>NC_033794.1:2077678-2144176 GCF_001876935.1 Asparagus officinalis | reverse complement strand
CCCCCCCCCAAAAAAAAAAAAAAAAAACAAAGGGCGAAAAAAGAAAAATAAAACCAAATAAAAAATCCTGACTCTGCCACTTTACTCTGCCTACGAATATCATGACACAATATGGCAACTTCTCTATGTAAAACATTGGTCTTGGACATTATTAAAACCAAATATCACCATGTGAATGACAGACTAGTAGTTGATACGTAACAGCTTCAGAACCGAGACTATTTCTTGTGGCAATGTCACTGTGTATCAACTTGTCAGCTTGATAGTAAACCACTAAAGAGGTAGCTAATAATTTAAATGATACTTAAAGTTGCCATAATAGAGAAATCCGATCATTCTAATGACAACTATGTTAATTCTCAAGGTTGGATCAATCCCCAAGATACAAACTTTAATTAACAACAGGTTACTATGGTAAACTCTACTTCTAGAACAAAGCCTTATCTGCTAAATGGGAAGCAAAGATTCACATCATATTTTGCAGAGAAAATAGAGCACAGAAGAAGAGAAATGAATGAGTATATGTTCCTTATTTCCTAATAGACATTCAACCCTAGCATAAAAAAGCTCAAATACACTTTCAAGCATGTGTACATTAAGTCCATGTGAACTTCTCTCACTGTAATCAACATCACACTTCATGAAAGAATATTGATGGAATATAAAAAGAAAAGGTAGCAAGTAAAAACATAGACATCAAGATCAATAAAGTGCAAACCACCGGTACAACAGGAAAGTTGCCATTTACTAAAGTTGGACATATGAATCCCACATTGGATAGCTTGACTATATATAATATGAGGAGAAACATACTCTTGAAGATACCTGAACTTTGTGGGTCATGAGAATAATTAAATAAATAAAACTTAAATTGAAAGTCAATTTTCACCATAGTTTTAGGTTATATGTACTGTGGTAATGACAAATTTCAAAATGTCAAGCCTCAGAAATAAGCGCCATGAAAAAAGACATTTTCAGGGACAAGATGCAATTCAGACATTACCTGAGAGCAGTGCGGTCGCGAAAGATATGAAAAAGAGCATTTCTGAGAGATTTTCGATTCTCACTTGACATAGATGCTGCTAGTTTTCTCCCTGGAACATCAGTAGTCCTGTTTGAACCAGTGTCCACATGTGCAGAAGCTTTCTTCTGGCCCACATTTGAGATGGGAGAATTCTTGGCCTTCACATGTAGAAACCTTCCTGGTTTGGACAAAATTTCTTTTATATGCTTACCTCTGTTTAACCAAGCAATTTCCTGTTCCTTTACAATTTCTAAATGTTCTTTTATAAATGATGAATCACGCTCTTCTCTTAGTTTCCAATCACCAAGGGAAAGCCTTTCATAAGCCAATGGTCTTAGGAATTGTCTCAGATCCTCATCAGAAATCTTTAGCTCCTTGAGCTTGCTCTGCTTAATCACATGATTCTGACTAAACAGGAAAAGGATGTAGTCTCTCAGTTGAGCTTCATAACCTTCACATATCAAAGAACTTTTGGAAACCCATAATCCTTGTACCAAAAATGCAAACTTTTCGAGCACCTTCAAGAAATCTTCTTTCGGAATGGTAGAATCAAGATATGTAAGAGCAGCAAAACGATTTACTTGACACCCCTGCAATAGAAAGTTTGATCATAAAGTGTAAACTTT
Source organism: Asparagus officinalis (assembly GCF_001876935.1). NCBI lineage: Eukaryota > Viridiplantae > Streptophyta > Magnoliopsida > Asparagales > Asparagaceae > Asparagus > Asparagus officinalis. Next base: position 2,142,526 of record NC_033794.1, on the reverse strand, counting down.
CCAATTGTTTAGGCCAGTCAGGGATGAAGTATGAAAGTACAAAAAATGTAGAAAATATGGCGAAGACACTCGTTCGCTAAAGTACAGTGCAAGTACATTATTTAAAGTCAGCGTAACATAGGATCAGATTAAACATAATCATGTGAGCAGTATTAGGCGAGAGAAAAAAAAAGATCATGATCTTTTAGTAAATATGCACATATACGGTACATATTAAGGACTCCACTAAGGTTACCTTACATAGCCACTCTTTTAATCGTTCTTCCAGTGGCAGTGAGGGACAGAAGCTGCAGCACAACAAATAAAGAATCAGACAAGAGACATAAAAGTCAATTGTAATAATTCATTGGTGAGAATTTGGTAGAGAACTGATAATGCCATAATAGTTTGAGAATGCAACAATTATTAAACGAGAAAGTAGTCAAAAAAATCAGAAGCAAGTTACTAAGTAGCAGATGACAAACAATTATTAGAAGATATTTAATGGGTCTACCTGGTATCACAAGACCACGATCCAGGTTTTCCAAATAATATAAAATACAATCCTAGACCCTGTTTACTTCAGGCCATATTCTGTCTGCAGACGAGGATATTAGATAATATGCAAATTTATCTACAGGCCTGGGTCAAGGTTAGGTTGTGAATAAGTACTCATTTATAGGTCAAACAAAAAATTCTACTAAGACAACTAAAAACCTCTATTCTTTAACAATTCATGCACTTGATAAGGCATGCACATCTGGATTTGGATGCATTCCCCACGGATACTAATTTTGATCGGATATGGCTGGATCGGATTAAAGTTCAGGTCAATACCATTCTCAGGTCAAGACAGAGGGCATAATAGAGCCAAGTCAATCAAAGCTGTGTTTGTTTGTATTTTGGTTGCTTGAGCTTAGTTGCTAAATGAGAAGCTTGAGCTTAGCATGATTAAACATGTCTATATTAGCTATGTGATGTCAAGCTTACACCAGGCTTAAAAAGGGGAAAACATGATATTGAGTTTTGGTCTCAAAAATATTTTAGTATTACAATCTGTTGTGATTTATTTAATCATAGCTCATAATTAGTATCATGCTTCATGATCATGTCAAAAAATTTCATGAACATGCCACGATGACCTGTTGGTGGGTAAAAATTAGTACATGAAATATCAAATTTAAAACAACAAATCTAATCTTTTTAATATCTTTAGCTGTATCAGCCTATCAGGCTCATTTTCATGTCATGATTAGCGTAAAATTTACTGTTAAATTATTACAAGAAACAAAAGCTAAACATCGGAAAATGAAGCTATGCATTTCAATTGATCATTCAGGTACAGCTTTAGAATTAAGTAGGAGTATAGGAGAAAGTAATAAGAAAGTAGGCTCAAGAATTAAGGACTGACTAAAGGATGAGAAAAATCAAGTGATGCCATCTTCAATTTTGAATATGAGATAAACACATAACCATCATAAATACTGCAAAAGAGATATTGGAACTGAATAACTCGACCTTGATGAAGGCACTCTTGGGTTTGCTTTAGCAGTTGTTCCCGGACACAAGGAGTTCAAATATCCAGACCTTAAAAGATATTACAGAGTTAATGCAAAAACAACTTCCAGGAAATCAATAGACAAATAGTGTGGCAGCACCAGGGCCGGATCTGGGGCGGATCCAGGTGAGCGCCCGCACAGGGCCCCCAATTTTTGGGGGCCCCCAAATTTTTTTTATATATGTATATTTATATATATGAAGAAAAAATGTGGACCGTCTATTTTATACCCAACTTAATCTCAACCCTCTATTCAAAACTCTTCTTTCAAAAAGATCAGCCTCACCCAGTCACCCCCAATTCTTCACTTTCTCACGATTCTCATCTCATTTCTGTCTCAAACCCTAGCCGCCGCCAGAGTTCCCCTCCTCTCCGGCTCTTCGACTCCACCGCGGCACCGCCCGAGGCCGAGGCGGCGAGGCCAGCCCCAAATCGTCGTCAACCTGCATCGCCATCGGCATCCTCTCTCCACCCTCAGCAGCTCAGCTCAGCTCAGCCTCGGCCCTCAGACCCGAAATCGCCGCGACGCCGCCAACCCCGAAATCGCAGTCCCCATCCTCGGTCCCCGTCCTCCAAATCCAGTTCGGTCCCCATCCTCCTCATTTCCTGTGCGGACGCTCACCTGGAGCAACCGCTGCAGCCCCATTGCCCCAACCCCCAAATCCAGTTGAGTTCGGTCCCCCATCCTCCTCATTTTTTTTATTTTTATAATTTTTTTCTGTTGTGAACTTGTTACTTGTGATTTTTAGGGTTTTGCTGCTGCTGATTTGAGATTTCTTTTTTTGTATTGCAGGAGATCCAAGCGGCTAAGTGGGTCTTACATTTTCGGTGCTGCCGTTGCGGCGTTGCCGTAGTGTCGTGCTGCCGCTTTGTATTCTTCAGTCCGAGCTGTTCAACAGGTTGTATTGTTCCAAATCTTTTAACTTCTTTCAATTTGATTGTGATATTGTTTGTTTTATTATAGAAATGCCTCCAAGAAAGTATCCATCTGGATATGATAAACGCAAGAAAAAAAGAAAAATTGAACAATTTGTCCAAACTCAAAGTGGAGCGCTTGATAAATTTATTGTTAAAGAAACACAAGATTTAGTTGAAAATTCAATTGAAAATGATAATATTAATGATTTGGGCCTGAATGAGTATGCGAATGAAAATTTGAATCATAATGAAAATGAGAATCAGAATGAAAGTGAGAATCATAATGAAAATGAGAATCAGAATGAAAATGTGAATCATAATGAAAATGATAATGAAAATGAGAATCAGAATGAAAATGATAATGAAAATGAGAATCAGAATGAAAGTGAGAATCATAATGAAAATGATAATGAAAATGAGAATCAGAATGAAAGTGTGAATCATAATGAAAATGATAATGAAAATGAGAATCAAAATGAAAATGAGAATCATAATGAAAATGATAATGAAAATGAGAATCATAATGAAAATGATAATGAAAATGAGAATGAAAATATTTTAGGCAATGAACAACCTAATCAGTCCATGCTCATGAATTTGAATATTTATGATCCAAGAACTTGGGATAATATGGACACGAAATCTAGAGATATATTAGTGGAAAATGGCCCTATAAGAGATCTATTTGTTGAAAAAGGTCCTAAAGATAAATTAGGAAGATGTTTTTCTTCGGCATTTTACACTAGACATTTATCAAATGGAGAGAAATGTGATAGGGAATGGTTAGTTTATTCAAAGGATATCGATAAAGTATTTTGTTTTTGTTGTAAACTGTTTAAAAATGGTTTTAAGAAAAGTTTTTTAATAAATGAAGGATTTAATGATTGGATGCATCTTAGTGCTAGGCTTAAAGAACATGAAACAACTAATGAGCACATCATTAACATGAGTACTTGGCTTGATTTACGCATAAGATTAAAGAATAATAAAACAATTGATAAAAATATTCAAGAGCAAATTAATAAAGAGAGGGAACATTGGAAGAAAGTATTACAAAGAATAATTTCTGTTGTTAAATATCTTGCTAAACATAACTGTTTGGTTCAAAAGTCGCTGCTGTGGAATTCATTATAACTTTGTTCGATTACAACTGAGAGAATTTATCAAAATCATAATGGAAATTTTTTAGGCCTAATTGAAATGATTGCAGAATGGGATCCCGTAATGCAAGAACATGTTCGACGTATTGACCATGGTGAAATTCATTATCATTATCTTGGTCATAGCATTCAAAATGAATTGATAAGTATGTTAGCTTCTAAAATCAAATGTGCAATAGTTCAAAAAATTAAAGAAGCTAAATATTTTTCAGTAATACTTGATTGTACTCCGGATGTAAGTCACCAAGAACAAATGACTTTAATATTACGATGTGTCGATATTTCTACAAGCCCGATAAAAATAGAAGAAATTTTTATAGAATTTTTAAAAGTAAATGATACATCTGGACAAGGACTTTTTGAAGAATTGCAAAATGTGCTAAAAACTCTTAATCTTGATATTGATAATGTACGAGGTCAAGGGTATGATAATGGGTCTAATATGAAAGGGAGACACCAAGGTGTACAAAAAAAAGTACTTGAAATAAATCCTAGAGCATTATACACGCCTTGTGGTTGTCATAGTCTTAATTTAACACTTTGTGACATGGCAAATTGTTGTGGTAAAGCAAAAGACTTTTTTGGAGTGATACAACGCATTTATACATTATTTTCTCACTCAACAAAGCGATGGCAAATTTTGATAAATAATGTAAAAGGTTTAACTGTGAAACCATTGTCGACTACACGTTGGGAAAGCCATATTGAAAGCGTTAAAGCAATTAGATTCCAAACGCTTGAAATAAGAGAAGCACTACTTCAGTTAGCAGAAACTGATAATGACTCCAAAATAAGAAGTGAAGCAGATTCTTTAGCAACACATGGAATTGGAAATTTTGAATTTTTATTAAGTATGATTATTTGGTATGATATATTGTTTGCTGTTAACTTAATTAGCAAATATTTACAATCTAAAGACATGCTTATTGATATTGCTATAGATCAAGTAAAAGGATTGATTAGGTTTTTTAGGATTATAGAGAAGTTGGGCTCACACAAGCTATGACAATTGCTAAAGAAATTACTACTGAAATGGAAATTGATTCTGTATTTCAAGTAAAACGTCAAATCCGTAGAAAAAGACAATTTGATGAGAATGTTAATGAGGAGACAACACAATCAGCTGAAGAATCTTTTAGAATCAATTATTTTTTGTGTATTGTAGATCAAGCTATTGGTTCACTAAAGAAAAGGTTTGAGCAATATAAAGCATATGAAGATATTTTTGGATTTTTGTTTGGTTCAGAAAAGTTAAACTCATTAGATGATAATAATTTGAAAGCATGTTGTGATAATCTTGAAATTGTTCTAAAATATAAAACATTTTCTGATCTTGATGGGAAAGATTTATATGGAGAACTAAAAATCTTACGATATATTTTACCAAAAGAAACAAAGATGGCTATTGATATACTGAATTTCTTAAAAATACGAAATTGTTTTCCAAATGCATGTATTGCTTATAGAATATTATTGACTATACCTGTTACAGTCGCATCTGCAGAAAGAAGTTTTTCAAAATTAAAATTATTAAAATCTTATTTGAGATCGACCATGTCACAAGAAAGACTAAATGGACTAGCTTTGATATCTATTGAAAATGATTTTATTGATAAAATTGATGTTAAGGGCTTAATTAGTGATTTTGCAGCTAAAAATGCAAGGAGGACAATTTTTCGATGATACTTTATATGCTAAAGGCTTCGATATCTCTTATTAAGGTAAGCACAGATACAAGAGAAACATAATATGCAAGTATTTCTTATTGTGAAGCACATAGTCGCGATTACTTTTTTTTGACAGGTAAAAATGCATATTACTTGAGCATATGCTTTAACAATTGAGCTTACTCCTACTTGTATGACTTCATTTTTGCAGGATTTGGGTGGTTCAGATCCTGAAGATGCAGAGTCTCAGAATCGCTTGCATTACTCATATGTAAGGTAGTCATTTTCGTAGAAGTTGGTGAATAGTAGTCCTCCAACAAAAAAGAAGAAGAACTTGAACCTTATTTTATTCTAATTAAAGTTTTGGTTGTTGCTGCTAGTGTAGGATCATAATGGAAGTCATTGGTAAATTTCGAACTCCTTACAAGAAAGTTCCTGGTACACGCGACCCCTTTGATCCTTGAATATTTTTTATTGGTACAGTTTGTTCTATTAATTTAAAGTTATTGGCAATGTCTTCATTGGGTACTCGAGACTATCTTTTGTTATACATTGCACGTTTATTTTTTTTGATAGATTGATATACATTGCACGTTGAGCATTTGATATTTTGACTGGCCTACTATGAATTAGTCTCAAACCTGTCATGTGGTTCAACATTGGGATTCGAATTGGAATTTATTGATATTTTGTATATAGAGAAAGGCCCTGTGTTTACTTTTCGCACAGGGCCCCTAAAATCTCAGATCCGGCCCTGGGCAGCACTTCTTCCTAAGCAGACATATGAAAAAGAACTTACGGACTCATCGTAAAGTTGACATTATAATCTTTCTGCGTCATCAGCTTCTGTTGGTATTTGCAGGAAAGTTCACTACCTATTGGATGGTATTCCAGTGAAACCCAAGGCTGCAAAGCAAGAAATTCAAAACAATCACCATTGTGTAACACCGCGTGGCAAAAGATAAATAATGAAAGAAAAAATCTAAAATTTTGGTACTTTATGCAATCCACTGATAACATTTTGGGTTCTGGTTGGGTCAGGTTGCTCAAAAACACACCCTTAACCAAACCTAAAAATAACAACTGAACCTCTCAATCTATATGACCAACCCAACCCAACCCAATCTGTACCGTGTTGGGCTATCCCTGGACTCCCCTATATGTGGATTTGTTTGTCACTTAATATTCACTTCATTTCCAGTGAGCTTAATATTTGACACTTGGTTCAGAATCCTCAAAAGTATTAAGAGATAATATTCAATATCATCTATGCCTTCACAAAAGGAGGACAGATGATTACTTTGGGTTGAGGTTGTTCAGCTATAAAGTACAGCTTTAAGAACTCTCCACTGAAACTTGGTTGAAGTTTATGACTAGTCAAAATCAAATCAATCACCTGACCTGGTGTCAGACAATAGAAAGGAGTTCTCCATACACCAAGTAGGATACTCCCATGGGTGGGGGGAAAGCTAATCTTTTGGATTATACAAGATTTGCTCAGTAAGACAGCAAAGAAGCAGGCATCAAAAGATTCTCATACAGAAAAGACAATAAAAGAAGAGGGAAATATAAACAGATTTGTCATAAGAAGTATCAACGGAGATGATATAAACCATCATTTCCTGGTAGTGGCAACTTAACCGTTGTTTTTGTGAATTCAGCACCTGTGAATCTTATTAATGCTTTCAGTTCAACGTTTCTTAAGTCAAATTCAGGTTCATATCAAACAAAATGCGCAGCTACAGAAGGCATCAAACACATATCAAACTGAAACTACTGGGACCGCACAGAAACCAGAACGATAATGACACAAGTAACTACAACAAAGAAACTGAAGAGACATCAAACTTAATTTTATTATTAGGGTGAAAACTGAATGGCCAAAATTAAATAGGATATATCAAGTCTCACCCACCTCTGCATTGTCTAAGTGATCAGCTGAATCCCCCAGAACCAACTTTCCCTGCCAGAACATGCACATGTGATCAAAAGGCTGAAACTCGGTCCATATAGCAAGTCAAAGGCTTATGAATAGCAAACTGCATTAACAGACTAAGCAATAATATCATAGTATTCTTTTTAAGAAATCAAGTTTACCTACATTATATGCCAAATAGAACATTATTTCACAAAAAATGTTCCATGAAATTCACAGTTAGATCGGAAAAAGTCATGTTCTGAACCAGGAGAATGAGTACGCTTGAGAATTCATGAGAAGCCATTTCCTCTGCTTCTTGTCATTAATGCCCTGTTTGGATGGAGGGTAGGAGAGGTAGGGGAAGAGAAATGCAGCTTTCACCCTGTTTGGGAGTTTTTGTAAGGAGGGTAGAGAGGAGGAAGGAAGGGGAACGGAGGGTAAAATTGCTTGGTTTTCTTTCCCCCCCGATTCGGGCGGTAGAGGAGGGTAAAGGAGGGTAAAAGGTGTAATGACATTCTTACCCCCCATCAAAACAAATAAAAGGGCTGATGTATTATTAGTATAAGGTCATTTGTGTAAATTTACATATATTTCATTCTCTTCCCTTCCCTCCATTATTACTCCCAAACAAGTTATATTAATTTCACCTTCATTCACCTTACTCAACTCCCAAACAACATATTACAATTCTCTTTCCTTTCCTTCCCTTCCCTTCCCTTTGTTTACCTTTCCTTCCCTTAGCAAAGAGATATGATATGCACATTTCATGGCAACCAATTTCTTATTTAAGCCAAGAAGGATAGATCGCAAGAAAACATATTACAAGGCAAACATAAAAAGTTAACAATCCATCAAAGAGAAAAAAGAATCTCTTTGCAGTTTACCAGCCATTAATTCAGATTCAAATACCTAAGATGCTACTGTGTGACTTAGTCAGCCATCACTAAGGGTTTATTTAAATAACGTAAGGATAAATTTTTTACAGGACACTGAAATCCATTGATGGCATAGTAAGAGTGTCAGATTTAGTGTTTACTGGCTTCAATTAGTCATCTAAGTTTACCTTATTAGCCTTGTTAGCAACTTCTTCAGTTTTATGCATCACTTGTTGGGCCTCACACTCATCAATGTGTTTCATCGATGGTCGAAACTGCAAAACTTCATGAATGGGACTCAGGTGCAACTGCAGGCTCGAGAAGAAAATAAATAAATAAAATACTATCAGAAATCTTGCCAACCTCAATCAATTACAGTGTAAATTCAACTAAAATTAATAGATTGTAAATGCATCAGATACTAGTTTACGATATTTGAACGATAGGATCAAGTGCACCAAACATATAGTAATTAGGAATCCAAGAATGGGATAGAGAGAAAAGGGTACCAATCCCATCATTCTTACCTGGTTCTTTATCAGAATCCCTGCAGCATATTGTACTGTGGAACTTGCGCTGGATGATGATAATATCTAACAAGAAGAAACATGACTATAATGTTAAAGTTCACATGATTCACAAAAATTCAAGAGTTTACGTTTACAATATCTAGTCAAAACTAATATAAAAATGGGAAGATCAATGCAGTCTATCAGAATAATGCATGCAAAAGCTAGGTGGGAAAGGATAGTTATAGCTGTATGGAGCTCAGGTATAGTGGATAAGGATAATAAACTCAAAAAAATGACATCACCTGCTTTTGTAACCTTGGAGTCCCAGGCTTACTCGCATCATAATTCTCACTCTCAACATCCACACTCATAACAAGTTCAACTTCTGAATGTTTAGGTTTCACTTTAACCTGGAACAACGTGGAATAATTCAAACACACTGCATGTGAATGCATAAAAACCGTTTGTGTTCAAGTAGGACATCTTGAAACTTACCATTTCACATCTTTCGTCCAGTTCATATGGACGCCAATAGGGTCTGAGCGGGTATTGCATGATATACAGCTGCAAGTTGTCAAACAATTAGCAAGTAAAAAAAAAACTGCTGGGGAAGATTTTACTGCTAACGATCTGAGAATTTGACATATTGCTGTTTCAAAACTGTGTGAAATCCTGCACAGCGTGCAACCAAACACTCAAAGAAAATATTTATGTTTGAGTTTTAATTATATGAAGCACGGAGAAATGCCCAAGATGGGTTGATCATATGGAACGGAGGTCTCTAAATGCACCAATTAAGCAAAGTGATAACACTATAATTAAAGGAGTAAGAAGAACCGAAGGTAGGCATGAGCGAACTTGATTGGAAGCAACTAAGATGGTTACAAAGGTCAACTTTATAAAAGAAATAGTTCTTAACAATAGTACTCTGATGTGACCGGCACCCAGAATTTTGTGATAAACGATGGATTGTTGCTATTCTAGAAATGATTTTACCAATATCAAGATCAAACTTTCTTGTTCAATGTATCCTACAAGAAGCAAACATAACAATGACAACATGATTATCGCTAATGACGTGTAAATAAAATAAGGGTTATCTGCACTACAGTACCCAAAGTTCTGCCTGCCTTAATTTTGTTATGTAAAGTTCTATTTTGACAATTTGATCTTCAAATTGACTTTAATTTAACAATTTGCTACCCAAGTCCTCACTTTTTCGAAACTCAAAAGACAGAAATTCAATAAGAAAAAATTGATTTTCATTCATTTCTCTACGTTGATTTCTTGAACAAAATTGACGTCAATTTTTTTGCACTTCAGGATTATCAAGTCAAAATGCAACCTCAGGACCTCAAAGTTGAAAAAGTGTGAACTTTGAGGTATTAAGTGCAAAATAACCCACAAAATAAAGAAAAGAAGTACCATCATGGTATATCTTAAATCATACTCCTACATCTTTAGTTCCCATCATCCGCCCACTCTCCCGCATACCATATATCTTGAAAGAACAAATTTTCAAAACAGCCCTAAAAAGATTTTTATTTTTCAAGATCGACCCGGTTTTTTTTTATTTACCAAAACAGACCCGGTTTTTGCCACGTGGGCTTAATGACGTTCCTAAACAGTCGGGGTTGGCAACCCCGACTGTTTAGGACATGCAAATTTCAGGTTTAAGGATATTAATTAGGGTTTAACACCCTCCTAAACAGTCGGGGTTGCCAACCCCGACTGTTTAGGAACGTCGTTAAGCCCACGTGGCAAAAACCGGGTCGATTTTGATAAATAAAAAAAAATGGGTCTATTTTGAAAAATAAAAAAAATTGGGGCTGTTTTGAAAATTTGTTCTATCTTGAAATCTCTTCTTAAAAAACGGAAATTTTCACTTTCGGACCAAAGTTACCGGCATCAAACAGACAGTAGATTCATCGAATCCGATTAAACTTCAGATCGAAACTCTTTAGACTGTCACCTTATCCAGAAATATTTAACACTCGCATAAAATTTTGAAGAAATTGGAACTAAATAACACTTAATCGAAGAACCGAAATTAAAAATAAAAAAGAAAGAAACCCTAAAAATGAGAAATTGACCTGAGAATCCTCATCCAGACGATTACAGTAGACATCGATCTCGCAAACCACTTTGTCTTCTTCATCCCCATCATCATCGTCAACTTCCATCGGAGTAGGAATTGAGAGAGCAGCGGTCTTCGATTGATCGAGTTCTGGATCCGCCGAGGGCTCCGCCTTCGTCTTGCCCTTGAGTTTGGGCTTGAACCGGGGCGGGATCGGCCTCGATGGGGTCGGATCCGAGTCGAGATCCATGATGGACTTGTCGCCGAAGAGGTCGGCCGTCTCCATGGTGGTCAAAAACGGAGGGCGGCGAAGACGCCGTGGCCGGCGGCGGCGATGGCTGAATTAAAAAAAAGGAGGAAAAAACACAAAACCCCCCTAAAAACTTTTCGACGATTCGAACATCGGTCGCTCACTTGAGAGGAGAGCGCTTTACCGCTGGACTATATGCGTACTGCACGTATGAAGTTACGACTCTTTATTAATACGTTTAATAATGAGTTGGAACGAACTACCCTACGCTTCCCCGGCTTCTCACTTCAAACCATCTTTGGCAGCACCGATACACGCTAAAGTTTTTAAAGCTTTTCACTTATATACCTTAAAAATCCTTCATTTTGACACTTCAATACTCAAAAAGTTTTTAAAACATGCACTTAAATACCCTTTTAGGCACGACATCAAGTTTGCATAACTGAGGGTATTTAAGTGTTAATTTAAAAATTTTAGAGCATTTAATTGCAAGTTTTATAAAATTTAGGGTATATAGGTACTGCTAGAACAAATAAGGGCAAATAAATGCAAGCTTTAAAACTTTAGGGTATTTAATTGCAAACTTAAAAAACTTCAGGGCTTATAAGCACTGCTGCTAAAACAAATGAGGGTGTATAACTGCAAGTTTTTAAAATTTTTATAGCATACAAGTACGACTGAAAACAAACGAGGACATGAGTGCAAAAGACGGGAAATGATGAGGTATTTAAGTGCAACTAAGCCCCCAAAAAAAGATGACAACGTGCTCCCTTGTTAATTGTTATGCACCAAAAAAAAAGGGGGGGAGGGGGGGAATGTGTCAAGGCCCCAAAAGCAAAAACTTCATGTGACCAGCCCCCTTATATTTTTTCCCCATGTGGATAAGCCCCAAATACCTACAGTATTTGTGACGAGGCCCTAAAGTATCACTTTTAAAAAAAAGCCCATGGGAAGTTACGAACTTACCCCTTTGATGGGACTGTACTCGTTTACTGCGCCCCCTTCCTATTCAAGAACCGCGTTTCCCTCTCCTCCTCTCCTCCACCCGAGCTTGCAGCTGGAGCTCGCCACCCGCCTAGCCCGCGATTGCCGCCGCTCCGATCATGATGGTCTGTAGAGACCACCTGCTCCAACTCCAGTGTATTAGAACTAAATGTCATCAATGCATTTACATCACGAGCAGATTTCAAATTTGATATATGCAGATTTATTAGTTCTATGTTTGTTGGTTTTGGTTCCTTTCACGAGCTTTGAAATGAAAGCTAAGTCATCAATGAATCATTCTGAGTGCTAAATATTATGTTGAAAAGAATTATAAGTTTATTTCAGTCCCCTCTGGGAAGCAAAGTTTCTTTTACTGGTTGAAATATGCTCTTTAATGTTTGCCATAGTTTTGCTAGTTGAAATCAAGCTGGCTTACGAATTTTGCCTTCTGTTGTAAGAAGCTGCCAACATCATCCATAATATTTCTCTTTTTTCCCCTTGTCACTGAAATACCACGTTAGTTCTATTTTATACCACGTTAGTTCTAATTTATACCACGTTAGTTCTAATTTATAACAAGTTAGTTCTAATTTATCTATTTTATACCATGTTAGTTCTAATTTATACCAAGTTGGTTCTAATTTATACCACGTTAGTTCTATTTTATACCAAGTTAGTTCTATTTTATACCACATTAGTTCTAATTTATACCAAGTTAGTTCTAATTTATATCAAGTTAGTTCTATTTTATAACAAGTTAGTTCTAATTTAAACCACATTAGTTCTAATTTATACCAAGTTAGTTCTATTTTATACCAAGTTAGCTCTAATTTTAACCACGTTAGTTCTAATTTATACCACGTTAATTCTAATTTATACCACGTTAATTCTATTTTATAACACGTTAATTCTAATTTATACCAAGTTAGTTCTATTTTATACCACGTTAGTTCTAATTTATACCACATTAGTTCTAATTTATACCACATTAGTTTTAATTTATATCACGTTAGTTCTAATTTATAACAAGTTAGTTCTAATTTATACCATTTTAGTTCTATTTTATACCACGTTAGTTCTATTCTGTAGAGTGTTAGTTCTAATCTGCACAGTGTTAGTTCTATTCTGTAGAGTGTTAGTTCTAATCTGCACAGTGTTAGTTCTATTCTGTAGAGTGTTAGTTCTAATCTGCACAGTGTTAGTTCTATTCTGTAGAGTGTTAGTTCTAATCTGCACAGTGTTAGTTCTATTCTGTAGAGTGTTAGTTCTAATCTGCACAGTGTTAGTTCTATTCTGTAGAGTGTTAGTTCTAATCTGCACAGTGTTAGTTCTATTCTGTAGAGTGTTAGTTCTAATCTGCACAGTGTTAGTTCTATTCTGTAGAGTGTTAGTTCTAATCTGCACAGTGTTAGTTCTATTCTGTAGAGTGTTAGTTCTAATCTGCACAGTGTTAGTTCTATTCTGCACAGTGTTAGTTCAAGTCTGTAGCGTGTGATGGCTTGTTAGTTCTATTTTATTACACGTTATATCTAATTTATACCACGTTATATCTAATTTATGTTAGTTCTAATTTAAACCACGTTATAAACCTAATTTATACCATGTTATATCTCATTTATACCAAGTTAGTTCTATTTTATAACAAGTTAGTTCTAAAATTTTAACCAAGTTTGTTCTAATTTATACCAAGTTAATTCTAATTTATACCAAGTTAGTTCTAATTTTAACCACGTTAGTTCTAATTTATACCACGTTAGTTTTATTTTATGTCACGTTAGTTCTATTTTATATCAAGTTAGTTCTAATTTTAACCATGTTAGTTCTAATTTATACCACGTTAGTTCTATTTTATATCACGTTAGTTCTAAATTACACCACGTTAGTTCTATTTTATACTAAGTTAGTTCTATTTTATACCATCTCTATGACTAAAAGCTGGTCATGTAGAGAATTTAAAACAAGCATTTAGTAGGTATCTTTATTATGGCGGACCATCTTATGCCACGTAAGAACACAACATTCGCTTTCATTATATTTTGTGGAGAAGTAATCTTATACAAAATACAAAATACGTAAGAATTGATTTAGAACTAACATGAACTAGTTCAAACAGCTTGTTCTCTAGGAAATGCATGGCTCAGGGACAACAAATGACAAGGCCCCCTATAACACATGAGGTTTATGTGCAATTAACCAAACATTATACAGATTCTTGATGGGGTTCAACCCCTAAACACTAGTAAATACAATGGCTAATAACATAGAACAAAATGGATCACCTCTCCCTCATCTTCTTCCACTTCGTCCAAACAACTCCCCAATCATACCCTCCACGTCCTTCACCTTGTACTTCAACCTCACATTCCCCACTTTACAATAACAACCAAAAGAAGAGCTCAAGAAACAAGAAAACCAGAAATCTCAAAAACACAAATTTTTCAAGAACTCACTCATATCAGATCCCAGAAGAGGAAGACGAAGAATCCTCCTCCAAGAAACCATCATTCGACCACTGCTCAGAGATCTCGACGGCTTCCTTCTCTTCTCATGGTTTCGTCCATCCGTACGAGAGCTAGTCCCCTTCTTTCAGAATCTCCTCGGCCAAACCCAGCCTCCCGCCTGAAATCAGCTCCTCCCTCGTCAAAAACGCACTCGGGTTCTCAGATTTCTCCATGAAATCGTAGATATCAAGCTCCAATCTACTGACGCCAGCATCCTTACGTTTCTTAGCGGAAATCGTCGTGGAAGAGGACAAGCGGAGACAGGGGAAGGGTTTCGACGGCGGCAGAGCAGGAAAGAACGAAGAGAAGAGGCTAGCGGAGCTCCGGCGTTAGCTCTACCTCCAGCACATCCGTTGTTGCTTTTTTCTGGTTTTGTTTTCACCACATACCAGAGCTAACATTTTATCAGTCGTGGGCCCGGAGGGACTTGGGGGGCGGCGCCGGGGGCCTGGGCAAAGGTGATGACGGCGAGGAGGGCGAGGGCCCCTTTTATTTTAGAGAGAGTGAGAGAGAGGGGAGAGAGAGAGAAGGATGACGTGACTTTCTATGCTTTTGGGCTATGTCTCGGGAAGAAGGAGAAGGGCAATTTGGGTTTTTTTTAAAAATACAATCTCTATTTTGTATACTGCTAACGTGTTGGGGCATTGACACATTTAACATTACTTTTTAAGGCTTATCCACATGGGGAAAAATACAAAGAGGTTGGTCACATGAAGTTTCTTCTTTTGGGGGCTGAACACATTTTTCCCAAAAAAAAGAGTATCCAAAGAACATGCGCCCTCAGTTTAATTGTCCGGATACAACCGAAGAGGTATGGAGCTAGCGTGACAATTTATGTGCTACAAATACACGAGTATACTTTTATATCTCCATAGTCCTCCAGAGAAATAAAAAGGAGTTACACTCTTCACCATGTACTTGAACATTCCTTTTGAGCAGCGTCAATGAAGGCAAACACCAAACTCAACACAACATCAGATTCAAGTTCAACTTGTCAAAGAACCAGGCAAGTGCATAATCAAGGAAATTTCACGGATTTAACAGCCCCAGCGACAAACGTTACAAGAGCAAAGTTGCAATAACACCAACATTTTGGTTTACAGATCGAACTGTGAAACTTAAACCTATGTACAAGAGCTACTAACCATCATCATATAAAATAAACAAGCAAGGATTGCTGTTTAGGTACGTAAATACAATAGAGGGGTGAGGTTTAATTATCACAAAAACCTTGGTCCAAATTTAAGCTGCTTTCTTCTCACCCACTTGGTACATATTACACATAAATCACTGCTTCTTGTTTTCTGCATCTAAGAAACCCCAGTGAGGTTTTGCTGGGATACGAGCAAGAGCCTTCACTCCCAGAGGATTTTTCTTGCTCTGTGAACATTTACAAGAAACTTGATTAGAACATGACTATAAAAAGCAAAACAAAGATCAGCTTGCTAGAATGCTTTAGTATCATCATAAACTAGCTTGGCTTACTTTTTGAATCAGACATCAGTGTGTGGACTCTAATAATAACATGATTTTGGATAGATAGCAGAAATCAGGCATCAGTGTGTGGACTCTTAATAATAACATGATTTTGGATAGATTGCAGAAAATCCTCCTCTTTATTGGATTCGCAGAAAAGCCAACCAAGGTTTCTCTCAAGTGGCCACGCCGCTTCTAGTACACTAAAAATTTGAAGTTACGGTGAGTCGTTCAGGGTTACAATTCCTTGCTCATAACATCCCTCCATAAACAGAGTGTCCCATTCACGAGGCTGAAAACCGAACTGTTCTATGCAATGGCAATCTACTCTTAAATGTGTGCTTATGGGATTTGTGGATGAGTTACTCTGGTGTTGTCTTAATATCTTTTCCACCATATCGAATGTTGCAGGGGATTTTCTATAATTCTTAGTAACCATAGGGAGATTTCTCATAATTATTCAGTTTTTTTAAATTACCAAGTTTAAGAGAGAGAAGCAACTTACAGTTAGACAAGTTCCAGCCCCAACATCGCAGATGGGATAGTCATGAGGGCAGCAGCTGTAGTGATCCTCACAGCATGTAGCTCCTTCAAGAGGACAACATCCCCAAGCAAAACAGGAACGACCAGTCTCGAACACGCAGCAGCACGTCATTCCATCAGGGCACGAATAGTAGCTATCACAAACACTGGGGGGCTTCACAGGGGAAGGAGGGGATGGGCCTGGGTTGGGTGGGTTCGGGCCTTTCTTGATGGGGTAAGAAGGCTCGATCGCAATTCCACACTTGCCGACACTTGAAGCAATGTTGCGCTCGAGCTTGATGTAGCCAGCCTCTCCCCAGGATTCGCCCCAGGAGTTACGGACGAGCCAGTAGTCTTTGCCGTTCTCGGTGCCGTAGCCTACAGCTGTGACGCCGTGGTCTAGATCAGTGCCGCATCTTCCGGTGAATATGCCCTGTAATGCAATAAGGGGAGCATATTTAACTTGGTGAACCAGGAAAAATTAACATTTAGTTTTTGTGCTATGAGAATTCAGAATCAACACAAAGTAAAAAAGTTGTTTGATATCAACAGGTTGTTTGGTCAACAGGAATAGAGTTACAACGGTAAATGTTGCAGCCAAGTTCCGATGTTTAATGTTTGGTTAACGACATGTTAGTTAATGGTGTGAGTCCTTGCATTAATTAAAAAAATTAAAAACTAATGTCATGTCATCAGGTCGTGGATTTCAACGTTTAAGATAAGATTATGAATGATGATGCAAGAGATAGAAAAATTAGTAGGAATCAATTATAGAACTGGACAACTTATGAATCTTATGCCCGCAGGTAGTCGACCAGAAATAGCAAGATATGTTAATGTGCCTCAATGTGGAGCAATATATTCTCCTAAATGAACAAGCACAAAACCTAAAAACTAAAACATATCTAATGAAACATGTGTATCATGAAATATATTTATCTTCGAAAGTAGTCAATGAGAAAATTAATTCAAGCCATAGATCTGCAATCTAAAATCTGAAACTGACATCAAATCAGTGGACTCATAAAAAAGTTTAATTCAATCATGTAACATAGAGATCTCACCGATTGATAAAGTTGGAATGCCCTTCCCGATGATTCAATTGCAATACTAACAGGCTGGTTGGCAACGGCCTTCTTCAAGGCATTCTCGTCATTCTCTGGAACATCTTCATACGAGTCAATTGATACAACCTTGGCGTTTTTCTGCAAAAAATAAAGAATAAAAACACAAATGAGGATCAAAACACCAAATATGCATCTATATCCAAAACATCCAGTATTCGAAGGTATAGGCTTCCAGCCCCATTCCTGCATATAATTCTAACTGATGTGGTGTACATCATATGTGTTGGGGCGGAGAGTCACACCCACCGCCGCGGAAGCGATATCACTTGAGAGATAGCCCTGGCTATTGTTGTCACAAAAGCACAAGTCAACCTTTATATTCTTGTTTCTCAAAGGAAACGAGAATAGATAGTGAAATTCTTATTTCTCAAAGGAAACAAGAATCGAAAGTGATATATTTCATCAAAGTGAAATATACACTCTTCCTCTCATCAGCTCTAAGACCGAATATTGAGGGAACCTACAAGCTATGACAACCAACCAGAAAACAATAAATACACGAGATTTACGTGGTTCGGCAAACTTACCTACGTCCACAGGACAGTGTTAGTTCCGTTCTGTAGAGTGTTAGTTCTAATCTGCACAGTGTTAGTTCTATTCTGTAGAGTGTTAGTTCTATTCTGCACAGTGTTAGTTCCGTTCTGTAGAGTGTTAGTTCTAATCTGCACAGTGTTAGTTCTATTCTGTAGAGTGTTAGTTCTAATCTGCACAGTGTTAGTTCTATTCTGTAGAGTGTTAGTTCTAATCTGCACAGTGTTAGTTCTATTCTGTAGAGTGTTAGTTCTAATCTGCACAGTGTTAGTTCTATTCTGTAGAGTGTTAGTTCTAATCTGTACAGTGTTAGTTCTATTCTGTAGCGTGTGATGGCTTGTTAGTTCTATTTTATTACACGTTATATCTAATTTATACCACGTTATATCTAATTTATGTTAGTTCTAATTTAAACCACGTTATAAACCTAATTTATACCATGTTATATCTCATTTATACCAAGTTAGTTCTATTTTATAACAAGTTAGTTCTAAAATTTTAACCAAGTTTGTTCTAATTTATACCAAGTTAGTTCTATTTTATACCATGTTAGTTCTAATTTATACCAAGTTAGTTCTAATTTATATCAAGTTAGTTCTATTTTATAACAAGTTAGTTCTAAAATTTTAACCAAGTTTGTTCTAATTTATACCAAGTTAATTCTAATTTATACCAAGTTAGTTCTAATTTTAACCACGTTAGTTCTAATTTATACCACGTTAGTTCTATTTTATGCCACGTTAGTTTTATTTTATATCAAGTTAGTTCTAATTTTAACCATGTTAGTTCTAATTTATACCACGTTAGTTCTATTTTATATCACGTTAGTTCTAAATTACACCACGTTAGTTCTATTTTATACTAAGTTAGTTCTATTTTATACCATCTCTATGACTAAAAGCTGGTCATGTAGAGAATTTAAAACAAGCATTTAGTAGGTATCTTTATTATGGCGGACCAGCTTATGCCACGTAAGAACACAACATTCGCTTTCATTATATTTTGTGGAGAAGTAATCTTATACAAAATACAAAATACGTAAGAATTGATTTAGAACTAACATGAACTAGTTCAAACAGCTTGTTCTCTAGGAAATGCATGGCTCAGGGACAACAAATGACAAGGCCCCCTATAACACATGAGGTTTATGTGCAATTAACCAAGCATTATACAGATTCTTGAAGGGGTTCAACCCCTAAACACTAGTAAATACAATGGCTAATAACATAGAACAAAATGGATCACCTCTCCCTCATCTTCTTCCACTTCGTCCAAACAACTCCCCAATCATACCCTCCACGTCCTTCACCTTGTACTTCAACCTCACATTCCCCACTTTACAATAACAACCAAAAGAAGAGCTCAAGAAACAAGAAAACCAGAAATCTCAAAAACACAAATTTTTCAAGAACTCACTCATATCAGATCCCAGAAGAGGAAGACGAAGAATCCTCCTCCAAGAAACCATCATTCGACCACTGCTCAGAGATCTCGACGGCTTCCTTCTCTTCTCATGGTTTCGTCCATCCGTACGAGAGCTAGTCCCCTTCTTTCAGAATCTCCTCGGCCAAACCCAGCCTCCCGCCTGAAATCAGCTCCTCCCTCGTCAAAAACGCACTCGGGTTCTCAGATTTCTCCATGAAATCGTAGATATCAAGCTCCAATCTACTGACGCCAGCATCCTTACGTTTCTTAGCGGAAATCGTCGTGGAAGAGGACAAGCGGAGACAGGGGAAGGGTTTCGACGGCGGCAGAGCAGGAAAGAACGAAGAGAAGAGGCTAGCGGAGCTCCGGCGTTAGCTCTACCTCCAGCACATCCGTTGTTGCCTTTTTCTGGTTTTGTTTTCACCACATACCAGAGCTAACATTTTATCAGTCGTGGGCCCGGAGGGACTTGGGGGGCGGCGCCGGGGGCCTGGGCAAAGGTGATGACGGCGAGGAGGGCGAGGGCCCCTTTTATTTTAGAGAGAGTGAGAGAGAGGGGAGAGAGAGAGAAGGATGACGTGACTTTCTATGCTTTTGGGCTATGTCTCGGGAAGAAGGAGAAGGGCAATTTGGGTTTTTTTTAAAAATACAATCTCTATTTTGTATACTGCTAACGTGTTGGGGCATTGACACATTTAACATTACTTTTTAAGGCTTATCCACATGGGGAAAAATACAAAGAGGTTGGTCACATGAAGTTTCTTCTTTTGGGGGCTGAACACATTTTTCCCAAAAAAAAGAGTATCCAAAGAACATGCGCCCTCAGTTTAATTGTCCGGATACAACCGAAGAGGTATGGAGCTAGCGTGACAGTTTAGGTGCTACAAATACATGAGTATACTTTCATATCTCCATAGTCCTCCAGAGAAATAAAAAAAAAGTTATACTCTTCACTATGTAGTTGAACATTCCTTTGAGCAGCGTCAATGAAGGCAAACACCAAATTCAACACAACATCAGATTCAAGTTCAACTTGTCAAAGAACCAGGCAAGTGCATAATCAAGGAAATTTCACGGATTTAACAGCCCCAGCGACAAACGTTACAAGAGCAAAGTTGCAATAACACCAACATTTTGGTTTACAGATCGAACTGTGAAACTTAAACCTATGTACAAGAGCTACTAACCATCATCATATAAAATAAACAAGCAAGGATTGCTGTTTAGGTACGTAAATACAATAGAGGGGTGAGGTTTAATTATCACAAAAACCTTGGTCCAAATTTAAGCTGCTTTCTTCTCACCCACTTGGTACATATTACACATAAATCACTGCTTCTTGTTTTCTGCATCTAAGAAACCCCAGTGAGGTTTTGCTGGGATACGAGCAAGAGCCTTCACTCCCAGAGGATTTTTCTTGCTCTGTGAACATTTACAAGAAACTTGATTAGAACATGACTATAAAAAGCAAAACAAAGATCAGCTTGCTAGAATGCTTTAGTATCATCATAAACTAGCTTGGCTTACTTTTTGAATCAGACATCAGTGTGTGGACTCTAATAATAACATGATTTTGGATAGATAGCAGAAATCAGGCATCAGTGTGTGGACTCTTAATAATAACATGATTTTGGATAGATTGCAGAAAATCCTCCTCTTTATTGGATTCGCAGAAAAGCCAACCAAGGTTTCTCTCAAGTGGCCACGCCGCTTCTAGTACACTAAAAATTTGAAGTTACGGTGAGTCGTTCAGGGTTACAATTCCTTGCTCATAACATCCCTCCATAAACAGAGTGTCCCATTCACGAGGCTGAAAACCGAACTGTTCTATGCAATGGCAATCTACTCTTAAATGTGTGCTTATGGGATTTGTGGATGAGTTACTCTGGTGTTGTCTTAATATCTTTTCCACCATATCGAATGTTGCAGGGGATTTTCTATAATTCTTAGTAACCATAGGGAGATTTCTCATAATTATTCAGTTTTTTTAAATTACCAAGTTTAAGAGAGAGAAGCAACTTACAGTTAGACAAGTTCCAGCCCCAACATCGCAGATGGGATAGTCATGAGGGCAGCAGCTGTAGTGATCCTCACAGCATGTAGCTCCTTCAAGAGGACAACATCCCCAAGCAAAACAGGAACGACCAGTCTCGAACACGCAGCAGCACGTCATTCCATCAGGGCACGAATAGTAGCTATCACAAACACTGGGGGGCTTCACAGGGGAAGGAGGGGATGGGCCTGGGTTGGGTGGGTTCGGGCCTTTCTTGATGGGGTAAGAAGGCTCGATCGCAATTCCACACTTGCCGACACTTGAAGCAATGTTGCGCTCGAGCTTGATGTAGCCAGCCTCTCCCCAGGATTCGCCCCAGGAGTTACGGACGAGCCAGTAGTCTTTGCCGTTCTCGGTGCCGTAGCCTACAGCTGTGACGCCGTGGTCTAGATCAGTGCCGCATCTTCCGGTGAATATGCCCTGTAATGCAATAAGGGGAGCATATTTAACTTGGTGAACCAGGAAAAATTAACATTTAGTTTTTGTGCTATGAGAATTCAGAATCAACACAAAGTAAAAAAGTTGTTTGATATCAACAGGTTGTTTGGTCAACAGGAATAGAGTTACAACGGTAAATGTTGCAGCCAAGTTCCGATGTTTAATGTTTGGTTAACGACATGTTAGTTAATGGTGTGAGTCCTTGCATTAATTAAAAAAATTAAAAACTAATGTCATGTCATCAGGTCGTGGATTTCAACGTTTAAGATAAGATTATGAATGATGATGCAAGAGATAGAAAAATTAGTAGGAATCAATTATAGAACTGGACAACTTATGAATCTTATGCCCGCAGGTAGTCGACCAGAAATAGCAAGATATGTTAATGTGCCTCAATGTGGAGCAATATATTCTCCTAAATGAACAAGCACAAAACCTAAAAACTAAAACATATCTAATGAAACATGTGTATCATGAAATATATTTATCTTCGAAAGTAGTCAATGAGAAAATTAATTCAAGCCATAGATCTGCAATCTAAAATCTGAAACTGACATCAAATCAGTGGACTCATAAAAAAGTTTAATTCAATCATGTAACATAGAGATCTCACCGATTGATAAAGTTGGAATGCCCTTCCCGATGATTCAATTGCAATACTAACAGGCTGGTTGGCAACGGCCTTCTTCAAGGCATTCTCGTCATTCTCTGGAACATCTTCATACGAGTCAATTGATACAACCTTGGCGTTTTTCTGCAAAAAATAAAGAATAAAAACACAAATGAGGATCAAAACACCAAATATGCATCTATATCCAAAACATCCAGTATTCGAAGGTATAGGCTTCCAGCCCCATTCCTGCATATAATTCTAACTGATGTGGTGTACATCATATGTGTTGGGGCGGAGAGTCACACCCACCGCCGCGGAAGCGATATCACTTGAGAGATAGCCCTGGCTATTGTTGTCACAAAAGCACAAGTCAACCTTTATATTCTTGTTTCTCAAAGGAAACGAGAATAGATAGTGAAATTCTTATTTCTCAAAGGAAACAAGAATCGAAAGTGATATATTTCATCAAAGTGAAATATACACTCTTCCTCTCATCAGCTCTAAGACCGAATATTGAGGGAACCTACAAGCTATGACAACTCACAGATAAAACAAATACAAACACGAGATTTACGTGGTTCGGCTAACTAGCCTACGTCCACGGGAGGAGGGTTTTTCACTATGAGGAAAAACACCAAACTTTACAAATTCTCTCTTTCTTTTCTCTCAAAAGAAATCTACACACCCACTTATTTTCCCCACACCCAAAACTACATCCATCCCTTCACTATTTATAGGAGATCAGAGGGGGGGGGGGGGGTTAACTTTGGCGGGAAAAAATCCCGCGCGCGCAGTGGGCAGCCAGCCCTGCTTTCGTGCGCGCGCACGAAAGCAGACTGCGCTTTCGTGCGCAGGCACGAAAGCAGCGGGCGGCGCTTTCGTACGCGGGCACGAAATCGGGAGGGCACCCCACGTGGGTGGGACCCCCCTGTCCCCCGCTCACAATTCTCCACCTCGTACATCATTTGATAAACCTCAAATTATGGACGAACACCAGAAGAACCCCACGAACTCCACCAGAGAGATATTCAGGCCAAACCAGGCCAAACCAGCTGCGTCACTATACCGCGACTGCCTACGTACCCTCCACTGGGATCAAGCTAACCGTAGTTCTGCAATTATTCTCCAACATAGTCTCCACCACACCTCCATCACCGCCCCGCAGGGCCATACCCTCTTGGGCAAATCAACACGGGCTGATATGAAGCAAGTCCAAGCAATGCTGGAACTTGCTGCCTGTGACCACCTTGGTTAACATGTCTGCGGGATTCTCATTCGTATGCACCTTCATGAGAGAAATATCACTATCCTCTATGACATCCCACACAAAATGATATCTGACGTCGATATGCTTGGTACGAGCATGATGAACTTGATTTTTCGCCAAGTGAATCGCACTTTGACTGTCGCACCACAAGTTCACGCTTTCCTGCTCAATCCCCAAATCGTCTAGAAGACCCCACAGCCACAATGCTTCCATCACTCCCTCCGCCATGACCATGTACTCGGCCTCTGTTGTAGAAAGTGCCACTGTAGCCTGCAACATCGATCGCCAACTAACTGGAGCTCCATGTATCCTGAATACATAACCAGTAGTAGATCGTCGTCTATCTAGATCGCCCGCATAATCTGAGTCCACAAACCCGTCGATCTGACATGTATCTCCACCAAAACACAGACCCGTATCCGCGGTACCTTTCAAGTACCTCAGGACCCATTTCACCGCTTCCCAGTGCGCCTTTCCAGGATTCGCCATGAATCTGCTGACCACACTAACCGCATGTGAAATATCTGGACGTATACACACCATTGCGTACATCAAACTGCCAACTGCACTAGCATAGGGAACACGCTCCATGTGTGCCTTATCTTCCGCTGTAGTGGGAGATTGTTTACCTGAAAGTCTGAAGTATTGAGCCAATGGAGTCACCACCGACTTAGCACTTTGCATCCCGAACCTCACGATCACCCGCTCTATGTAGCCCTTCTGACTCAAGAACAATCGCCGATTCGCCCGCTCTCTTCTAATCTCCATACCCAGTATTTTTCTAGCAGCGCCCATGTCCTTCATCTCGAACTCTTTACTTCGATGCAATAAGCATGTCATCCACATACAACAGGAGATAGATATAATCACCTCCACGAAGCTTCCGAATGTAGACACAACAATCATAGTCGCTTCGGGAAAACCCATGTTTTAGCATGAAGGAGTCAAATCGCTTGTACCACTACCGTGGAGATTGCTTCAATCCATATAATGATTTCCTCAAGCGACAAACATGATTCTCCTTGTCCTCAACCTTGTAACCCTCAGGTTGATGCATATAGATCTCTTCATCCAAGTCTCCGTGCAAGAAGGTCGTCTTGACATCGAGTTGTTCCAGCTCAAGATCACCATGAGCAACAATACTCAATAGGACCCGAATAAAAGTGTGTTTCACCACCGGAGAAAATATCTCATTGTAATCCACACCCTCTCTTTGTGCAAACCCCTTAGCCACTAGCCTCGCCTTGTACCTCGTTCCACCGAGCTCTGAAGGATCTTCTTTTCTTTTATACAGCCACTTACAACCTATAGCTTTCTTTCCTACGGGCAATGGGACCACCTCCCATGTTTGGTTCTTCCGGAGAGATTCCATCTCCTCCTCCATCGCAGCCAACCAACTCTTACTATTCTTGTCTCGAATAGCTTCCTTGAAGAAGACCGACTCATCTTCCTCCACCGAGAGTGCGTATTCAACCAAATTAACATGCCCATAGTGCTTCAGGGGTTGATCAGCCCCCAGCTTCTGTACCTGCTTGTATGCTCGTCTTGGCCTAGTGGAAGCCAAGCTATCCTCGAGCTGTTGTTGTTGTAGTGCCTGTGTATTCTCCTGCTGAATTTCCCACTTGAACACGACTAGAACCTGGTTGGTCTTTCGGTTCTATCTCAATAACCTGTGACTCGGGAGTCCCGACAGTATCAACACCACCATCTTTGGGCACCCTAGCAATCATGGACTTCTCATCAAAGGTAACGTCCTTGCTGATCACGAACTTCGAATCTTCTGTACACCAAAGGCGGTAGCCTTTTACGTCCTTTCCATACCCCAAGAAAATTGCTTTCTTGGCCCTCGCGTCAAGCTTTCCCTCGTTGACGTGATAGTAGGCGGTACATTCGAAAATTCGGAGCCTCTCATAATCTGCATGCTCCCCTGACCACACCCGATAGGGTGTATCACCGTCTAATGTCGAATGTGGAGATCGATTCACTATATAGCAAGCTGTAGCAATCGATTCTGCCCACCATTCTTTGCCCAAACCAGCATATGATCGCATACTCACTGCTTTCTCCCGCAGTGTTCGGTTCAGTCTTTCCGCGACCCCATTTTGCTGTGGTGTAGATCTAACTGTCCAGTGTCTAGCAATGCCCTCCTGATCACAGAACTCCTTGAAGACACCGTCTGTGTACTCTGTACCGTTGTCAGATCTCAGCGTCTTTAATTTCTTTCCCGTCCTGTTCTCAACCATCGTCTTCCACTTCTTAAATGTCTCAAATACCTCATTCTTATGCTTCAGGAAATAAACCCAAGCATACCTCGAATGATCATCTATGAATGAGACAAAATATCTGGAACCACCCTTGGAAGTTGTCGAAGCCGGACCCCAAACATCCGTGTGCACATAATCTAGTATCCCTCTGCTCTTGTGCTTGCTCCTCAGAAATTGAACCTTGTGCGCCTTTCCATACACACAGTCCTCACAAAAATCCATGCAAGGCTTCTTCAGATTCTTCAGTAAACCCTCTTTACCAAGCAGATCCAGACCCTTCTCTGACATGTGCCCAAGCCGCCTATGCCATAACCGTGTGTGCTCACATGGGTCTCCACCACTTCCTTCAGCTCCAACTGCTGCATCTCCCGTCACCGTCGTACCCGAGAGAGTATATAGATTACCATGACGAACACCCTTCATCACTGTTAAGGAACCCCGAACAACCCTCTTCACTCCGTTCTCTGTTACAATCTTGCAACCCCAGGAGTCCAAAGCTCCGACTGAGATGAGATTCTTCCGCAAGCCGGGAACGTGTCGTACGTCCGTCAGGGTTCGAACCACTCCATCATGCATCTTGATTTTGATATCACCTAGCCCCACCGTTTTACAAGCATGGTTGTTCCCCATCAATACGGTTCCACCATCAATGCCCCTGTAGGTAGTAAATCACTTCCTGTTTGGACACATGTGGTAAGAGCAACCAGGATCAAGAATCCACTTCCCGGAGGTATCCTCGTCATCCGTGACGACATAACATTCCTTATCGCTCCCATCCTCTGAAGCGTAGCTCGCCTCTTCCTTGCCTTCTCGTCTTTCAGTCTTGTTGTTGTTCTTTTTCCCACCTACTCTCTTGTTTGGACAGTCGACCTTGAAATGCCCAATTTCGCCGCATTTGAAACACGCTCGTCCCGCAAGAGGTCTCGATTTAGATCTAGACTTTCCTCCCTTGCCTTTTCCTCGCTCATTGCCTCTTCCTCTGGCAAACAGCCCCTGCGCTTGTTCTTTGTTACCACCAGTGGCCATATCACTAGTTACAAATTTTCGAAGATCATCCGCTAGAAGCGCCGTTCTAGTGTCATCCATCGATAAATTTTCACCCACAAGCATCAGTGTTTGCACCAGGTTCTCATAAGACTTCGGCAGCGATAGAAGTAGTAGAAGCGCCTGATCCTCGTCTTCCACTGTCACCTCAATGTCTTTCAAGTTCGATATGATCCTATCGAACTTGTTGATGTACTCCCGGATTGACGAGCCCTCGTCCATCTTGCAAGTATACAATTTGGATTTTAAATAGATCCGGTTCGTTAGACTCTTCGTCATGAAGGTGCTTTCTAACTTCAACCACACGCCCGCAGCCGTTTCCTCCCCGTCCACCAAGAAAGCTACATCCCTTTCAAGGCAAAGGATAATCGACGCCCGTGCTTCCAGATCCAGCTCCTCCCAATCCTCATCAGACATATCCTTGTGCTTCTTCTCTTTTTCTGCCAAGGCCTTGTGCAATTTCTACGAAATCAGCGAATTTTTCATCTGCATCCTCCAATAGGAAAAATCATTTTTCCCATTAAATTTTTCAATCTCGTACTTTCCAATTTTATTTGTTTTACTTGTAGACGCCATTTACCGCTTGTATTATGTCAATCCGCTTCTCTCAGGAATTTTTAACAATTTCTTTGTGTTTTACCACACAATATTCAACCACCACCTCAGATCAGAAATTTTACCACCTCCAGTCTGAATAAGGCTCTGATACCAATTGTTGGGGCGGAGAGTCACGCCCACCGTCGCGGAAGCGATATCACCTGAGAGATAACCCTGGCTATTGTTGTCACAAAAGCACAAGTCAACCTCTATATTCTTGTTTCTCAAAGGAAACGAGAATAGATAGTGAACTGCTTATTTCTCAAAGGAAATAAGAATCGAAAGTGATATATTTCATCAAAGTGAAATATACACTCTTCCTCTCATCAGCTCTAAGACCGAATATTGAGGAAACCTACAAGCTATGACAACTCACAGATAAAACAAATACAAACACGAGATTTACGTGGTTCGGCTAACTAGCCTACGTCCACGGGAGGGGGGGTTTCACTATGAGAAAAAATACCAAACTTTACAAGTTCTCTCTTCCTCTCTTTCTTTTCTCTCAAAAGAAATCTACACACCCACTTATTTTCCCCACACTCAAAACTACATCCATCCCTTCACTATTTATAGGAGATCAGAGGGGGGGGGTCTGAAGAACTTTGGCGGGAAAAAATCCCGCGCGCGCAGTGGGCAGCCAGCCCTGCTTTCGTGCGCGCGCACGAAAGCAGACTGCGCTTTCGTGCGCGGGCACGAAAGCAGCGGGCGGCGCTTTCGTGCGCGGGTACGAAAGCGGGAGGGCAGCCCACGTGGGTGGGACCCCCCTGTCCCCCGCTCACAATATGATTCCAAAAAGGCAACAATGGACATGAATTCATGGCCATAATTGTCAATACCTGCACCATGATTGCAACTAGAACATGACATCCCTTGCAGTATCAGACAGTTATTGTGATACAATAATTATCACATCATATACTTTTAAGTTTGTTAGTGTATATTTAAATAATTAACTTGGTATAATCTGGACCAAATGCTAAAATGAGCAAATCAGGTTAATGAGATAAGGTTATAAACCCTGTAGGGATCGCATAGCCCATTCCTCTCTTTGTAGGGATAATCCTTCTCGGTGTCAATTCCACCATTGTTGATGATAAATTCAAAAGCATAGTCCATAAGCCCACCATCGCATCCCTCATTGTATGAAGTGTCGCAGTCAACCAGTTCTTGTTCTGATAGAACAATCAGATCGCCAGTCACAATCTGGTTGATCCCTTCAACTGCAGCTACCGCTGAGAAAGCCCAGCAACTGCCTGTTTTAACAAGACAACAGTCTTAACCTCTATTCATCTATTGGTGCGATGAACAATCAGTATACTGGTAAATTAAAAAACTACTACTTTTAGTTAAATTTTGAGCCAAGGGTATGAATCATGTTGAAGGTAGGTAAGCCTTGCAAAACAAGAGCTAGTAAACTTAAGGGGTTGTTTGGTTGTTGTTGGTAAAGTTGTGTATTTATGACACAACTTGGAAAGTTGTTGTCCACCTCATCAATTTCACTTTTATACTTTTCTTTGTTTGTTTTTTATTCCATTGGAATCATAAAACACTTGTTTGGTTTGCAAAATGAAACTTTAATTGTTTGTTTGGAAAGTGTAAAAAGTGGTCCCTACTCAAATGATCATATTGGTTAGAACTATTTTTTATTATTTTTTCCTAACTTCAATGTTAGCTTTCTCCTAAAATCATGTCTTTTTTTCATGAAATCACTTTACAAGCCACATCAGCATATGAAATCACTTTACACTATTTTCACAACTACAAACAAACAATTGAAAGTGATGAAAGCTGACATTGGGACCCACTTTTTTACACTTTACCTCCTTTTACATGGTAAAAACATACAACCAAACAGCCCCTAAGCAATTAAGCATAGAAATATTAATTGAATTAACTAATCTTTTGAGTACAGAGGATAAGATATGAGATGCCCAAAACCTCAGGATTCTAACCTTGTTCATGAAAGACGTACTTTTGGGACAATCAACTTGTTGCAAGTAAAAATAGAAATGGAAATTGGATTTGTTGATAGTCAAACTGAATAGTACATCTAATCACTACAAACTCAGACGTTTTTTGTAAGAAATTAATCAGATACAGTAAAAAAATCAAAATTTTCCTCCTGAGAACTAAGGAAATTATTAAGTATGATCTCTTTTGTTTCAGCTGCAACCCAACAAAAAGATAAAACAGATAACAAAGTAACCTAATAAAAAGCATGGTGCAATTATCTGATAAAAAACTAATTTGTTTAATCTCCAAAATAACAAAGAATACAACTTCTTGATCAGCAAAAAAACAATAATTTCTTAAAGATTTTGAGCAGCGCACAGTGACAATCAAGTGCAGTAGCCAAAATCCAGCCACGAGAATCATACTCACAATTAAGATTAAAAACCCCCCACTCTAAAATCTAATTTATTCCAGTCTATCCGGAAAAAAAATCCAAAATTTACAGACCACGCAATAAGAGAGAACATCCACGGTAAATTTTTTTTTTTTAAAGAACAAGCCCTCGCTCACCCCAAATAAAAATTTAAGAAAAAATGTTGCCGTCTTGCACAAAAAAGGCCACATCTTTTACAAATTGGAGAAGACCCCCACCCTAAACCTTGGCTAGTCTCAGATGGTCGGCTACTCTCCAGAGTTGGAGAGGTTTTCTCTATATTTCAAAGCTCATGGTAATTACTAATTAAGGGGGTATCTGAAATAGAAAGAGGAGGGAAACTTACCACAACTCCCCTGATCCTTCATCGGAGCTACTGCCCCTTTCTCCCTCCAGTCAACGGACTCCGGCAAGCTCTCACCCTCGTTGACCTTATACCTGTCACTCCTAACCCTAACCCTCTCCTTCCTCCTCGTCCCAAGATACTTCGATCTATACTCCTCGTTCGTCAAGTCAGCGAACTTATTCAACCCCAGCCTAAACGAGTGCTCGCCTCGATCCGCCGCCGTGTTGTGCTCGTCGATGTAGCGTAGGTTGTCCTTGAAGATCTCAAAGCGGCGATCTTTTTCGCCGAGAGCGTTGTACTGCTTGTTGTGCTTCGAGAGCCACTGATTGTAGAGGAGACGGAGCTCTGCTTCGCTTCGTTCGATGCCTTTGAAGTTGTGGTCGTTGTTGTAGGTGATGATCGACATGTCGGAGTCATCGAAGGCGGCGGCGGCGGCTAGTATTGCGAGGAGGAGGAGGAGGAGGAGGAGGAGAGGGAGGAGGGAGAAGTGGAAAGATGCCATTTTTGAGTGAGGGGAGGAGATGAGTTTGAGACTTGGGATTTTCTGGTGGGGTTTAAATAGGCGGGAGGGGGCCGGAAAAAATAAATTATTTGAGTTTGGGTAGGACGAACATTTCTGGAAGGGAAATGACCTAATGAGTTGGCTACATTATGCAATAGGGAGTGATACCTCACATATCCTCTTCCTTGGTCCCATATTTTAGGTCCCCGTAGCAATACTCTTCTGGAAGTAACAACCGGGCTGAATTTTGAGAATAGCTTAAATCATTTTCTTTTTGGAGTTTGAGAATAGCTTTGTTACATGCACCCAAAATATAAGACCAATGGGGAGAATAGGTGAGGTGTCTCTCTCATTTCTATTATATAATGAGCTAGTCATCATTAATGATTGAGCCAACTCATTATTCAATAGAAGAAAGCAATAAAAAGAATAGGAACAACTCATCTGTCCCCATGTTGCTTCTATATTTTAGTTACTTGGAAAAGTTCTCTTTTGATAAAGGGCCAACAGTGGGGGACCACTGAGACTATTGTTGCAATATTAACCGTTGGATATACGCAAGGATAGAATGGGCGGTGATGATTGAGCTTGTGTGAAAAGCTTTATGGCGAGATGGGAATGGGGGACGTACGTGGAGAGATAGTACTGGAGCAACGTAGGTTTTTTTTTTTGGATATTTTATGACCTGGTCTTGCCTGTACAAATTAAAATTTAGCAGAAGCAGGACGGGTCTTTTTTTTTTTTTCCTTTTCAAAATTTTTGCTGGAGTTAGATGTGTCTAGTTTAAAAAGGAAAATAAGCATTTTACCTTTCTCTTAAGTCTAAATTATGTATAAGTTTACAATTGATGATGCGGTTAAAAATTCACGATAATTTGAATATTTTTAGTGGGATGAGCTGATTGTTGCACTGAGCAATCGCTTATAATAAAAATAAATTAGGTTGGGTTAAGTTATTTTCAAGGGGAAAATGTGTCCACACCCCAAAAGCGGAAACTCCATGTGACCCAGCCACTTGTATTTTTGCCTATGTGATTCAGCCACAAAAAATAGCATTTAATTTTTCAAGGCCCCTCCACATCAGCAGTACAAAAAAAGATATTGTATTTTGGAAAAAAAAACCCCGAAATTGACCCTCTACTTATCTTCCCCAGACACCTCTGGTTCCCAAAAACATGGAAAGTCACGTCTCATTAATGCGATCTGATGGAAAAAATAGAGAGAAATTTCCCACCCTTTTTTAAACTCTATCATTAGCAATAACTTATGTTAGTTCTAACTTATTTCATGTTAGTTCTAATTCATGTTAGAGCAAACTTTAAGTGGAACTAACATTAATATTTTAGTTACTTGGTCTAGTGGTAAAGCTTGAGAATTTGGAGAGGAGGTTAGGAGTTCAAACCGCTACAACTACAATATATATTTAAATGTTTGTTTTAACTCACTTCATGTTAGTTCTAATTCTAATTCATGTTAGGTTTAACTTAACTCACTAGAACTAACGCTTATATTAGAAATAACACTACCTGGAAGTAAAACTAACATGAAATCAGCTAGAACTAATGCGAGAATTGCTAGAACTAACAAGAGCTCAACTAGAACTAACATACCACTAGAACTAACGCATATATTAGAAATAACACTAGCTACAATTTAGAATTAACACGGCATCAGCTAGAACTAATAAGAGAGTCACTAGAACTAACAGTGACTCAACTAGAACTAACATACCACTAGAACTAACGCTTATATTAGAAATAACACTAGCTGAAAGTTAGAACTAGAACTAACATACCACTAGAACTAACGCTTATATTAGAAATAACACTAGCTGAAAGTTAGAACTAACATGACATCAGCTAGAACTTATATTAGAAATAACACTAGCTGAAAGTTAGAACTAACATGACATCAGCTAGAACTAACACGAGAGCGACTAGAACCAATAGGAGCTCAACTAGAATTAACATACCACTAGAACTAATGCTTATATTAGAATTAACACTAACTAAAAGTAGTACTAACATGAAATCGGCTAGAACTAACACGAGAACCACTAGAACTAACAGAAGCTTAACTAGAACTAACATACCACTAGAAATAACACTAGTTGGAATAGAATTAATATGACATCAGTTAGAATTAGCACGAGAACCACTAGAACTAACAGGGGCTCAACTAGAACTAACATACCACTAGAACTAACGCTTATATTAGAAACAACACTAGCTGAAAGTTAGAACTAACATGACATCATCTAGAACTAACACGATAGCCCCTAGAACTAACAGGGGCTCAACTAGAACTAACATACCACTAGGTATAACGCTTATATTAAAAATAACACTAGCTGAAAGTAGAACTAACATGAAATTAACTAGAACTAACTCGAGAATCGCTAGAACTAACATGGACTCAACTGGAACTAACATTCCACTGGAACTAACGCTTATATTAGAAATAACACTAGCTTGAAGTTAGAACTAACATGACATCAATTAGAACTAACACGAGAACCACTAGAACTAATAGTGGCTCAACTAGAACTAACATATCATTAGAACAAACGCTTATATTTAGAAATAATACTAGCTGAAAGTAGAACTAACATGACATCAGCTAGAACTAACACGAGAGCCATCAGAACTAACAGAGGCTCAACTAGAACTAACATACCACTAGAACTAACGCTTATATTAGAATTAACACTAACTGAAAGTAGAACTAACATGAAATCGGCTAGAACTAACACAAGAACGACTAGAACTAACAAGGGCTCAACTAGAAATAACATTAGCTGGAAGTTAGAACTAACATGACATCAGCTAGAACAAACACGAGAACCACTAGAACTAACAGGTGCTTAACTAGAACTAACATACCACTAGAACTAACGTTTATATTAGAAATAACACTAGCTGAAAATATAACTAACACGCATAATTCTTTTTTATTATTGTTTGATGTTGTTGCCTTACGATCTTAGTCTCGGCCAGCACTTCGGCGACGTCCACAACAAATTAAAGAAAGAATTGATAATAAAATAGCAATAACAACGATAAAAGAGGAGAGGAATTCACCTCACTTTTCATTTATAATTTTCGGAAACAATTACAAATAAAATATTTTAAAAAAATTTCCATGATAAAAAATTAATAAAAATTCAAGGTAACAAATTAAAACCTAACATGCTTGATGCACAGCGGGTCCAATCCAATCGAGCTTTTAATTAACAACCTAGCTAGCTATTTGATTAAACTAACTAGCTCTTGATGAAGCCGTCGATAAACTTTCCCCCGGCGTCCCTCGGCCAGGTGACGTCCCCCAGCCAGTTCTCGATCAGGAAGAGGGACGCCTCCTTATTGATGGGCTCGTGCTTTTTGACCCACTCGGTCCTGGGCCTGGGGTCGCCATTGGGCCCCCTGTTATTGTACTCAGTGTAGTAGCAGGTCTGGTGGAAGTCGGCCTTGTCCCAAACGGCCCAACCCTCGGGCTTGATCACATCCTCGATCTCTGACTCCATGACCACCGTCCTCGCCTTCGCCTTCCACGGCCTACCCAGAACCTGATCATTTCAGTGGCCATGACGAAAGTGAGAGAGAAAGAGGGGGGAGAGAGAGAGAGAGAGAGAGAGAGAGAGAGAGAGAGAGAGAGAGAGAGAGATGTGATTAATGATGGAGAAATTGTGAATAAATAATAAATATGGAGGGGCATAGTAACCGAGTTCAGTCTCATCAAAGAGGCAAGTTCGTAACTTCCATTGGGCTTTTTTTAAAATCTGATACTTCACATGAAGTTTCTACTTTTGAGGCTTCGACACAATTTTCCCTATTTTCAAACATATAATTGGGTTAGAATTTTCTAAGAAAAATTTAACTATCAACCTAGGCGGGCCAGGCTATGTCAAACATTGGTTGGGCATGCTTTTTTGTCAACGGGTTTGGAGCCGAACTCAGCCTAGCCCCCGACCTGGGTATATCACATGCCAAGTTCGTCCCAACGAACTGTGAGTCGGATCAGGTCTTGACCTAAGGCAAGATAGGCCAGTTCAACTAGCGATTAGAACCAACCCATGCCACCCCCTAAACCAGACCGGTTCCCTGTCGTCAAATTCTATGAACCCACCACAAAAATATCTTGGGGGAGAGTATCGAAAGCGTTAACTAACTTTTTTAGGTGATCAACCGTTTTGCTTTAATTAGCAAATATGATGGAAGATAGGTGGGATCCATGGTGAGGATAATTTGAAGATTTGTTAACACTACATGGATGGAAATTATAATTTGGTAGTCGTTTGTTAGCAATGCATATTATCATGTGGTTTTACGATAATATTGTATATTTTCATGGAGCTTTACAGACCAAAACATCACTATAGTCTATATTTTATAGTGCTTTCATACAAAGCTATTGTACAATGTTACTGATAGTAGTACTAGAATGGTAGAATATTAGATTTAATCATTTGAGAACAGGATTGAGGATGCACATTAAACAGTGGTCGACCTGTATTATGCAAACCATGTGTGAACGTCCTCACAGAAATTATGTTATGAACTAGACTTATTTATACATCATGCTTGTTCTTGATCATGGTCTTAGTATTGCTCTCAATGACAAATCTTTGATAGTTCTCCTTTATCTATTAGTAGTCTTTTGCATAACGATAATTTAGATGTTTCCTTACCCCGAAGTGTAAAGGAGAAGTTTTTTTTTTCCCCTCCAATGTCTATCTAATATTGCCTGCCAGATATAACTTTTAATGCCATGCGTATTTCCATTTCTTTGATTTCCCACTTTTTTTAGACAAACAAACAGACCCTTATTCATTTAGAATAGCTAGTTATAATTTATTAATGCAACTACTTTGTGGGCCATGGCTCCACCACTTATTATTGAGGGTGTGTTTGGCAAATTGAAAATTAACTTGAAAGAGTGACAATCACTTTTTCTTTTACAAATAATTTTTACATCCGCGTTAGCACGCAAGGCAAATGGAGAGTTTGTTTGTAGAAATAAATTATTATTGTAAGTGTAAAAGAAAAGATGATGTAGCTGTTGGGGAATTTTAGCCCCCCTGCGTACTATGATCTTCGTAACTCGGAAGCTAACCCACAATCAACAAGATAGAAAACAACTGCAATCAAGAAGAATGAATACCAAAATTTACGTGGTTCGGTCGATCAACTTCGAGAAATCCACTATGTATCAGTGAGAACTACAAGAAGAACTGTTCAACTCTAGTCTCTCAATCTCTCAACCTTACATAATCAACTCTCATATTTTCTCTAAAATCCACTTCTTACAATCTTTTAAACGGATAAAGATTGTGAAACTCTCTCTCAATGTTGTAATCTTTTGCACGAACAAAGACTATGAAACCATCGCCTCTTGCACAATATTCTTGAATCATGCTACGCACTCTGCTAAGCCTAGATTATAAGGATATAGGCTCTCTCTCTCTCTCTTCTCCTTGAATTTTCCTCGAACAATAGAAGAATATATATATGGAAATCAAAACCATATCTTCAGCCTAACTTCCTAATTAGAATAATATTCAAACTCCTAATCATGATTTAGACACAATCTTCTAATCATGATAGATCTCTAACCCTATTTAATTCTCATAAAGTTATACAAAGAATCAAAGACACAATCCTAATAGTAATAATCATTCATTTGTTTAAATTTGTATTAAACTTTCAAATTAGCTAATATATTTGAAATATTTATTATTTAAAAAATTACTGAACCGTGCTCACGCTTCAAACAATAATAGGGACTTGAAGATTCACATAGCGAATTAGAAAGATAGAAGTTTGATTCTCAAAAGACGAACTTTCTATTCTAAGAAGTCTGAGATTTTATAATCGCCGCAGAAAGAGATCAATAGATTAATAGATTAAAAGATCAATTTTCTCTCTAAATAGACGGAAATCACCCAGAAATCTGACACTTCGTTGACACTTTTCTATAACGTTGACATTTTTCTATAAATTTAGAGGGTGTTTGGTTCAATTTCTACAAATTATAAGAAATCTTGTTATTTTCTATAAAGTTATGAGCCGTTATTTTCTTGTTTTGAACCAAACATGTAAAGTTCAAAAATCAAGAAAATTGGTACTTTTTTGACTTCTTAAAACTTTTTCTATAATTTTTTTAAGAAATACAATGAAATCATATTTTGGGTGGAAAATATTTTCTATAATTTTCATTATATTTTGGATGGAAAATATTTTCTATAATTTGTAGAAATTGAACCAAACACCCCCCCCTCCCCCCCAAATCTACATTAAAAATTTCAGATTCTTTTTGACAATTTACTTTCAAAATAACTTTTAATTAAACAAACACCCGGGACCTTAAAAGCATTTCGCTTTCACACTTAACTTTCGTAGAAACAAGCAACTTCTTAAAGATAAAATAACATAAATCTGGGGGAACTAAAATACGAATCGAACCAAGGAAAGGTGCGTGAAAAACGAAGTCCCCAAACCTTCTTGTTCTCTTGTGTGCAAACCACGTGGATATTTTTTCTGTTTCCTCCAAAGAATCCTCCTGCTAGAAGCAAAATCGAATTGATCATTGACCGTTCAAGTCCAAAATCACGGTGCTACAGCGAATCCTGACCGTGGACTCTGTGGCGGTTGGGCTCTGGTAAGTGGGCTGAGCTCATATCTAGGGCTGGGCATATTCGGTTCGGATCGGTTTTAAGCTCAATCCGCATCCAATCCGAATTTTTCGAATTCTCAAAACTCTCATCCAGATCCAGATTTTTTTTCCTTCATCCGAATATTCGGCCCAACCGAAATTCGGATCGGTTCGGATCGGTTTCGGTTTTGGACCGAATTAATACTATTTCACAAAAATCTGCCCACACCTGAGATCATTGCCTATTAATTTCTGATGAAGTATCATTATTTGTCCATTTTGTCTACTTAACTTTTTCCCCCAAACAATGAAATGTGGAGCTTGTTTGAAGTAACACCATTGCCACAGCTAACAAAAAACCGAAATCAGTGAAATGAGCGCAAACCATATCAACAAGTACATATGGTTACGTAACATTCAAATATTAATTAACTATAATCAAAAGGTTATCTTTCATTTCTTGGAAAACAACTTAACATGCCTCTAGTAGAATTTGAAAGCTTATATGAGGTTTCACCGATTTTAATGCGGGCATATACGCTAGCAGGCCCAATGAAAAAGGAACTATACAATATAAACATGTATGTAAACATAACAATCAAATTACCGAGCAATTATATAGCTTAATGTTCAAGTGATGACTCACTAATAAGAAAGCTATTCCATCCGACTTCGTCCGAACCAAAAGTCCTTTCCATTTTGACCGAATTCCGAACGACGAAGTCCTTCCCATTTTGAGCAATATGAATATCCGACAAAGAACGAATTAGAAAATTCAGTTCGGTTTTTTTTTTGGGCGGTTCAGGGGTTCAAACCGGATCCAATTAAATCAATAGAATTGAAACTTTTGGCTTGATACGTACCAGAAGCAATAAAGTCAAAAGTATCGAGTTGTTATTGAAACGGATCGGGATCCTTTTAGGATTTGGTGGTAATTTGAGGAGTGCCCATTTTCCTTGATTGATCATTATCCTTAATTCTAAGAGCTTTGCTACAGGAACCCAAAATATGAGATCAATAGGGGGGACAAGTGAGGTGTCCCCCTCCTATTGGATAATGAGTTGGCCATCATTAATGATAACCAACTCATTATCCAATAGAAGGGGGACACCTCACTTGTCCCCCCTATTGGTCCTATATTTTGGGTCCTTAAAGAATTTTTTTTATTCTAATTCTAATGGCCGGGGGCCAGGACACGTAGGATTTCCACTATTACAATACTGTTTTTTCGCAATTATGATTTCACGATCATTAATAGTACTTTTTCAATATAAAATTTAGAGCCATTCGTGGCTTCAGTCTGAGATGTTAAAATTTGAATAGAGGTTAAGAAATGGGTGAGTTGAACACACTCTCCGATCACCATCTAATTGGAGAGAATTCGAATCTGATTGATATTTTCTTAACTGAGAATGATTGATAAATAAAGTCATGCGCTCATTACAACAAGCAAACACTAAAAAACGTTATTCGTGAATTTTTGTTTGGCTCAGATCCCTCGCAACTGAATTAGTTGTGATATCATCTTAAAGTTCATGCAATCGTTACATCAGAACTATGAAGTCATAATGAGGATTGATCGTTATGTTTTTATATTCTAACAGGACGGGATTTCTGGGGACTATAGTTTTCCAAGTTCAAAAACACAAGTGTCATAGCCTAATCAATGCCCGTTGGCTTCAGATTAATTTTGGTTTTTAGTTGATTAACTATTTTTCTCTATAAAAATGATTCAGGTAAGTTTAATGAAGATATATGAATTGGAACCGAGATTAAGAAATAAAAATAATGAAAAGAACCATAGAGAAATTTGCAGGATGCATTTTATTTTCGATAGAGAGTTTATATATTTAAAGAGAAACTTGAAAATAGAATATAATCAGATAGCAAATCTGGGAAATTATTGGTTTTTTTTTCTTTTAAATTATAGGATATATATGTCACTGGATCTTGCTTAATACAATCGGAACCAGACTCATTTACATGTCTTGTCGTTCGGTCTCACTTTCACCCAAAAGTAAAATACCTTTTTGGCTTTTTATTTGAAAATGCTACACAAAAAATATTGCTATATCATTTGATTTTGTCCTTTCTTTTTTATTTATTTTTATTGTTTCTGGGTGAGAAAGGATGTCATGTTGATGATATATCATTTTTACAAGTAAATAGAACCTTAGAATGTGTTTGGCAACCTCTTAAAATTAGTCAGAACTGAACCTGTTCTAGCTTTGAAATTTTTTTTGTTTGGCAAAAACAAGGCTACTGTTAGTCAGATTTTTCTCAAGTCAAAAATAGGTCCCAAAACTAGTTCTTGTTTGAACCAACACATCTAAAATTTAATTCTGAACTTCAATTCTGAACTAGTTTAGTATAGAATTGGATCAATATTAGTCGTGCCCCCCTTTAGATTCCTTATCTTTTTTTAGATATTTGCTTTCTGCTCAAAGTCCCCACCTTTTATCAAGCTTCCAAACTTCTTATGATGGATAATGAAACATAGGAAAGTGATAGGGTTATTAGATTCAGTGGATTTCAAAACATAGGAAAGTGATAGGGTTAGATTCAGTGGATTTCACACTATTCGGCCGGGTATTTTCGTAAGATTCAGTGGATTTCCACTATTCGGGTATTTTTGTAAGAGTTCTCACCAAAGAAAAGAAATTGACAAGTTTGTTTTTTATTGGCCAATCCTTTTGTTATCAATAAAAAAAATTATTTATTTCCTTCTCCTTCTACTTGATATCGCTTCTGTCGCGCTCTCTATTTGATATTGAAATTTCATTAATTGTTTTTAATAGCAATTGGATTCCTGTTTGACCTCGAGAATCTGTAGTTATAGTTATAGTTATGGTCCCTAACCTAGGGTTACACTCTCTAATTCTCTTCACCCCCATCTAGAGAGAGAAATTCGGATTTAGAGAAACCCTAAGGTTGGAAGATCATTGAAACCCAAATCAAGATTTCTTCTATGGATTCAGGTATAAGCTTCCGTTCATTTATGATTCTTGTTAATCTCTTTGAATTAATCATGGCTATATGGTTTTAGATCTCAAGTTTTATGATTTAGATCTAACAATGCGCTCATTACAACAAGCAAACACTAAAAAACGTTATTCGTGAATTTTTGTTTGGATCAGATCCCTAGCAACTGAATTAGTTGTGATATCATCTTAAAGTTCATACAATCGTTACATCAGAACTATGAAGTCATAATGAGGATTGATCGTTATGTTTTTATATTCTAGCAGGACGAGATTTCTAGGGACTATAGTTTTCCAAGTTCAAAAACACAAGTACCATAGCCTAATCAATGCCCGTTGGCTTCAGATTAATTTTGGTTTTTAGTTGATTAACTATTTTTCTCTATAAAAATGATTCAGGTAAGTTTAATGAAGATATATGAATTGGAACCGAGATTAAGAAATAAAAATAAGGAAAAGAACCACAGAGAAATTTACAGGATGCATTTTATTTTCGATAGAGAGTTGATATATCTAAAGAGAAACTTGAAAATAGAATATAATCAGATAGCAAATCTGGGAAATTATTGGTTTTTTTTTCTTTTAAATTATAGGATATATATGTCACTGGATCTTGCTTAATACAATCGGAACCAGACTCATTTACATGTCTTGTCGTTCGGTCTCACTTTCACCCAAAAGTAAAATACCTTTTTGGCTTTTTATTTGAAAATGCTACACAAAAAATATTGCTATATCATTTGATTTTGTCCTTTCTTTTTTATTTATTTTTATTGTTTCTGGGTGAGAAAGGATGTCATGTTGATGATATATCATTTTTACAAGTAAATAGAACCTTAGAATGTGTTTGGCAACCTCTTAAAATTAGTCAGAACTGAACCTGCTCTAGCTTTGAAATTTTTTTTGTTTGGCAAAAACAAGGCTACCGTTAGTCAGATTTTTCTCAAGTCAAAAATAGGTCCCAAAACTAGTTCTTGTTTGAACCAACACATCTATAATTTAATTCTGAACTTCAATTCTGAACTAGTTTAGTATAGAATTGGATCAATATTAGTCGTGTCCCCCTTTAGATTCCTTATCTTTTAGATATTTGCTTTCTGCTCAAAGTCCCCACCTTTTATCAAGCTTCCAAACTTCTTATGATGGATAATGAAACATAGGAAAGTGATAGGGTTATTAGATTCAGTGGATTTCAAAACATAGGAAAGTGATAGGGTTAGATTCAGTGGATTTCACACTATTCGGCCAGGTATTTTCGTAAGATTCAGTGGATTTCCACTATTCGGGTATTTTTGTAAGAGTTCTCACAAAAGAAAAGAAATTGACAAGTTTGTTTTTTATTGGCCAATCCTTTTGTTATCA
This sequence comes from Asparagus officinalis, assembly GCF_001876935.1. NCBI lineage: Eukaryota > Viridiplantae > Streptophyta > Magnoliopsida > Asparagales > Asparagaceae > Asparagus > Asparagus officinalis. Next base: position 2,100,540 of record NC_033794.1, on the reverse strand, counting down.
ATAAAAAAATTTATTTATTTCCTTCTCCTTCTACTTGATATCGCTTCTGTCACCCGGCGTCCCTCGACCAGGTGACGTCCCCCAGCCAGTTCTCGATCAGGAAGAGGGACGCCTCCTTATTGATGGGCTCGTGCTTTTTGACCCACTCGGCCCTGGGCCTGGGGTCGCCGTTGGGCCCCTTGTTATTGTACTCAGTGTAGTAGCAGGTTTGGTGGAAGTCGGCCTCGTCCCAGACGGCCCAACCCTCGGGCCTGATCACATCCTCGATCTCCGACTCCATGACCATCGTCCTCGCCTTCGCCTTCCACGGTCTACCCAGAACCTGATCATTTTCAGTGGCCATGACGAAAATGAGAGAGAAAGAGAAGTTGAGAGATAGAAGGGTAAGAGAGAGAGAGATGTGATTAATGATGGAGAAATTAAAAATAAATAATAAATAGGGAGGGGCGCAGTAACCGAGTTCAGTCTCATCAAAAAGGTAAGTTCGTAACTTCCATTGGGTTTTTTTTGAAATCCGATACTTTGGGACCTCATCACAAATACTGTGCGTATTTGGGGCTTAACCACGCAAATGGAGAGTTTGTTCGTAGAAATAAATTATTATTAAAAGTGTAAAAGAAAAGATGATGCAGCTGTTGGGGAATTTTAGCCCCCTTGCGTACTACGATCTTCATAACTCAGAAGCTAACCCACAATCAACAAGATAGAAAACAACCGCAATCAAGAAGAAGAAGCTAACCCACAATCAACAAGATAGAAAACAACCACAATCAAGAAGAAGGAACACCAAAATTTACGTGGTTCGGTCGATCAACTTCGAGAAATCCACTATGTATCAGGAAAAACTATAAGAAGAACTGCTCAACTCTAGTCTCTCTCAATCTCTCAACCTTACATACATAATCAACTCTCATATTTTCTCTAAAATCCACTCCTTACAATCTTTTAAACGAATAAAGACTACGAAACTCTCTCTCAATGTTGTAATCTTTTGCACAAACAAAGACTATGAAACCCTCGCCTCTTGCACAATATTCTTGAATCATGCTACGCACTCTGCTAAGCCTAGATTATAAGGATATTGGCTCTCTCTCTCTCTCTTCTCCTTGAATTTTCCTCGAACAATAGAAGAATATATATAAGGAAATCAAATCCATATCTTCGGTCTAACTTCCTAATTAGAATAATATTCAAACTCCTAATCATGATTAGACACAATCTCCTAATCATGATAGATCTCTAACCCTATCTAATTCTCATAAAGTTATACAAAGAATCAAAGACACAATCCTAACAGTAATAATCATTTACTTGTTTAAATTTGTATTAAACTTTCAAATTGGCTAATATGTTTGAAATATTTATTATTTAAAAAATTACTAAACCGTGCTCACGCTTCAAACAAGAATAGGGACTTGAAGATTCACATAGCGAATTAGAAAGATAGAAGTTTGATTCTCAAAAGACGAACTTTCTATTCTAAGAAGTCTGAGATTTTATAATCGCCGCAGAAAGAGATCAATAGATTAATAGATTAAAAGATCAACAAAACCCAATTTGTCACTGTCGAATTGTTGTGAAGGAAGAAATGAGAGAATAAAAATTAACCAAGTTAGAAGGATAGCGCATATAGGTTAGCATCACAATGAAAAAAAAAAAGATATATCAATAAAGAGATTATTGTAATAGATTTTAATTGGCAGTGGTCTTTACTTTTCTCACTTTCATATGACTTCAGCACTTTTTTAGTGGAACTTAGGTGTTTGGTTCAACAATTTTATAGAAAAGTTTTCTCAAAAGTGATAACAATGACATTTCTGTAATTAATTTTTTTTTGTAGATTTCCATAAACTGTGTTTGGTTCAAAAAAATTTACAGAAATATTTTCTATAAAGTACAGAAAAGTACCAAATTTTACAGAAATCAATTTCCTTTCTAAATGGGCGGGAATCACCTAGAAATCTAACACTTCATTGACACTTTTCTATAACGTTGACACGTTTCTATAAATTTAGGGAATGTTTGGTTCAATTTCTACAAATTATAGGAAATCTTGCTATTTTCTATAAAGTTATGAGCCGTTATTTTCTTGTTTTGTACCAAACATGCAAAGTACAAAAATCAAGAAAATTAGTATTTTTTTGACTTCTCAAAACTTTTCCAATAACTTTTTTAAGAAATACAATGAAATTATATTTTGGATGAAATACATTTCCTATAATTTATAGAAATTGAACCAAACACCCCGCCCCCCTCCCCCCTAAATCTACATTAAAATTTTCACTTTTAATTAAACAAACACCCAGGATCTTAAAAGCATTTTCGCTTTCACACTAAAAACTTTCGTAGAAACAAGCAACTTCTTAAAGATAAAATAACATAAATCTGGGGGAACTAAAATACGAATCGAACCAAGGAAAGGTGCGTGAAAAACGAAGTCCCCAAACCTTCTTGTTCCGGGGAACTAAAATACGAATCGAACCAAGGAAAGGTGCGTGAAAAACGAAGTCCCCAAACCTTCTTGTTCCCTCGTGTGCAAACCACGTGGATATTTTTTCTGTTTCCTCCAAAGAATCCTCCTACTAGAAGCAAAATCGAATTGATCATTGACCGTTCAAGTCCAAAATCACGGTGCTACAGCGAATCCTGACCGTGGACTCTGCGGCGGTTGGGCTCTGGTAAGTGGGCTGAGCTCATGTCGAGCCTGAGAAGTTGGAGCGGCGGTTTCTTGGGTTAGAAGCAATTTGGTTGGCGGGGTTAAATCAATAGAATTGAAACTTTTGGCTTGATACGTGTTGATACGTACCAGAAGCAATAAAGTCAAAAGTATCGAGTTGTCATTGAAACGGATCGGGATCCTTTTAGGGTTTGGTGGTAATTTGAGGAGTGCCCATTTTCCTTGATCGATCATTATCCTTTATTCTATTTCTAATGGCCGGGGGCTAGGACACGTAGGATTTCCACTATTACAATACTGTTTTTTTCGCAATTATGATTTTACGGTCATTAATAGTACTTTTTCAATATAAAATTTAGAGCCATTCGTGGCTTCAGTCTGAGATGTTAAAATTTGAATAGAGGTTAAGAAATGGGTGAGTTGAACACACTCTCCGATCACCATCTAATTGGAGAGAATTCGAATCTGATTGATATTTTCTTAACTGAGAATGATTGATAAAGAAAGTCATGCGCTCATTACAACAAGCAAACACTAAAAAACGTTATTCGTGAATTTTTGTTTGGATCAGATCCCTAGCAACTGAATTAGTTGTGATATCATCTTGAAGTTCATGCAATCGTTACATCAGAACTACGAAGTCATAATGAGGATTGATCGTTATGTTTTTATATTCTAACATGACGGGATTTCTGGGGACTATAGTTTTCCAAGTTCAAAAACACAAGTGTCATAGCCTAATCAATGCTCATTGGTTTCAGATTACTTTTATTTTTCAGTTGATTAACTAGTTTTCTCTATAAAAATGATTCAGGTAAGTTTAATGAAGATATATGAATTGGAACCGAGATTACGAAATAGAAAAAAGGAAAAGCACCACAAAGAAATTTGTAGGATGCATTATATTTTCGATAGGGAGTTTATATATTTAAAGAGAAACTTGAAAATAGAATATAATCAGATAGCAAATCTGGGAAATTATTGGTTTTTTTTCTTTTAAATTATAGGATATATATGTCACTGGATCTTGCTTAATACAATCGGAACCAGACTCATTTACATGTCTTGTCGTTCGGTCTCACTTTCACCCAAAAGTAAAATACCTTTTTGGCTTTTTATTTGAAAATGCTACACAAATAATATTGCTATATCATTTGATTTTGTCCTTTCTTTTTTGTTTATTTTTATTGTTTCTGGGTGAGAAAGGATGTCATGTTGATGATATATCATTTTTACAAGTAAATAGAACCTTAGAATGTGTTTGGCAACCTCTTAAAATTAGTCAGAACTGAACCTGCTCTAGCTTTGAATTTTTTTTTTGTTTGGCAAAAACAAGGCTACTGTTAGTCAGATTTTTCTCAAGTCAAAAATAGGTCCCAAAACTAGTTCTTGTTTGAACCAACGCATCTATAATTTAATTCTGAACTTCAATTCTGAACTAGTTTAGTATAGAACTGGATCAATATTAGTCGTGTCCCCCTTTAGATTCCTTATCTTTTAGATATTTGCTTTCTGCTCAAAGTCCCCACCTTTTATCAAGCTTCCAAACTTCTTATGATGGATAATGAAACATAGGAAAGTGATAGGGTTATTAGATTCAGTGGATTTCAAAACATAGGAAAGTGATAGGGTTAGATTCAGTGGATTTCACACTATTCGGCCGGGTATTTTCGTAAGATTCAGTGGATTTCCACTATTCGGGTATTTTTGTAAGAGTTCTCACCAAAGAAAAGAAATTGACAAGTTTGTTTTTTTATTGGCCAATCCTTTCCTTATCAATAAAAAAATTCATTTATTTCCTTCTCCTTCTACTTGATATCGCTTCTGTTGCGCTCTCTATTTGATATTGAAATTTCATTAATTGTTTTTAATAGCGATTGGATTCCTGTTTGACCTCGAGAATCTGTAGTTATAGTTATAATTATAATTTACAAATAGAAATTCGATTGCAGTTATTCGTTTTGCTGCAACTGTGCTCTTTCATAATTATAACGCTATACATATATAATTATATAAAAACAAATGTTTAGAAACTTGACACAATATCTTCTATGCCTCTATTGGACAGCAGTTGTAATCACATTATTTTAAAAAAATATTAAATATCTTATTATTATTATTATTATTATTATTTTAATATAGGACCCTCCACAAGCTTGAGGTGTCCTATATAATCTAGCTAGAAATGGTCGGTGGAATGAAAAAGAAATAAAGACTGGAATTTTCTCGAGTCAAAAACTAGCTGAAATCAAGCGACAACCGAAATAGGCAAGTTGATGTGCTACTTTACTAATATTCCTTGACATATAAACAACTAGCGTGAACACTGTGCAAAGCACGATATTTTTTTCCTCACTACAGTAATCACGGTTTAACTGCTACAGTTTTTATGAATTTTGAATTGCTACAATATCCCACGTCTGCTACAATATCCTCGTGGGTTACGGTAATATTTTTTTTCAAAAAACACATTGTTCAGTTTCATGTTTGCTACAGTAATTATGCTACAGTATATAACACTGATGCCATAAATTGAATAGTTTAAACAGACAGGAATCGATTTTCCCAAATAAAACAACTTAGCGTTAAAACCTTTGCGGACTTTGCCCCCTCGGCATAATAACGACCCATGACCGAACAACAACTAATACTTGAATCTGTAGCTGGTTATTCAGATCCCGTGGGGCCCACCTCGACTTGACGGCCGCTGCTTTCGTTTCAGTTGGAAACGCTGACGTGGAGCTTTTTCCCGCCGTGCAGCTGAGATTTGTTCGGCAACACTTGGCGCGCACCCAACTAGCGGGAGCCACACGTTACGTGCCACGTAGCCTTACATCTTCAGATTTTATGAATTAATCTCTGAAAAATTCTTTAAGGACCCAAAATATGGGACCAATATGGGGATAAGTGAGGTGTTTCCCTCCTATTGGATAATGAGTTGGTCATCATTAATGATGGCCAACTCATTATCTAATAGGAGGGGGACACCTCACTTGTCCTATTTATTGATCCCATATTTTGGGTCCCTGTAGCAAAGCTCTTAATCTCTTATGGGGTAGTTGTAAATTAATAATTAATATCAGCGAAGTAACTTTTCACATAAAATTTAGGCGGACAAGATATAAACAAAATTAACAGTGATAATTCTAGAGTTTGCAGTCTAATTAGTATTTTCCAATGTAGGACAAAAGAATGCTAATAGAAGAAGAGTTAAACATTTCAAGTTAATCCTCAGTCTCCCCGTGATTGACTTAACAGGTCATACTATTATTGTATGCACGTGTTTTGATAAGATTTGTGCAAGAGCAATTGTGGTGGGCTCCTGTCATCTGCGGCCCAATCCAAATATTTTAAGGGAACAGGTAGGCGCTTTTACATGTAGAGGGATGATTGGGCCCACCAATAACAAGCGACTTATAAATCTTACTTGGTGGGCCCAGCCCACATGGGCTCCGTCCTTTGTGTGCCCAGTTACCACCCAACTAGCGAAAATACAAAAAGAATTAACAAAAGAAATTAAATAAAAGGACGACTCTCAAGTCTCAACTCTTTTGCGCGACTATTTTTGGCGCCACGTGAGGGACGTCTCGGCTAAATTAAGACAGCGACTTTCAGGGAGCAGATATTTATATGCTTTTTTCGTTTTTTAATTATATTTCCGTAGCAATCAATAACAACACGTCTCCTTTGTCCTTACTTCGTAGTAAAGTTCTTTACGGCAAGGGGCTGTTTGTTTCACAAATAAACAAGAATAGGATTAGGAATCCGATTTTTTTATGGATTCTTATCTATTCCATAAAAAATTTTAATACAAGTTTTTAGTTTTATGGAATCCCCTTTTTTTACATTCTATGTTTGTTTCATCCTATGGAAAAATAGAATCTCACTTTTATAGAAACCCTCCAATTCATAATATCTAGTTTGGTTCAAAATGAATTTTTTTTGGGATCAACACTGTAGCAACGGCTAGTTCAGTATTCAAAACAAAAACACTATAGCAATAGTTCCAACAACTACCTCAATATTCAAATATGAAACACTGTAGCAACGGCTAGTTCCAAGGCCTTGGAGGCTATAAATTTAACTAGTGTCGCATTTAAGTCCACATACTGATCAAACAAGATATGATTAACGATTCAATCCAAGGGTTTCATTTGAAGGCCGTACTCCTCAATTACTCCAAGGAATTGAAATTCAATAATCAACTAATAGATCAATCATGTTCTTAAGGGAATTGAAATTCAATAATCAACTAATAGATCAATCATGTTCTTAAGAGATTATACACGTAACGAATTATCAAAAACAAGACATTATATTACCTAGCAGGAAAAAATAAATTATCAAAAACCCTGTTGTTAACGACTCACATCAAGCATGAAGAAATGAATCTTAAAATTGGGGAAAAATTTATACCTTCGGGTGCATCGGGGGAAATTATTGAAATCCAAGCAACAAACCCACCGACGGACACCACGAGGCCAACAAACCGACCGAAAACCAGATGTTCAAGAAGGGATCACCAACAAACCGACCGAAAACTAGAAGTTCGAGAAGGGATCACCAACAAAATTTATACCTTCGGGTGCAGCGGGGGAAATTACCGAAATCCAAGCAACAAACCCACTAAAATCCAAGCAACAAACCCACCGACGGACACCACAAGGCCAACAAACCGACCGAAACCAGATGTTCGAGAAGGGATCACCAACAAACCGATCGAAACCCACCAACAGTGGAGCGTCGTCGATGAGAAGTTCGCGAAGGGATCACCCACAAACCGACCGAAAACCAGAAGTTCGAGAAGAGATCACCAACAAACCGTCCGAAACCCACCAACAGAGGAGCGTCGATGATGAGAAGAGGGAGAAGTCGATTCCACCAGTCATGTGTTCGAAAAAGAAATCGAAGGCTCGCGAGAGAAGAGGCGCGAAGAGGAGTGAGATGAGGCGGGAGAAGAACAGCGCTCCAATCATGGATCTAGGGTTTTCGAAGGTGGTAGAATCGGAAAACCCCAAAGAGGTGAAAGGGATGGGGATGTCAGAAATATTGCCCAAATCCGATCAAAAGGAGAGGATTTGGGAATCCCTAAAAAAGCATTATTTCAGGTACTTTACAGATTTGAAAATCTGTAAAAAAAAATTAAACAAAACTCCAGATTAGGATTCATTTGGAATCCTTTAAATACGATTTTATCACTGTCAGATTCAAATACCAATAATTTTCTATAAAATGGGTGAAACAAACAGCCCCTAAATCTCGAAGCCTTATTCCTTGACAGAGATAGATGAGTTATCTCAGGTCAGGTGTCTATTTTACTACTCGACTCTTTTGTTTTTTACAGAGAGCTTAGTTTTTTCATTTTATAATTTGCTTCTTTAAACATTTAGAGTTTTTCAATCTATTTGCTAAAAACGGTCAAACATAAGCGGCTTGTTTCGCTATCTGTGCAATTAATTAAACTCCCAAAAAATAAATTTAGAATATCTCTTTATAAATGTACTTACCAGGGGAAAGAAAAAGACCGCTTGTATATTTCAGTATATCGGAAAGTTAAGCCTGGGTTCTCGAAAGGGAATGGACATGTAAAATGAGTAAGACGTCAAATTTTAGGGGAAAATGTGTCGGGCCCCCAAAAGCAGAAACTTCATGTGCTGCAGCGCCTCTTAGTTTTCCTTATGTGGTTCAGCCCATTAAAATATGACATTTTGTGATGCAGCCCCTTTTAAGTAATTATTACATGCCAGCTAAGCTTAAATCCTCAAAATATCATTATCCCCTCCCCTCAATCCCTCAGACCTAGCACTCATATCTTCTCTCTCTCATCTCCCCTCTCTCTCTCCTATCTCTCTAAAACCAAGGGCTTTCTCAAGCTCGTCGCCCTGACCCTCGCCCTCCTCGTTGTCGTCGCCTCCGTCCAGGCCCCCAAGCCTCCCCTCGGATTCGTCGCCGCCTCCCCTCCCCTCCTCCTCCCAACCTCGTCACCGTAGCTTGCCGCCACTCCCCGCATCGCCCTCGACTACGTCGGCGTTCACCGCCGCCGCTATCCGCCTCGCCCTCGAGTTCACCGCCGCCTCCTCCCCACCCGAGCTTCGAGTTTAGCATTCCCCCTCCCTTGAGTTCATCCTTCACCCCTCCCTTCAGAATTTTTGGAGCGATCGAGGATGTGGAAGTGAGCGAGAAGGCGTTAAAACTAGAACTAACACGCGATGTGTTAGAACTAACACGCCGCATGTTAAAACTAACACGTTACGTGTTAGAACTAACACGCCGTGTTGGATCTGATACAGCACTCTATGATCGAGGATGTTGTAATTTTTGCTGAGTTGGGTCTGATACAGTACTCTATGAGTCCAAATTATGTCCTGCAAATTTTTCTTAACAACTTGTATAAGTCCAAATTATGTCCTGCAAAATTTTCTTAATATAATTTTGCTGCATTGTACATGGATTGCTCTAAAATTTTGCTTAAGTCTCACTCAGCTGCACCTGAGAGTAAATTGAGAGCAGTGTACAAGAAATACTCGAGCATTGAATTTGGAAATGTGGCATTGAATCAACCAGCACTGAAGAAAATGTTAGAGGAGTTGAAGGCTTCTTCAGCTTCGTTTTGAATGGTTAACTGTTTTTTTATGGAGGAAGGGAAAGTCAATTATTAATGATAAGGGAGATTATTACGTTTGTTTGTTTTTGTGCTCATACCCTTGTCTGAGGAGTAAAAGAACCTCTGTAATTGAATCAAACACTTGTAGTTTTTGATACTTATTAGAATCTCTATAATTATTCATATGATCTGTATTTCGGTTATAACTTTCTCATCCGACCTCGGAATGAGGTGATTTGAGATGCGTTGGAAAGCTGTTGAAGAGACCTACAACTTTGATCTTTTGAGTTTTTTTCAGATTCGCACTACATCTGTGTGTAAAATAATTTTAGTTCTGTGAGCTATGATGTTAGTTTTGTGAGCTCCCATGTTAGTTCTGTGAACTCTGATGTTAGTTCTGATGTTTTCTTATGTATGTTTACAATGTTGTTTTCGTTGTAATTTTTCCGTCCGATCTCGGAATGAGGTGATTTGAGATGCGCTGGAAAGCTGTTGAAGAGATCTACAACTTTGGTATTTTGAGTTTTTCCAGATTCAGGCACATATATATATATTGAATTGATCGCAAATCAATTCTTAGCATACTCAAACATCGATAAATGGATAAATGTTATTTATAACCATATCACATAGGTATTATCATTTATCATGATATATTCAAATTTACCTCACATATTTATTATCATTTATCATGATATATTCAAATTACAGATTCAAATTATTCATATGATTTGTATTTTGGTTATAACTTTCTCATCCGATCTAGGAAAGAGGTGATTTGAGATGCGTTGAAAAGCTGTTGAAGAGACCTACAACTTTGGTCTTTTGAGTTTTTTTTTTCAGATTCAACTTCATCTGTGTGTAAAATAATTTTAGTTCTGTAAGCTATGATGTTAGTTATGTGAGCTCTCATGTTATGTTTACAATATTGTTTTCGCTGTAATTTTTTCGTCCGATCTCGGATGAGATGATTTGAGATGCGTTGGAAAGCTGTTGAAGAGACCTACAACTTTGGTCTTTTGAGTTTTTTCAGATTCAGGCACATATATATATTAAATTGATCCCAAATCAATTCCTATCATACTCAAACATCGATAAATGTTATTTATAACCATATCACATAGTTATTATCATTTATCATGATATATGCAAATTTACCTCACATATTTATTATCATTTATCATGATATATTCAAATTACGGATTCAAATTATTCATATATTTATTATCATTTATCATGATATATTCAAATTACGGATTCAAATTATTCATATGATCTGTATTTTGGTTATAAGGATTCAAATTATTCATATGATCTGTATTTTGGTTATAACTTTCTCATCCGATCTCGAAATGAGGTGATTTGAGATGCGTTGAAAAGCTGTTGAAGAGACCTACAACTTTGATTTTTTGAGTTTTTCCAGATTCGAACTACATATGTGTGTAAAATAATTTTAGTTCTGTAGGATATGATGTTAGTTCTGTGACCTCTGATGTTAGTTCTGTGAGCTCTGATGTTAGTTCTGATGTTTTTTAGATATGTTTACAATGTTGTTTTCGTTGTAGTTCTAACACGCGGCGTGTTTGTTCTAACCCACGACATGTTAGTTCTAACACACCGCGTGTTGGTTCTAGATTTAACGTCTTCTTGTTCACTTCCACATCCTTGATCGCTTCAGAAATTTTCATGCTTTTTTATACATTAGCCAATGCATACAAGTGTAGGCGTCTAAAAATGCCTATGGATGTCCGCACACGGCTCGAGACAGAGAGAAGATGATAAACATCGCTATTAGAGTCACAGGAGCTTGTTTGACAACGACAAACACATGAAGTGAGTCGACCGGTCATACGAAGCAACAGAACTTCGGAATAACGGAAATGAGAGCTGATCGGGAGCCCCACGTCGTTTACAAAAGGCGGGGCACCCTTCGTGTCTCATTTATTCCACATATGATTCAATCATGGGAGCTTGTAGATCTCCTCATCGGCTTTCCAACGCATCTTGAACCGCCTCATTCCGAGGTCGGATGAGTGAGTTAAGGCTGTTACAGTAACCGCGGGTCGGAATTTTGCTACAGTACCGCGGGGTCGGATTTCTGCTACAGTAACCGCGGGTCGGATTGGGCGCTACAGTAACCGCGGGTCGGATGATGTGCTGCAGTAACCACGGGTCGGACTGGGGTGCTACAGTAACCGCGTGTCGGATGGTGCGCTGTAGTAACCGTGGGGCAAACACATGAAGTGAGTCGACGGGTCATACGAAGCAACGGAACTTCGGAATAACGGAAACGAGAGCTGATCGGGAGCCCCACGTCATTCTGCTACAGTAATTTAACCGCACAAATAAGTAACGTTTTGACTATGCTGCGATTTGAATCTGAAAAATCTTAAAACATAAAAGTTATAGATCTCTTCGTCAGCTTTCCAACGCATCTTAAATCAGCCTAATCTGAGGTCGTACAAAAGAGTTATGACCAAAATACTAAATATGTCTCAAACTGACCCGCGCAGCGGCGGGTCGGATCAGTCTGACCCGCGCGGCGGCGGGTCGGATCAGTCCGACCCGCGCCCACGCGGGTCACATCGGTCCGTCTCGCGTCCAGAACTGCCTGTAACCTCCAAAACTCGTTTTTAGGCTGTTTCAATCGGTTTTTTTTGTTCCAGAGGTTCATAACTGCCTAGATATCATCCCCAAACGTGGTTAATCAGTTATTAACTGAAGATAGAGCCAAATCACTTGTTCTCATCCAAATAACCGCTTCCGAAGCTTATAAATACAAGCTCGGGTGTTCATTTCTCAAGGGCGGAGTTATTATCAAGACGTGGATGTGTTGCTAGATTGAGGAGTCAACGAGCACGAATTTCAGCGAAGGCAAATCAGATCCCGGCGAACTTCGGCATAAAGAAGGAGCTATTCGAAGGATCTGAACCCCGTCCGTCCGTCCCTTGAGATTAGGCTTGGTCTTAATCTCGAGAAGAGCCCTGATTTCGCTTGGTCGATTTCAGCGCTTCAAAACAACAAGAACCAGAATTTCACAAAAATGAGCGCGGATTCAATTAAAAGATGAATATTTAGATCCCCTTTGGCGTGTTAGTTCTAACTGTATTATAGTCCACAGACTGGGGAACTTGTACAACTATATATTTGGTTTGATAAAAATCTTAACATATTTGTTCTCTCTAGAGATGCTGAAGATCATATTTCTTGGCTTCTTCAACATGGTTGGCATGAGAAGGCTTTAGCTACAGTTGAAGCAGGAAAGGGACAGACCGAGCTTCTTGATGAGGTAGATAAATTACAGTGGATATTTTTTTTCTTCCAAATTATTTAAGAGAAGGGAACCGATGAGATCGAGGTGACCGAATTCAAAGTGGAGTCTTGGAGGCTGAACTTAAGGCTGAACTCAAGGGTGGGGGGAAGGCTGAACTCGAAGGTCGGGCGGGGAGGAGGTGACGGTGAACTCAAGGGCGAGGCGGAGAGCGATAGCGGCAGATTTCGGCATAGTCGAGGGTGAGGCGGGGAGCGGCGGCAAGCTACGAAGACGAGGTTGGGTGGAGGAGAGGAGAGGAGGCGGCGGCGAACCCGATGGGAGGCTTGGGGGCCTGGGTGGAGGCGGCGACCAGGACAACGAGCTTGAGAAAGCCCTTGGTTTTAAAGAGAGATAGAAGAGAGAGAGAGGAGATGGGATAGAGAGGATATGATTGCTGGATCTGAGGGATTGAGGAGAGGGGATAAGGATATTTTGGGGATTTAAGCTTATCTAACATGTAATAATTGCTAAAAAAGGGCTGCAGCACAAAATGTCACACTTTAAGGGGCTGAACCACATGGGGAAAATTAGGAGGGGCTGCAGCATATGAAGTTTCTGCTTTTGGAGCACAGATACATTTTCCCTAAATTTTAAATTTTAAAAAAAACTCTCATATGAAGATAGAAAACGAAAGAAGGAAATATAGTCTTAAAAAAATTGCTTAAGAAATTCTTAAATGTTCCCCACTTGAACATGAGACAGAATAAGACTATCAACATGGTGAGACAGAATAAGACTATCAACATGGTACAAAGGCCACGCCGCCAAGCTAAGTCATTGTTAATAAAACAGCTTTCTATAACTAGGGGTGTCCAAAAAGCCCGGAGCCCGGCCAGGCCCAGAATAGTAAATTTTTTTATATGTATTATATATGTATATATAAATATATATAATATGTATAATATATGTATATATAATATATTTTTATATATGTATAATATATGTATATATAATATATTTCTATATATGTATAATATGTCATATGTGTGTATATATATACTCTCTCTTAGTATATAAGTATATATAAGTATACTCTCTCTTATATAAGTATATATATGTATAAGTATATATAAGTATACTTTCTCTTATATAAGTATATACAAGAATACTCTCTCTTATATATGTATAATGTATGCATGTATGTATATATATACTCTCTCTTAGTATATAAGAGAGAGAGAGAGAGAGAGAGAGAGAGAGAGAGAGATTAATGGGTATCCTTGTCATAGGAGGGGATTTCCTCCTTGACGCCTCTAAAATCACATGATTGAGCGACATTATGGATGATCCGCTCCGTTGAACTTGATCTACATATTCTAAAACCCCAACACACCAAGTTTGGGGTGAACCCGTCGTCGTTTGACCCTTCATCCACTCGTATCAATTTTAACGGTTTTGAATGAATAGAACTTTTCACATGGCTTGATGGAGGGTCAAACGACGACGGATTCACCCCAAACTTGGTGTGTTGGGGTTTTAGAATATGTAGATCAAGTTCAACGGAGCAGATCATCCATAATGTCGCTCAATCATGTGATTTTAGAGGCGCCAAGGAGGAAATCCCCTCCTATGACAAGGATACCCATTAATCTCTATTATATATGTGTGTGTATATATATATATACTAATATACTCTCTCTCTTAGTATATATAAGTATACTCTCTCTTATATATGTATACTCCCTCTTATATAAGTATATACTCTCTCTTATATATGTATAATATGTGTGTGTGTATACTCTCTCTCTTAGTATATAAGTATATATAAGTATAGTATATTACAACGGCTACTTCTTCCCCATTGGCCCAACAGGCAACGGCTACTTATGCGATTCTTTCTCTTTCAAGTTATAACTTATAAATATATACAATATATTTACATATAATATATGTATATATAATATATAGTTACATAATAATTTGGAAGTATATACTAATACATAATTACCCGGGTCCGGGCTCCGGTTTTGCCCGGCCCGGGCCCGGATTTCCGGGCCGGGCCGGGCCGGGTGGACAGGCCTATCTATAACCGCTCTACTAACATCAGAGCACACAGAACAAAGGCCACGTCGCGAAGCTAATTCTTATCCAGGTTATTTGTTGTTTTATTTGTCGTTTGATACAATTTTATAGAAAAGTTTTCTTGTCTGACAATGGTAATTCTGTAATTATAAATTTTATGTAGATTTCCATAAACTGTATTTGGTTCAAAAAAATTTATAAAAATGTTTTCTGTAAAGTACAAAAAAATACCAAAATTTACAGAAATCAATTTTCTCTCAAAATAGGCAAAAATCACCCAGAAATCTGACACCACGTTGACATTTTTCTATAAAGTTAACACTTTTCTATAAATTTAGTTGGTGTTTGGTTCAATTTCTACAAATTATAGAAAATCTTGTTATTTTCTATAAAGTCGTCATTTTCTTGTTTTGAACCAAACAAGCAAAGTTAAAAAAACAAGAAAATTTGTATTTTTGACTTCTCAAAACTTTTCCTATAATTTTTTAAGAAATACAATAAAATTATATTTTGAGTGTAAAACATTTCCTATAATTTGTAAAATTGAACGAAACACCCCTTATACTAAAAGTACCCCAAAATAAAAGTTTCAACCAAAATCTTCCAGAGAGAAGGAAAAAGTTCAAATAACACTTCAACAATACTTACCGGTTGCCAATCGTTCGACCAGAATTGCAGGGAGACGCATCCCACGTTAAAATGTGATAAAATATTTTTAAAATTTTTAGAAGGTAGTGATTTTGCTTAAGAAAGGTCAATTATTGTTGCTGTTGTTATTCAGTAAACATGGGGCATGCGCTTCAAGGAATCTGAACACAGACTGGACATGATCTCGACCTAATACCAACCGCCCAAACAACTTTCTCTACGAAAATAAAGGCCACCACATACATCTATATGAACTCCATTTTCTATAAATCTACCATTCTTTGCTAATTATTATGTAAACAATACAAAATACGGCAAGAGTAAACTTTCATTGCCAGATACTTACATGCTACACTTACTAGTAAGTTCAAGTCATGGGAATGGTTTCATCCTCAGTTGATGCTGGTTTCTTCCCATAGTGCTGCTGAAGGTAAACAAGGCCAACGTTAAAGGATATACCGCTAAAGCGAAGAATAAAACAGAGAGCAGGACTCACAAGAAGCTTCAAATACCTGCTTTCCAGTAGAAAAAGGAAGGTACTTGTATGTCATCATGTGACGTATGCGACCCTTCATCGTGATAGCAAATATCCCAAAAAAGTAGACTACGAGAATAGGCCAAAATACAGGAACATCAAAGACGTCGAAGAATGTCAATGTTAAAGCAATGCAGAAGGCTTTTGTGATCGAGTACCTGCGGAGATAAAAACAGCAGGTCCTCTATCGATAACTACTCAACATTCACTTTAAGTTAAAACTTGTACTGATTTAAGTTAAAACTTGTACTAACTTATCATCGTACACAATGGCATAAATCAAACATCTCAGGATAAACAGATGATAACAAAGGACATGTTCGTTTGAGGAGTGTCAATGGCAGAGGGAAATATAGAGATATTAACAAGAACACTGATAATCATTGAAATTAGCATCTTTTTACAAGTCGCTCATGTCAATGCCAAGGACCACTGAAGCAATCTGACAAACAGCGTACTTGACTGCATAAATATGAAAACGAGAGGCCAAAAATGTTCTCTATTGTATAGGATAAGAATTAACCGCTCTACTAAGCAATTTAGGCAGCACTGTCGCAGCATAATGCACAAGCAATTCGTGCAAGAAAAAGAGTTGCCACTCATTAAGAGCAATAAAACAACAAATAACCTGGAAGCAGGTGCCAGCATATAATGGATAGCATTTAAATTCCTCTGATATTGACAATAACTCATATGTATCAAACGACAAATTCAACTTGCCTTCGCTTGACATTAGTTTTATGAAAAGTTGAACCAGCTGTGAAAATAAGCAAAGGGAGAACAAACAGGACGTTTGTGTCTTTTTATAGGAAGATACTTGTCTTCGCTTGAAATGTAAATATTCTAAGGGTAAATTTCACATAACTACCCATTACAGTGCAAAACTTACTTTTCATAGCTGTTGTATCCTAATAGACATTGTCACATTACGCTTTGATCTGTACTGTATGGTGATTTTGGTGAATCTGGTAACTTGCCCAAAATAATTCTCTAGTAAGCACATCTCAGAATATGCTGCACAATTTCAAGACAGTAAGTTGCCCCCGTGGTAAAATGATTGTGAGGAACATCTTCTTTGAATATACACCTGCCCGTCCAAGAGCATATAATATAAGTCATTCAATATCTTAATTTCAATTCCTGTGAGAGGTATATCTGGTATAACGCCTAGGTGATGCTATGATTGTGAGGAATATCTTCTTTTAATCTGCTTCCACTTTTAGTGCACAAGATATAAACAGTGGAATAGATCATAAGCGAGGTATCAGCTTCGGACAAATAGAACAAGAGTTAACCAGTTTACCATATAGGAGCCTGATTTTGATCCAGAAACAAGCAAAGTCTACTTAAAGTGCACTGAATCCTCCAAACTAAATTGTAAATGTACTAATAAAATCGACCAAGTCCACTATTGCTATTGAGGACCAGAAGAATATAGAGAAAAACTAAGTCAAAAGCAACCTAACCAAGAGCAAAGAAAGGCAAACAATGGACAAGAGTTGTTGGAATTGCACAACCAATCGTGATGCCTCCAATAGGAAGTTTATAGTTCTATAAGATAGTGGCTTTGAGGCAAAATTCCAACAACAGTCTTTAGGAGTCAAGAATCTGAGGGCTTCTAGATGTAATATACGACAGCCTCCACAAACATTACCATTATTAACAATCTAAGTTATAGGTTGTTATGTTATACCTGAACTTCAGAGCTTCTATGTGTGCCCAATGGTCGACGAGCTCTTTAGGGATGCAAGTATATTTCCAATGAATGAAGATAGGGCTCAAGTGTAATATACACAATACATTCACAATATACTAGACAGATATTCACCATCGTGGCTGAGTAGATCATAGAAAGAAAAGCAATCAATGGGCTAGGATCATGAATGTCAAAGTGGCAGAATTGGGTGTTCTTAGGTAAGTGGTTTGCAATAGTTTGCCGCAACAACTTTGCATCATAGATCTTTTGACCTAAGGCCCTACACCGGGAGAATGAAACACCAATAGCACTCTATCATATAAAAGTAAAAACAACACATACCATGAAAGTCTGATGTGCAAGAACAAAACAGTTCTACTATAAACATCTAAAAGAATTGGGCGTCTTAAGTAGAAGATTACAATAACTCATGGTACATCAACGAAAATTCAAGAAATAGGAACAAACACACCGTCATAAGTTTTGTGCTAAAAATGCTCTCAAATACCACGCTCATTTCAAACTACATACATTATAGTCATATAGCGTATGTTATTTAAACAAAACCACACAGTAGAACAGTGATAACTATACTTTTTTGTCATTTTAGAGGTCTTGAGTTCAGGCTTGCCAAACGCACGCATGAACACAAATTAATATATCTAACCATCCATAAGATAGAAAAAACTATTGGGTCTTGAGTTGAACCATGGATCGGAGCTAACTGGATTGAGGCACGCTTAGGCATTTTCTAGGTGTGCCCGGCTGGTCCATACCAGTAAAGTTCAGTTGTTCCTGAATGCAGTCATCTTTTATATTTTATACCGAATAGGCTGTATCTTGTTTTAAGCTCAGCATTCTAGGAAGTATGGGTACAGAACACGACTATATTTGCATTTTTCGAGATCAATTTGATTTTTTATATATATGTTATGAGAATAAAAATTCCCATCACATCCTTACGCTTTTATTATGTATATTATAGATTAGAGAATCACTCATTCTTGAACTCGAAACCTTAGTTCTGAACTAGGTGCGAACTGAAACGAACCTAACCTGCAGCCAACGAGCTTCAGGAAGTGGATGGTAAGTGTAGGATACACATCCAAGAAACATCTCGCAAGTGCTTTAAATTAAAACACGTACTAGATGATTCAGTGCACATTTGGTTAGAGGTATGCATGTATCCAAGGAGCGTCCAAAAACCGTGTGCGTGCCGAGGATGGACATCAACTGTTTCAGAAAATAAAGAAAACTACAAATTCAAGTTTCAACTCCCCCCCACCCCCACCCCAAAAAAAATTAATAATAATAATAATAATTTTCCCTTTTCTCTAACACACTTAAGTGGAGTAAAAGGGAAAAGCCAATCGCCTTACCAATTCTCACTCTAAACAACTAAAACCCTAACTCTAATCATCAAAATGCTCTAATGCAATCAGATAACATCCAAAACAAAATCAATCAAAAAAAAACCCTCGACAAATCTCACCAGAACTTGAACTCCGGCAGCTGAGGAACAAAAGGGCGAAACTCATCGCCCATCAGCGATCCCAGCGGGGTTGACTTGAGGGGTGATGAAGGCGATGAACTTGCCGAGAGCGTAGATTGCGAGCGCGTACGTCACCAAGTAGAAGCCCTGGAGGATCTCCACGCGTGCGATGTAGATTAGGGCTAGCAGCGCGAACCCTAGCCACCGCCGGCGCACGTGCAGGGTCGATTTGTCGAGGAGGTGCTGGTACCGCTGCGAGATGTCGCTGATCCATGCCGGGACGCGGTCGAAGAGGAGGAGGAGGAGGCGGAAGGGACCATGGTTTCGTCGGGGCCTTGTGCTGAGGAACAGCGGAGATATTTTTTAAGGATTTATTTAAAGTAATTAAGAAAACCTCACATAAAATAGGCTAATGAGTAATGACCCGTTCGGATGAGAGGAAGTATTATTAAAAATAAAAAGTAAATTAGATAAGTAACTTATAAAGTGAGAAATAGCGAAAGTACTATTTTTTTTAATTAATTTTTTTTTTATACAAAGGTGATACGATTGTTAGCAAGTAGCCAAAATTTATCATCTCAAACTATCTAGTAAATTTAGAAAACCAAAAGATTAAAAAGTTGATAACAATAATAACACCAACATCAACAATAATAATCATGTCATACTCCCTTTGAAAGTACGAGTTCAGAAAAATCTTTTAATGGTCAACATTACCCTTAATATTTTTTAGATGTTATATTGTTATCCTAATCTATATTCTAATTATCATATCTTTTTTAATTGGTAATTAAATAATTTATCTTATTCATAATGAGACTTAACATGTTATTGGATAAAGAAGATACGTTTGATACAATTCAAATCCTTTACTTATTTCAATTCGCAGAGAAATCTAAAAAACATATCTTAGCGAACACCTAAAAAATTTTAGACTTTGTAAAAAAATATCCTCCAAATTTTTTAAATTGTGAAAATACCCCTAAAAATTTTAAATTTTATTAAAACATCTTGAAAATTATAAATTTTACTCATTTTAATTTAGTGAGAAATCTGAAAAACATATGCTAGCTAGAAATTAAAAGTTTTTTAACTTAGAGAAAATGCCTTATAAGTTTTAAAAATTACAAAAACACCTCTAAAAATTTAAAATTTGTTTAAAACACCTTAAATTTTTTTTAACGTATAAACACACTAAAAATGTACAAATAACATAAACAATCTTAGAAAATTTACGGAATTTGTAATAAGCACTATAAACTTTTTATAAATTATAAAATAAAATCCTCAAAATTATAAAATTTTATAAAAATCATGATAATTTCCAACCTAACGGTACATTAAAAATATAGGAATTAGAAATATCCCCTACATAATTTATAATTTATAGAAAACACCCTTAAAGTTTCAAAAATTACAAACAAAAACTCAAAGTTTAAATTTTACAAAAAACGCCCTAAGAATTTTAAACTCATTAGTAAATTGAAAACATAGAAATTATAAATAGTCTATAAACAATTTACAATCTATAGAAAAGGCCTATAAGTTTAAAAAATTACAAAAAATCCCTACCATGAGAATTTCTAACCTATCTACACTAAAATAAATATACAAAATTACTAATAACCCCTAAAAAATTAAAATTTTGTAAAAAAATGTCATACTCCCTTTAAAAGTATAGGTTTAGAAAAACATTTTCATGGTCAATATTACCCATAACTTTTTTGAAAAGAACATAACTAACTGAATATATATTAAATTTAAAATTTATAAAAAACACCCTTAAAGTTTAGTACATTACAAATTACCCCTCCAAAGTTTAAAATTTACAATATTTTTTGTAATTTCTTAATTTCAATGTAATATTTAATAGTTTTGTATATTTAAAAATTACAAATTTAAGGGGTTTTTTTTACAAATTTTAAAACTTTTGAGGGTGTTTTCTTTTGTAGTTTTCTAAATTTTATTGTGTTTTTAATGTGATACATAGATACGTCAACTAATGATGATATTGAAGAGTAAGCCGTTATTAAGATGTATTAGGCCATAGTTAAGTGTGCACATCACTATTCTGAGATAGTATAGTTTAATATATGCAAAAAAAATCAGACAATCTATATAGTGGTTAAAAGGATTTTTACTTTAATGTACTATTTTTTATAATTTATATTTAATGCGAACCCACCATTTAATTCTGATTGTCGTCATCATAATTTTAATATGTTTGATTGATTGACTAAATATGTATATAGACTATAGATTACTTTACTTTCTCACATAAACTAATATTTGGTGCTTGATAATTTAAATCATTATTTTTTAATTTAATATAAAGGGGAGCTCTAATAACACTTATTTATTTACCTACAAGATAATACAATCTCAATTCCTATTATTTGCTTCAGATTTATTTCATAGTTACGCGTATCAAATTAGTAACTACAATAATAATTATTTATGCTTAAATTATGATGATTATATTTGGTCACTCACTATAGAATTTTTATGAATATATACACCTTACTTTCTGTAGCTATCTTCACGATCCACGTATATTTTATAAATTAGTTGTTAATTTGACATATTAAATTACTTTTTCTTTGTAAAATTTCTTGTTTAACTTTTGGATTGTGTAATCACTATATCACAATTCTAGCATAACAAGGACCTCACTCTAAATGGATTCAAGCCAATGTTTGAGTTGAACTGAAGTATATAATATCAATACTATTGTAGGCGTATAAAATTGCCTATAGGTCCCTTAGCACAGCTCGACGATGCCGATTCGACAGAACGAAAGAACCATGGCAGGCGAACGCTATCCAATACAAGATCGTTAATCACGCAACACCGAAGCCAAACGACACGCGTTACCGAAGCGGTGATAAAGCTAGGCTACGAAGCCCAGAATGAACCGCACGTAAACAATGGAATGGATCCACTCACGTCGGAATCAAGCCAACGGGTTGATTCATCAATGAAGTCATTCAACCAAATACAGACTCGGACGAATCGTGATCGAATCGAAATCCAAGCTTCGGACTTGAACTCAGAAGTGGACTTACTGCGCTAATCAGGAATCGGATCAACAAATTGAATCCCGAACAAGTTCAACCACCACAACCGAGTCGAAGTCTAAATCAAATCACGAATAATCGAACGCCGAATGACGGAATCCGAACCACGAAAAGCGAACACAAGCCCAAACCCCGGGGACTCGGCTTTGAAACCGCAGGCCACCCCAAGCTGTGCTCGCCAAGCCCAGAGCCACGCTGAGGTGGCTCGGGTCGGCCGAGCCACCCCAGGGTGGCTCGCCGAAGGGCGAGCCACCTCAGGGTGGGCTCGCGCAATAGCGCGAGCCACCTGAGGTGGCTCGGCCCAAAGCGGTTAGCGCACCCACGAGGTGTCTCGTGCCTAGGCAACGGCCAGCCACCCTGAGGTGGCTACGGCTCTTTTGGGCGCGAGGCCACGCTCATGGGTGGCTCAGGCCATGGCCGAGCCACGCCATGGGTGGCCTAGCGCCCTGTTTTCGTGCCAAGGCAACAGTTTCGAGTGCTATAAATAGGCCTTGTGCGCTCATTTGTTTTAGGGTTGGAAATTTTTGGCGAGAAGAGCGCGAGCCATGCATGGATTGAAGACTTCATTGATGGCTAAAAAGATCACAACTTATGAAGGCTTTTGGAGAGTTGGACTTTTCAGGATCCGCGGTGCTCGGCCGCATCACCACACCGCCGAAATAAAGCAGGAGTTCGAGAGGCATTGGATTTTGAGATCTACACGCATGCACACTCGGATGATCTACAGCCTTGGTTCTTTAGATCCGCGAGATTCGAGCGGCGTTTGTTTCCTTGGCTGAAACAATCTCTCCCGGCGTA
>NC_033794.1:2046964-2076678 GCF_001876935.1 Asparagus officinalis | reverse complement strand
TCTTGACTCGCCCATTCATTGCTTCGAGTTTCGTGCGGGCTCTTGTAGACAATTTTAGACGCCTACAGGTATTTTTGTGAAATACCCTTTCTGTTAGGGAGCCACATACTCTGTCACACCCAGAGGGTTTGAAGTGTGGATGTACAATTTGGAATACTGGGGTTGAGTTGTGGCTGAGTGACAGAGGCTTAAATGGTATTTGAGTATTTCATTCAGGATTTAGCTTCTCATTAAACAATGGGGAATAAATAAACTATAGAACAAACAGATAGAGATTGCTTCTTGCCAGATAAATAGAGTAGAACATAGGTAGGATTTTGCAGCATTGGATAGTTTACTAGTGCAAACTGTTCATTGGAATTTACACTTTCTTTATCATAATTCATAAGGTATAAACTTCCCCTTTTTTCTCATTTAAGGATGGAATTTTCATCCGAAGGATAGAAGTAGTAATCTTGCATGTCAAACAACTTCATGGTATCAGAAATACCATTCTATGTAGCATTTGTTGGTATAAACTACTAACTACTAGAAGCTAAATATTTGTTCACAGTTTTAACAGTATAATTCTGAATTCCTTGAGGGGATAATCATTAACTAGCATTCAATTTCTTTAGATTTTACTGCTACATTTTGAAATAGCATGTGGAATTGTGGATAATACTTATTCTAGGAGTCACTGAGTTTTATTTGCTTAATTACTCATCATGAAAATTAATGCATTGGTGTTAATAGGTATATAATGTCTACTGTTGTTAAACATGTACCTCCTGTAAGCCTTGATATAGTGGAATATGACTACTCCCTATAAGGACTACTATATCATATACAAGTTATATGTACTTCGCTTTGGAGGTAAATACTAATATTTACAGCGTTATCTGAAACAATTGATTTTTTTTTCTCCAAAGGGGATCACATCAAGGAAAGAAGTATATACCTTCGGTCTTGTGTTACGTTTCCAATCTGATTCATAGGCCATGGGTACTTGATGATCCACACCAATATAGGCTTCATCCATCAGTTCAAGATCAGTTCTCCTTGAGCTCAAGCTTCCCAAACTCAGCTCAAGATTGTGATCACTCTGGCTATCCGTA
The DNA here is from genome assembly GCF_001876935.1 of Asparagus officinalis. Taxonomy (NCBI): domain Eukaryota; kingdom Viridiplantae; phylum Streptophyta; class Magnoliopsida; order Asparagales; family Asparagaceae; genus Asparagus; species Asparagus officinalis. Next base: position 2,075,581 of record NC_033794.1, on the reverse strand, counting down.
ATATTATCTGCAAATTACCATCACAGACATTAACAAACAACAATGTGAACACAAAATCCTCGGTGGTGTCTAAAATCTATCAACAACTCACCGATGGAATTTGATTCATTTTCATACATTCCAGGGTCAAAGTTGGTCACTGCATACTTTCCACTACACTTGATTGCAGCTTTATCATAAGCTCTGGAAACCCCAAAAGAGAATTAGATTGAACAGTCGTCCTAAAACTTACCAAGATCAATAGTAATAGATAATGTGATACCTTGCAGCTTCAACTTCAGTATCGAAAAGGCCTAAATAAACATATCTGACAAAGAGAAAATTATAGATTATGTGCTATCAAATGCATCGAAAAGCTAACACAAAAAAATGATAAAAATCAATACTTTTTGCCCAAGAACTGGCCCATTCTGGCCTCCCATCTCCCGCATTTATGCAATGTGACACCCCGAAACTTAGAACTTCCTCTTGGGAACCCTGTACTCTGTCTTCTAAGCACATGAACAAACTCTTCCTTGGTTAAATTGTTCATCTGCCAACAACAAAACAAAGTAAGTTCTCTCTTACCAAAATTCAATCTCAAACATCCACAACTAAATAAGGGGGAAAAGACAAAATTCAAGTCTCTCACTTGTTTCATATCCTCATCATAATCACTCAAACTGAAGTTTATATCAGCTTCCATCCCTCGAAATTTGATTGCTGCGCGATCGTAAGCCCTGAATCAAGTAAAATAATCAATCTAGTTCAGTTCAATGAAATTAATTACGAGTTTCTATAAGCACTTAAGGTAGAATGGACCCCCGAAAAAAAAAAGAAAAAAAAAGAAAATAATAATAATAATAATAAGATTTTAGAAGTGACACTCTACCCCTCTCATTTCAAAGCTCTAGTCGAATAACCAGTGGTTAGATGTAACCATCAATTTTTCGAGGTAACGATCACATATATCTTCATATGGGAGTGTGTATAATCGTCATACCCTATTATATTAACTTTTACATCCAAATTAATGTTGTAGAGGATAAAGTGTCTTTTTTTTTTAAACCTTAGCAAAGTCAATCATGCAAATCTTAGGGAGATCGTATGTGGTTTGCACAAATGTAATCATCATATATATACCTGGCAGCCGCATGGGCAGTGTCAAAACCCCCTGTACAGGAAAAAGAAGACAAAATCCAATGCAAAGATCAACAACGGTAATATGCAAGTGATTTAAAAGAAATCAAATCAAATTTTCGAAATCAAAATGAAAACTTTCTTACCTAAATAAACCTGCTTCCCACAATCCCTGCAGAAAAATCAAAATTCAGTTATTTTCCCTATTTTAAGAGCAATAAAAAATTTGCAAGGGCGAAGCCAAAACTAACCAAATATGGGACTCCCATCTCCCAGTCCTCCTATAAAAAGTAACTCCCCTGTACTGCGAGCTCCTCGACCGTGGGCCCCGCCGGCTCTTCCTGATCGCCGGCGACACCTCCACCGCCTTCTCTACAAACTTCACCTCCGCCCAGTGCATCCTGGGGGCAGTAACCTCACCGCCATGAATCCCGTCCTCCGCCGCTCCATTAACAGGAAAAAACTGGAAGGTGACCAGATCCCCCATTGACCAAAATCCCACCTTCTTACTGTTTTCTTGCTCTGTTGATGGAGAGAATGATACCCTTTTCCTCTTTCTCTCCCTCGTTCAGCAAGATCTCACCTTTTTGGGTTTCCTCCCCTTCTCTCTCTCTCTCTCTCTCTCTCTCTCTGTTTTGTGACTGAATGGCTCCTCTCCTGCTCTTATAAAGGAAAGCAAGGGGGAAAGCGAAGGAAAATAATTAGAAGCATTTTGGATATCTTTGATTAATTTTTCAGAGACTCCCACGTTAACCAAATCGAAAAAAAATGACCGTGTATGTCTTTCCATTTCCAAAGGAGAGGACAATACCGTGATGACTGTGACTGCTCACCTTCCTCTTTATTTAAAATTTTTAATCTGTCTTTATATTTAGTTTAGTTTTATTTTAGTTAAGTTGCCATTTTTAGTATTTAATTGCTACATGATCCAATGTATATATCTCTAAATAACTACTCCAAGATCCTATGTACAAATCTATATATTTTTCTCCTCAGATCTTGAAAGTATATAGGTTTCAATAATATCCAACTTGTTGTAATTTATTGACAATAACCAACGTGAATGGATTAGTGTATGAGGTTCTAAGTGTTCATTGGTTTGTCGTCTATGTGGCATGCATTTTACTCAATGTGTGATCTAGATATGTTGATGTTCAGAACTTTAGCGATTTGATTTTGTATTACGTTCAGTTGTGTACCGGTTGATCCTGAAATATATACATTCTCATTTACACGTATTAACCCGCGTCATATACTTATTACACTTATTTTTAGGGGTGGGCAAAAACCGAAACAAACCGGTTCAACCGAAAAAACCGCCCGAAAAAACGGATCGGTTAACCGAACCGAATTAAATGGATGAGAAGAAGTCTCTAAACCGCCCGAACCGAATTAAACCGGTTTGGATCCGGTTTGAACCCTTGAACCGCCCAAAAAAAACCGAACCGAATTCTTAAACAAAAAGTAGCTGCGAGCCTTGGGTGTGAAGAAAATTTATGGCTGAATGTTTAGCATTTAAGAATTGTGGGGTGGAGTTTATACTAACATATATTTGAGTACGCTGATATAGTTAAGTGAGATTTCCGTAAATCAATACAAGATGTTGAGGTTGAAGGATAAATTTAGTGTTTTGGTCAAATTTCAGTGATAACATGAATACAGCTTGCTGGTGCTGGATATCAAATTAACCTATAGTAGAGGATGTCAAGGATATAAGATAATTCTTGATGAGAAAAAGGCAGCTAAAAATTAACGAAAATCATCAAAAGGTGTGTGTGCCTGCCAAACATTGTTCTTTCTCTAAAAAAGGCTACATAATTACATGGTCCTCCTAGTGTATTAAGCTAGTTATATTCAGATCATACAATTTGATTAAGTGGCTTAGTACAGTTTTGATTGTTTCTTTTCAGTTTTGATTGCTTCTTTTCAGTTTTGGATATAACTAAAACTTACCCAGATTTTTGTGAAATGGAGTTAATTCGGTTCAAAACCGAAACCGAACCGAACCGAACCGAATTTCGGTTGGGCCGAATATTCGGATGAAGGAAAAAAAATCTGGATCTGAATGAGAGTTTTGAGAATCCGAAAAATTCGGATTGGATGCGGATTGGGCTTAAAACCGAACCGAACCGAATACGCCCAGCCCTACTTATTTTCATTTCAGAATTAATTCAAATTATAACTATACACTAGGTAATATGAGGTTGTGGTTTAAAAAGAGTTATCTTTGATATATAATCCCGATAAAGAGATTATGTTTCTTATTTTGATCATAAATTGCTTTTTGTATGATACGCGTTTTATTTAGCCTTCTTGTTGAGAATTTGAGGGTGTAGTCTTTAGTATTTCCTTTTTCAAGTAGTTTCTCCTTTGCGTGGGATAGATTTAGTTTTTTGTTTTGTTTTTTATTTTTTATTTTTTTGAGTTCAGATACAAGGCTATATATTGTCTCTGTTGGGTTAGAGTTAAATGTAGTTCCAAGTTATGGGAGATGTAGGGACCATTATTAGAAAAGACATTATATGGTTTGGAGTAAAAATTGGAAATTTAATGTAAATTACGAAACACACATTTACATATTTAAAGCCAAGTTGCCAATGAAGCCAATGTTGGGATGGATACCATTTTCTTCTTAGAAATTTTTATATAAAAGACGAAAATACTATTAATAATTATAAGATTTTTTCCATAAGTTCCAAAATAAGGAGAGATAGAATCAATAATAGTCATAACTTGAGACTTCAATTCTTCTCAAATTTGTATCTTATAAATCTAGGAAAGTATGACAATGCGTACGAAATGTATAAGTTAAAAATTAATTTTTAATGGAAGATGTGGAGGTCGTAAACGGGTGCGCTGATCAAGCTATTGTTTCGTTTATATTTGAAGATCTAAAGGAAGGATATTGTAGCTCAACGATACAATAAGTGGAAAGATGAAGCTCCTGTTTTCAGGATCTCTAAGGGCGTGTTTGTTTCAAATCCTATAATTTTAGAATATGGATTTCACCATGCGATTCAAAATCTATAGTTTTTTTAACATGAGTTGGGATTTCTATAATATTGTTTGTTTCATCAATTTTTTGGGATATGCAATCCTATAATTCGTATTTTGTTTGTTTCAAACTCAAATTGTAACATTATAAATTTTAGAATTTGAAATCTAGACTAATTCCTCTCTCAATGAAAGGATTTTACAAATGCTATAATATATTAATTTTTTATTATGTGGGTATTCAATATCCCAAAATTTATTTTGAATCAAACAAAAAGGTTATGGAATCCATAAACTAAAAAAACCCCCCATTTTTTCATCATAGAATTTGTAATCCACTCTATATCCCCAAAAAATTGAAACAAACACCCCCTAAGAACATTATCTCAAACTTACTCTGTTTACTCATAAATAAAGGGAGCACGTTCCTCCGTACTCCCGATTAATGTGTCACAGACATATCACTCATCTAGACTATTACTTATAATATGAGCATATCAAAGATGAAAAATACGTAAGTTTGTATATTTGCAATGTCAACGATACGTCAACCAAAAGCATAGAGCGGCGCATCATTCATGTTTACTTATAAACGAAGAGTAAATGGAGAATGCTATATTCTTTCATGCTCATGACTATCATGTTTGCATTGTGACATGCATTCAATACCGTTGGCTATGATGCGAGAATATTAACGATTAACGATAAGGGTCTCAACGTGCGTAAAACCGTGTAAAATCACATCAGTAATACACCAATCAAGAGTGCAAAAACACGCATTCTAGGATGGGAGTCTTGTCCCTCGCTGGCCCACCAGAAGCCAGTCCCAACGCAAGGCATCATCAAGAAAAAGGAAAAGCGGGGATAAGTGACAACATTAGAAAAAAAAAGGAAAGGGGGTATTCTACAAAGAAAAATTTCCCAATGACCTAAAATACGGGACCAACATAGGGGACAAGTGAGGTGTCCCCCTCCTATTGCATAATAAGCTGGCCATCAAAATGTCCCCCTCCTATCACATGTCCCTCATGTTGGTCCCATATTTTGGGTCCTTATAGCAAAGCTCTTCTACAAAAGTCCAATCCAAAGGTACCGGAAGCCGACGGAAACAAGAACAACCACGTTCCCGCCCTCCGCTACCGAATCACCGCCCGCCACGTAACTCTAACGCTATAATTACCACCTCATTCGCTGAACCCCACCGGTCGGTCACCGCTATAATTACCGTCCTTCCGATCGGTCGTCCTATTAATGGAAGCTGGACGAGGCTGTTCACGGGTTCTTTAAAAATAGATAATGAGTAAACAAATGAATGAATGGAATTTGGGAAAAAAAGGGTAATTAGTCCCATAACAAGAATAACTGTATAATCGAATCGTGTTCACCTATAAACAATCCCCTTATAATTTCCAACCCTACTAAATACTTCAAAAAAAAATTCTCTAACATTCATTTCTCAAGGAAAAAGACAGAGCCCTTCACATAAGAGAGAATAAATGAGGAAAAACATATTTGTTCACTTACATAATTATATTCTCCCTTCACTTACATTTGTAAGGTCTCCCCTCCTAGTACAAGAATAACCAAAGAATATGCTCAACACATACAACATTACATCCGCCCCTCTACCCGTATCTACGCCGTATCTACACTGAATCCCGTGAAATAAAATTCTCCGTATCCCGTCGTCACGGTATCTGTGCATAAATAAACTATAATCACTTGGCAATAATAATTTTTAACACAGTTTAAATAATCTCAATAATTGAGATGATGAACTCATGGGTGACGATAACGGAGATGATGGGTCATATACTTAACAAGTATACCATATAATATCAATAGCGTGACATCTATATATTGTATACAATATAGTAATTAAATATCTTAGAAGTTATCCGGATGAGAAGACAAACATAGGATGATTAAAGAAAATATACAAGGAATCCCACAGATATTAGTTAAGAACTAGGAAGCTTTGGATCCTTGTATTTGTTTAGTTAAATATATGACGTAATTCCAAAGTTGTATTTGTTTAGTTAAATATATGACATAATTGGTAGAAGTATTAGACACTCATTTTATGTGTAGCCTACCTTACAATTTGTACACTTGGCAGTATATCTTAGATTATCGATAACATTAGCCTAGTTATTAAGTTAAAATTTTAATTTATATGGCAGTAATTAATCCAAATCAGATGTCTTACGGCAACATGGTTAACTCTTAAGGTCTGTTTTGTCAGAATAAAAGTTAATTTATCTCTGTTAATTTCATTGTTCAGGTGGAATTAGGACCAGGAGGAGTTTGCGTATATATCTTTGAAGTGTCAAGATTACGTATGTCCCCGTTATAATGTATCTCAACATTCGTGAACCTGTAATGAGTTTGAAATTTAACCTTCTTCTCTTGAAGAAAATGTTAAGAATTGAACTATTATAAATCTTGATCCTAAACTTTTGGATCAATTGCTGGTGACAAGTTACTAGCTACTATGCCTAAGACAAAAAATATCAAGTATGCTAACTCATGAATATATTGCTTGCATAAATGCATTGAATGCATATTGTAAAAAACCTAAAAGAGTTGACCACATGTAACGCTCTAAAAGGAACTTATTTGACTCCTTCCTCAAAAGGGAACTGCATTCAACTGAGTATTTTCACTTCCATCACTTTCTCAAACTTCATTAAATGACTCTAACCTCTCACTTCATTTGCTCTTGTCTTTTTCAGCTTTCAGAGCTAGTTAGGGAACTAGAGGGACCATCAAAAATTGTGTTGGGATTTTTAGATCTCACAAAAACCCCAAAAATCACCAAATACGCGCATCAAATAGAATCACACAAAATTTAACGTAGAAAACCCTCAACACCTAAAAACCACGGGATCGAAAATAATTCACTATCACCTCCAAATTACAATCCTTTGTACGGACAAAGACTGTCAAACCCTCTCTCTCACAATACCCTTGAACCCGGTTACACCCTCTAAAACCCTAATTACAAGAATATTGTCCCTCTCCTTCTCTCTACTCTAAAACCCTAGAATATGACGCCTTATTTAAAGACACCCCTGATTTGCCCATCAAGTTAACTTGGCCTCTAAAAAAACTGCTAGTACTGGGCCTAGCCTTCAAAGTCACATCCGACTTGGAGTTTGAGTTGGTACCCAACATATCCTCTCTTGACGAAAAATCTCCAAGAGTCTCAACGACTTCAGAAAAACTCACTCTCTTCTTATTGTTCTTCACCTCTCCCTTGCGAATAGATCGCCCATTTAAATAGCAAATATGGTTGTTATTCTTTCTCCCTCATAAAATCAAATCACCATTGTAGGCGTTAAAATTGCCTACGGGTTTCCGCACACAACTCAAAATAATGAGAATGTGATGAACGCCATTATCCGAGTCAAAAGAGGATTAACCGATACTGTGTAGAAGCAAACAAACGCATGAGGTGAGTCGGTGAAGTGTACAAGTCAAAGAAACATCAAAATGTGTGCAAAACGACTGAACAAGATCATAATCGGGAAATCGAAAGACCTAGCCACTTCAAGGTGACTCACATTCATGCTAGCCACTTCAAGGTGACTCACACTCATGCTAGCCACCACGACGTGACCCGCACTCATGCTAGCCACTTCACCACTTCAAGGTGACCCGCATTCATGCTAGCCACTTCAAGGTGACTCACACTCATGCTAGCCACCTTGAGGTGACCCGCATTCATGCTAGACACTTCAAGGTGACTCACACTCATGCTAGCTACCTCGATGTAACTCACTCATGCTAGCCACTTCGAGACGAAGCAAGGATGATAAACGTCATCACCTGAGTCAAACGAGATTATCCAGTATCGTAAAAGAGCTAACGAGTGCACGAAGCAAGTCAATAAAGCGTACGAGTCAACAAAACAACGAAATGCACAAAATGGCGAAACAAGATCAAACCGGAAAGTCCGAAGAAGCCCCTGGTAGCCGAGTCACATCAAAACGACTCGGCCAAGGCCAGGTGGTTCGACCAAGGTCGAGCCACCCTAGGGTGGCTCACACAGTGCCAAGCCACCTTAGGGTGGCTCACGCCCAAAAACGCTAAAAACGCGTATTTCAATGTTTTCTCGGGATTTGTTCATTTTAGAGCCTCCCAACTACTTTGATATCATCCCTAAATATGGTTAGGCCGTTATTAACTAAAGATGAAGCTAAATCACATGTTTTTATCCAAAAATACCGCAACTGAATCTTATAAATATAAGCCTAGGGCCATATATATAGAGGATCAGAAATTAGGGGCGAGGTGCTGTCAAATTGGAGAGTGAACCATGAATTTCAGAGAAGGGCTAGTAGATCTTAACGAACTCCAACATAAAAGGGGAGCTATTCGTAGGATCTGAGGCCCGTTTCATCAATCCTGGAGATCAGACTTTGTTTTGATCTCGAGAAGAGTAGTAATCTCACTTTGTTAAGATTATTTACTTCTGCGATTGTTTCCTTTGTGAAGCAAGAGCATTAAACTTTTATTTTAATCAACCGGATCTGATCCGCAGTGGTCCACGGATAAACCTCGGTACAGGCAAAGATCCCACGTAAGCAGCGGGTGATAAACGTCCTCTGCGTGTGTTTCTAGAAAGTTGTATTTTCATTTGTATTTGTGTAAGAAAAGTATTATAAAAAGACTAACTCTTTTGAACTTGTTGTAAACGATTAAAGTTGTAATGAGTTTCATGAATAAACCAACTTTCGACGCAAACAACCATCTTTATACACTTTGCACCACTCACCTTCACCCACATACTTGTACCCACGTGATGCCATCTCACCCAACGAAATTAAATTAGCACCACATGACGGCACATATCTCATATGATGAAGAATTCCGACATTCCCAGTGTGAAGCTTGAGGCGAACACTCCCAACGCCTTCAACTTTCATCTTCTTGTTGTTTTCAACAATCACGTTATCAAATTCTTCATTTGTCTTCAATGTGTCAAAATAATTTTTGTTGTTGCAAACGTGCATAGAAGCTGTAGAATCTAATACCCAAGTGTTACTCGCATCAGTACCTATACTCTGCATCAACAGCACCACATCTTCATCACACATAACTATCGAGGATTCCACATTCTTCCTATTTTCTTGAAGCTTTATATGTCTAATACTCTTCAAATCATCTCGCATCTGGGAACATCTAAATTGAATGTGATCCTTCTCTCTGTAATAATAACACTCCATTTCGTTGTCGTCTCGGGCTCGAGATTTTGACCTTCCTCAAAAACTGTCACATCTCACCTTACTCCTCCCTCGATTAGAATCTTCAAAAGCTAGTGCACTCTCACCACCATTAAGTACGCTCTCCTTTTCTATCATTATTTCATTCTCACGTAGGAGTGTTGTCATATCGTCGAACTTTAAAGTCTGCTTTCCTGTAATTATTATCTGAACTAAAAAGGCTTGTACGACTTCGGCAAGGAAGACAATAGGAGTAACGCCTACTCTTCTTCTTTAATCTCCTCATCAATATTCATAAGTTGGCAAACTAGCTGATTAAAAGCATTGGTGTGGTCTTGAATTGCACTACCTTCTTCCATCTTCAATGAATAAAGCTCTATCCTCAAACACAATCGGTTGGTCCTCGAATTCGGTGCATAAATCCCCTCGAGCCTTTGCCATAACCCCCTTGGTGTAGTCTCATGCATAACATTGTACTTGATCTCGGAGGTGAGTGCCAAACGAATTGTGCTGACCGCCCTCTTTTGCATAGAACTCCATTTAGCATCCTTCAACCCTTCAGGTTTCTTCTCCTCCAAAGCTTGATCAACACCCTACTTCACAAGAATATCTTGAACCGTACACTGTCATACTGAATGTCTTGCCGTTGAATAGCAGAATATCAAACTTTAAATCTGAAGAAGTCATCATCCTCTAACCATAATCTTCAAATCAGTCACTGTAGAGATTAAATTTGATAAAACTGATATAAAAAATGAACTCAACACGTCGAAAAACCCTAGGAACGACTCCTGGATCACCAAAATCCACCTCCAAACCCTCGATCAAAAGACAAATCAATCTGCACTATCGGATTTGATTTAATAGTTTGTAACTAAACTCTCACCAATGTGAACAGTATTCCCGTCGCTACAGTATCCCGCTGCTACAGTACTTTTCTTTTCTTTTACTTTTCTTTGGGATTTTTAGATCTCACAAAAACCCTAAAAATCACCAAACACAACAAATAGAATCACACAAGATGAGATCGAAAACAATTCACTATTACCTCTAAATTACAATCTTTTGTACGGACAAAGACTGCCAAACCCGCTCTCACACAATACCCTTGAACCCAGTTACACCCTCTAAAACCCTCATTACAAGAATATTGTCTCTCTCCTCCTCTCTACTCTAAAACCCTAGAATAGGACGCCTTATTTAAAAACACCACTGACTTACCCGTCAAGTTAACTTAGCCTCTAAGGAAACTGCTAGGTCTGGGCCTAGCCTTCAAACCCGCATTCGACTTGGAGTTCGAGTCGGTACCCAACAAATTGAAGGGAATCCCCCTATAACTTTGATACTGCAATAAAGATAATAAATATATCACTAATGCAATCCCATTGCAAAGTGAAATCTTCACTGTCATAGGAGAACAAGAAGCAAAAAAGGTTTGTGGGTGCCCTTGATTGGCTGTGTGCGCCCACAAAGCCCACATCTGTTTGCTTTTGTCTTGATTTCTAGTTTAGGCAAGCAAGGATCTAACACCTACAATGACAGCTTGGGAATGTTTAGGTTCCTTGTCTAGGTGGACTTATGGTAATCTAATTTCATAATTCTAGATATAATAAATCCTGTCATAGGTTATGTCTACTAGATCATGTGTATTGACATGGACTTTTAACTTGAGATTTGAAGGTTTAAGTTTGGATTGATAATATTTGCATACTGGATATCATCAATAGTAGTATACCTTAATTCTAGCATTATCTACGCATGATCGCCAACAAACTGTTCACATGCTCAGTGGTCTCTTAATCAGATGGAACTGTCTTTAATTTCTCTTCTTCTGAAGGTTTTAGTTCAAGTCTTCGAAGTGAAAGAGTTATACATAGGCTTGATTTAAATGGATATATATATATACAATTAGGGGTGCCAAACCGTATCCGTATCCGAGGAAATATCCGTAACCGTATCCGTTAGGATACGAATATGGTTACTCAAATCTATTACCGATAGGATATGGTTGCGGATATGGTTTTGTAGTGAAATATCCGTATCTGTATCCGAAAATATCCGAATACATAATGGTAATACTCTTACGATAGTGTCGATTATTAGATTATGGATTTGTGGTTAATTTTGATGATCAAGATGTCTAATATTAGCTTTTCAATCATAATGAACATATTAACGAACTCTTTTTGTATCACATGACTATATTTTTCTAAATACTATCTAGTTTTCTCATATCATTTTTGTATCCGCATGTATATCCGCTTATATATCCGCATCTATATCCGTAACCGTATCTGATTTTGGCGGATATGGATATCAATTTTTCTTACCGACGTATATCCGTATCCGTATCCGTATCCGAGATGGGTAAGCAGGTATGGATATGGTAAGTGCCATATCCGAGCCGTATCCGCTCCGTTAACACCCATATATACAATCCTTGGGAGGTTTAAATATCGTAAATAATTAATCAGTGCTAGCAAGCAAAAGATATCCCAAAGTGGAATATAGCTGAATGTCATTGTCACTGATCAAAAATATGATGCATCCTTAGCGGTTGAAGTTGCCATTTGAAGTAATCGCATCTGTAAAAAGAATAGCTAAAATAAAAATATTAAATCTATCTGATTTGTAGTTTCTTTGAAATTCTAAAACACAACTGATGATGTGCTGATAAGAATTATGCTTCCTAAAATAGGAAGTCAGATGGACCATGAGCTGCCTTCTGTAAATTCCTAACCCAGCTGACATATAACAACGCAAAGTATCAAAAGATACACAACAAACGTCATAAAAAGACAAAAAGAAAAACCATTTTAGGGAAATTATTGTGGACACAACTTTAATAAAAGGTTATCAAGATGCATATGAATATAATGATAGATAATATATACATTTACGTGGGAAAATATAACATAATAGTCACCAAAGCGCGCCCCTGATGAGACCTCGCGAGGGGGGAAGGATAAGGAAAAAAATTTGGCGACCCAAAAGAAATAAAAAAAAAGTAAAAAATTATAGCAGAAAACAAGCACACCATTTTGAGCCGATCATTTACGCTTCTTCCGAAAAGATAGAGGTTCAGCTTTGCGCGTATTAATCATCTGTTTGGCTTCGATCTAGTTGCTGTTGAAAAAGAAATTAAATTAAGTTTAAAAAAAAATCATAATACACTTCTTGGAAAGTAACTCAGTACGAGGCTTGCAAAAGAATATGCACTTACCCGGCCATCTGTTTGCAAGATGGGCCTTGTTAGAATTAATATAAAACTATAATCCTTGATTCTCACCATAACTTCAGAGTTTTGGTGTAATGGTTAGAGGAACTAAATTTAAGATGGTATCTAAGCAACCCAGGTTCAAATCCCAACGGCCACAAATTTCTAAAAAGAAACTGCATCATTTATTTCTCGATATAAAAAAATTGAACAGAATGTGACTGCAGACTGCTGATGATCAAAGCGAGATTATGACAAATATAATGTCAATACACTCTGCTACTGAATGACCCTACAACATTACTGAGGATGAGAAAGGGGCACCTCATCGTGGAGTTCTCATTAATGTCCAATTAACCTAAATCTTTAGCTGTTAATTGTTTTTTTCTTTTTATTAAGCGAAACCTGACAGCATACGAACCTAAGATCCTTTGCCATTCAATCATCAGAAAAACACAAGAGGGCCCTCCTTGAAAACACACAAAGGCAAGTGTAGTCGTGACGATGCCCATTATTTCCTAAGATTTGACGTCCATTTGAAAACAATTTCCTCAAATGGAAACGATACTATTTGCATAATTGATGCTAGGAGACCCACAAGAACAATATTAATGGCTCACATTTTAGAAACCCCCCTCAGCTCCCACCCACCCACGTTATAGATGGGGCACTTTATGCCCCAAGGTTATTGTACAGCTACGCTCTTCTCTGTTTTTGCTCCGCAGGCAGTTATTTTTCTCAGCAGAAATAAATCCACACCTGCCCTTTCAAAGTTTTCAAGGCAACAGAGGACAAAACACTGAGTGGGGGGAGAAAACTCACTGATGTCAACTCGCTCAATGATCCTATATATATATATCGATAAAATCAAAAAGATTTTATATATCGTCGGCAACGCGGAACGTGGAATTGCAAGCAGATTATCTTGCTGAACAATACTGCCAGTAACAGGCTGGTTGTTCACCAGTTATTCAATTCTATCCTTCAATGTAGCAGGCAGCACTAGAAATGAAGCCTCAGATGCACATTTTCATTAAAGTTTATGTTTATTAACAATTGACAAACATGGGATAAAGAGAAGATAAAGTTTATGTTTATGCACATTATGCACGAGATAACCAAGTTAAGGTTCGTGATCGTCCTGACGAGAAATTATGCTGCCGATGATGTATGCATTTGTGATCCCTGCGGGTTTTATGCTTCTCACTTGTTCTCTTGACATTGCCGCAGATCTTATGCTTCTGAATTGCCCGCTTAACGTCAAGTGCCGCTCTACCAACTTCTCTGATCTCGTGAAGTTTCGTTTTCTCTCATCGGATAGGTTTTTATTCTTCGACGCTTGATGTCATTACAAGGGAAAATAGAGCGGCATGAGCCTGTTCTGCACATTCCTTTGTGATGACAGATGTGAGCAAATGAAATTCATGAGATCAGAGAATAGAGAAGTTTCCTTCTTCATAACAATTTACCAGAAATACGTACCACAAGAAACGTGCGACACTGTTCTTCCATTAGTAACTTAGAATCACATGACAGCATTCTAGTTTAAAAGTTACTACAAAGTCCTGAAGAAACCTTGCAGCACCCTCAATGTTAGTCATTTCATGGACAATTAGTGGAGCAACTGCCATCAGCTAGTCAATAACATCACATTTATTTTACTTAAAAATTTCTGAATCTCACTGAAGGTCTGTGTATCAAAATTTATAATAGTAAGTATTAGGAACTAATCTGTTTCAGGCTTGCAAGGACTACTGACAAATCTGAAATTAGTAAGCTAAGAACATCTAGGCATAAAGACTCAATACAGGACAGTTTTTAAAAAAATAATGGTTTACATTAAATGCACATAACGTTACCCAACACCAAAATGAAGCAGAAAAAACGAGCAAAGGCATATCATAGCATAATTGAATTTGGTGGTTAACGATGCGCGGAAGTGACGGAATCCACCAAGGGTTATTCTCTGAATACACAAAAAACAATCTCCGAATCCACGAAGAACTTCGAATCCATGAAGAAAGTATTAAAGAGGAATTTTATTGATAAAAAATTATTCTTCTTTGGGGTTACATGACTCTTCTTATATAGAAAAACAAATAAAACTACTAGTAAGACTAGAATTACAAAGAAATAGAAAGTACCAAATTTATTCTAAAAAAACTCCCTATAATAGAGAAAACAAATCGTGTATCAAAATTGAATTTGTTTCCTAATCTAATTTGACTCTAATATTGAATTTTTTCATAATCTGAATAGACTCCAACTTTATTACTAAAAATCTGATTATTTTTGGGTTTCAGCCAAAACTCGGTACTACTGATGAGATCTAAAAAATCTGACAATTTAGTTGGCTCCGTCTTGTCGAGATAGCCGAACATACATATATAATATGTCAGAATCCGTCTTCCGGGTTGGAAGATATGATTGTTTCTCTACAGAAGTCAATAATACGTATAAATAGCTCGTGATTGTCCGAATCCTCCATGAAATTCTCCGTTAAGCGTCCTACATCGGTGGTCTGTCATCGTCTCTCTTACTTCAGTGATATTAGTTGAATGTTCCACAACACATCTCCACTCCTTGGTTCACACGACATTGGTTACTTACTGTAACTCAACCTACTATTCGTAGTTGTGCCCTTTTGCAGCTTGTAACTTTTAACATTCCTCATGAGAGTCCTATAATACTTGCACCTGTTTACTTCTTTACTCACCTCAAAATATGCCTGTCAGGATGTGTCATATGCCCGCTTTCGACAGAAACTAGCCGCTTCGCGGTCAGTACACTGTTTTAGGTTCTTTCTATGTGAATAAAATCCAATGCATATGTTTATCAGAGTCCATCCTTTCTATATTCAAAAAAACCACATATTGGTTGTGTCCCCATTTATCAAATGACAGAGAAGCAGCGGGCAAAGAGTTGCAGAAGGAAATGTGAGATGAGAATGAAAGTAGAAAGATCATTTAAAAGAGTTAAGAAGATTGAGAATCTAGGTGTACCATGGAATCCTGATTAAGAAGAATATTTAAAAAACTTTAGCTGCATATCTCATTCCATTACAGAAAAAGCTCTATTCTCTCTTCTGTTGCCCATGACTATTATTGATTCTATCATTTGTTCTTTTGTTTGGTGTGTATGGCAGGAACGAAATGATAGACTTTTTTCTAATAAAAGGAAAAGATCTCTTGAGCTTTTGAACAAAATTATGACCTTCTCATCATTTGGCTAGGTTCTAAAAATATCTCTGCTCGGGCTATCAGATTACAAGAAAGGAGGAGGAAAAGGAGTGCTGATAGAATGCAAGCTGTTGGTGCAGACAGAAGAGAGAATAGAGCTATGGGAGAGGAGGTGATCCAGCTAGAATGATTTACATTCATTTCAGGCGTTGTTTTGAGTTTATCTGGTGGTTGTGTTTTAAAACTCTGGTTAGTCGTGAAACTTATTCGTTGGTGTAATTTGATGTAATTTGGGGTAAATTGTTCCAATGGGGTAATTTTACCCAATGGGATAATTGAGTGGGATAAATTAGGGTAAAATAGGGTAATGGGACAATTTAAGTGGGACAATTTAGTATAACATCTTTTTATAATATTATATTTATAGCTCAATTAAATTCAAGTTTAACTTGACATAACATCAAATGATTAAATAAATAATAGTTATAATATACAATAATATTATTTTTAAGATTATTTTAATATAAAATAATAAAAATAATATAATAATATTAATATTAATCAATCTTTGAATATTTTGATGTTTATTTTAATATTTATGCTATATTAACAAATTTTTTAATTGCAATAATTGTTCAAACATACAACCCCAAATCTTTAATAACACACAAAATTTTCCAACTGTCATACAAATCAACAGAGCATAGTTTTAACATCAAATTATCACAAGTACATAGTTTCAACGTCAAATTATCACAACAATACAAGAAAATTCACAAGTACATAGTTTCAACATTAAATTATCACAACGTTTCAACATTGAATTGTGGCCGCCG
Source organism: Asparagus officinalis (assembly GCF_001876935.1). Classification (NCBI taxonomy): domain Eukaryota; kingdom Viridiplantae; phylum Streptophyta; class Magnoliopsida; order Asparagales; family Asparagaceae; genus Asparagus; species Asparagus officinalis. Next base: position 2,059,008 of record NC_033794.1, on the reverse strand, counting down.
CCATTGCGCCACCACCCTCCTCCGCTCACCTTCCCTCACCGCGCCAAACACCACCAACACCACCTCCCCCTCTGACCACATGCCGCCAAGCACCCCCAGAACCACCTCCTTCAACCCCAAACCGCCCGAACCCGAGCTCCACCACAACTTCTCTTGATCAAGCTGCCTCTGCTGCTAACAATCATCATGAACAGTATCTTAAAATGTTTCCATTTCCCTACTTTTCAAGCATCAACACTTCAGAAACTTAGGAAAGGATTGTATTGCAAAGGATGAAATCATGATTCTTATGTCCTCATTGTGTGCAAACGAACTAAAAATCATTCACAACTCTTTATATAATACTATGTGATTGATACCATTTCGGCCTTCCCCGTCACTTTAATCAGCATAGTCGTGACTAGACCTCCTATTTGTGCAGCCATGTTGATAATGCGAATGAGGAGATTATCAGCAGTATCCTCATCAAATAGCAAAATAGAGACATTCTGATTATCTTCCATCCTGTATTAGGAAACGAGATCAAATAATAGTAAGATTTTTAATACAATATATTCACCAAAAAATAGTAAGAATTCCATCACTACAAGTAATTCCATCACTATCCAAAGCATGCATAAGAATTCCATCACACAACCAGTAATCAAGCCACGTGACCCCCTCTAACACTTCATTACTAATGCAAACAACTATCCAAAGCAAATTAGATAGAACAACCTCACCTGTATAATAACAAAAACATACCAAGATAATAGTCATTAATAAAAGAATCTGACACGAGTTATACACAAACTTGGCATGGGAATACATATCTATCTTACAATTACTGGGGATTGATGCATGATTTAATGAGTTTTAAGTTGGCATAGTACTTTGATTTCTTTGGCAGTCTTGATAGTTTGATGCCAGACAATATGACATGTATCATGTAAAATCAACAGAAGGGAACTTCACCACCAATCAACATAACTAGTAGCATCCTCAAAAATTCATATGCTCCAGGCCCTCAACAGGCACAGTCAACCGCAAAAAGTAATCATATAAATGGCAATAGTTCAGTAATTAACAAATCAACAAACAGAGCCCCATGTTGATGCAGGAAGATCCGGTGTTATTATATCCTGAGTCTGAGGATGAGAAGCCATATGTTGCAATAATAAAGGTGAACTAGTATTTCAATAATTGAAATTTGCACGCCTATGTTTGTTGTTATTAAGCTTCTAGAGTTCAAATATTTTGGAGATGAAGAAGTTATCGTGTTCAAGCTTTTCTTTCACTTGTTTTTAATTGGTGTTTCCTTGTAAACAATGTTAGTCTCTTCTGGATTGGATACACAATAAAGAACATCTCATATAGGAATGAATTCCGTTTATCATGATATACATATCTAAAAACATCTATAATAAACATCTATAATTAAAAATGGGATAATGGGACAATTTGAGTGGGACAATTACACAGTTTGCTAGTAGTATATGATGTCTAATTCTTGACAGTGAAAATTATTGACAAGATAAAGGGTTTTCTTTTCCATAAAACCCAGCAAGAAACTTTGACAGACAGGAAATTGATAATGCGGATTAAGCTCCATAATCTAGGGTATGATGATCATTTCACAAATTCCCAAATCAAACAAACAAAACCCTATTCTTGATTTCAATTGTTTTGTGTCTAATTATCTCCAAATATGCAGCCTTTATGTCATCGTTAGAACAAAACCCAGATATCAAAATCGTTAGTAATTACAGAAATTGATCAAATTGGAGTTTATACCTGAACTGGGGCCAGGTCTGCCATTGCTGCTGCTGCTGCTGCTGCTGCGTTAGGAAAATAATGATGAAAATGGGTAGTTTTAAAGGTTTGGGGGATTTAGGAAAAGGGAGAAGGCGAGACGCCCATCATCAGCATCAATTCTCCCGGGGATCTTGTACAGCGCCTCATCGCTCTTCGCCTCGAAGGAGGCGCTCCTCCCCATCCCTCTCCTCGCCCTCCTCTTCCTCGATCTCGGCGTCGCCGCCGACGAAGACCCTCAGACCTCACTCGCTTCGAGATCCGCTCAGCCTCTCCGGATCGATCAGACCCTCGGCTCTCACTCGTCTTCGACTCTCCTGCTCGGGAACGACGGAGGAGGCGGAGGAGATGGCGGTGGGGAAATCCCTTCTCGGGAACGACGACGACGGAAAAAAAAATGGGGTAATTCTGTTCCCCTCTTGTTCCAGCGAAAAAAATAGGGTAAATTCGGGGAGTGGGGCTGAGAAGAGCTTATATAGTTGGGGTAATTTGGGGGTAAGTGGGGTATTTGTCCCCCATTTATCCCAACAAACCAATAACACCACAAAGTTGGTTCCAGTTCCAAATACCCCAATGAATAACACCAAACATTATTGTTCCAAAAATTATCCCATTATCCCCAAAATTACACCAACGAATAACCCCCCCTTAGTATTTGATTTTTGATCATGGTCTTCTTTTTGTGGGAGAGGCCTATAGTTATATACAGAGTTGCGCTGGGTTTTACTTTTGCTTTGTAATCTTGATCTTGAACGTTAATACACACTCTTGGTTGGGGGTGTGTATGTTTTTTCTGTAACAACATTTTTTTGTTAATTTAGCTGGCTGGATTATCTTTGTGATAATCCATCCTTTTTTCTAAAAAAAATTTTTTATCCGGGACTCGTGCAATATTTTTTAAGCTTTTATCAGAAGAGAACCGGCAAAATTCTTTAAGGATAGTACTCACTAATTGTCAGTACTCGTGACAACTTTTTATTAGCCGAACTTCCAGCAACATCTGTGTCACTGTTATATGCAACATCTATGCGTCACTATAATGCTGCAAGGGACCAAGAATATTTTAAAGCAAATTCGTAGCCAAACCTCTCCCCTCTGCAGGGAAGCATATCCTCTGCAAGTTCAGAAGCACAGAAATCCCTCTATATGATTTTAGTGCAGAAAGATTTATGACCAGCTTCTGCGTACTAGTGATTGCTTCTTCAAACAATCATTGCATCCTGATTCCACAATCTTTTGCAGGATCGAAGTTCAATGGGAACAGTAAACTCCCTTGAATCAGTGGAACCTAGCTTTAGGAACCCTTTCAGACTTTGGACTAGGCGCTGGTATCAAACTTTTGCGAAGACATTAGCATCGATCAACTAGTTCCGTCTGCTCGTTGTGTTGTGGATAACAACTTCCCCTCATAAAGTGAATACTACAACACATCATATCTAAAAGAAACCGCAAAGATCGTAGCATCACTCATAGCCCACAAAAATCAATCAATAACCAAGCCGAGGCATTACCCTGCGTGATCATGTGTAGGGACGGCGGCGACGATACATTGTTTGTTTTCTGTACACTATCTTCATCGAAAACGATACGCGCCTTGATCGCACCTCGGAAGCAATACGGAAATTTCCCATCGCAGATGTCGATGACCATGCGCATTTAGACATTTGACGAGAACCCGCATAAGATACGGGCAATGCGTAGGCTGTTCAGTTCTTAATCTAATATATATCTACATTGAGCTTTGTTACATGGACCCAAAATATGGGACTAACAGGGGGGACATGTGAGATGTCCCCCTGCATAATGAGCTGGCGATGACGAGCTCATTATGCAATAGGAGGGGGACACCTCACATGTCCCCCTGTTGGTCCATATTTTGGGTCATTAGGGAATTTTTCTTAAGCTTGAGACCTACCGATATATCTATTAAAGATTCTATCTATCAGATTCGCAAATTAATATATTAATTAATTAATTACAGCCGGTTTATAATCATTCTTTAGGGTTTTAATCATAGATTAATGCCGCCAAATTGAACAGATTGAAACTTCGGTTAACACGACCTCAAAACATTCACCAATCGCCGGTAAGAGTGGAGGAGTGAGGAGAATCCTCCGCGGTCGAGGGGGAGATGGGGCTTCGATTTGAAGAGAGAGAGAGAGAGACAATGATGCGAGCTCTCTCTCACCACTTCACCCACCGGCGTCCCCGGCCACCACCTCCATGAGCTGTGGAAAAACAATGTTCAAATTTGGAAATTTTAGCAGGAAGGTTTTGAACAATTTCCTTGAAATCCTAGACCTCAAATTAAATATGTGCATGTAGCCCACTTTTGAGCTGTGTAACGGTTGAAGTCGGTTATGTTTAAGTTTATAAACGTAAAAAAAACAACCATTTCATAACACAAAAACACATACACGAGAGAAACTTTACGCAAACACAAATCCAAGTAAGAAATTCAGCGGAATGATTCAAAATCTTGGTATATTACAAGTGAAACAAAATATCGATCTCATTTTAATCAACGTAACCTTAAAAAAAAATTAATAATTGAATCGGAGGGCTCTTATGAAAGGCACCGAGCCTCACTATAGAGTTATTTATATTCCTAATAATAACTGATAGATCAATAGACTTTTTTAAGCACACAATCTGAGTTCCTTCGAACTCGTTCTTGCAAACCAAGACATCAATAGACTCTCGAATCCCATTTTGAAACAGGGGACATGAGACACAAAACCATTATTACTTATAAAAATGTCACAGAAATAAAACATAGAAGGAATCCTCAAAACAATAAATACGCATCTAAAAATAAATTTATCAAACCCTTGATTTGTGATTCACACATTAATTAATTCAATAAATAATTGACACCCCTCATATGCGTACTTATTCACCGTAGGCAAACCGTCGATCGCTACTGAATACTTCCTGAAAAAAAAAACATGAACAGTAACAAAAACAAACATTTAATTAAACACCAGACAGGCAAAATACCCAAAAGCTATTCTCCTAAAATTAATAATTTACAAAACTACCCTCCCTCCCTCCCTCCTCCTCCTCCTCCTCAGGACCACCGCTTTCAGCAGCCCAAACACACCTCTGTAAACCACAGAAATAAAAAGTAGAAGCGAAATTATATCGGGTCCTCATCGAACCCATCGGGCCGTTGATTGAGATCCAGCTCCAGCCCCTTGCAGATCCTCGACAGCCGTCGATCTCTCTGCATCAGGGCGTCAACCCTAGCTCCCACCTCCGTCGCCTTCTTCCTTATCGCCTCCGGCGACGCCGCCGCCGACGCCCATATTATGGAAGAGCTTTTATGAACAATTGGTCGGATAGGGATTTGATTGTTAAATTAAAATTATTAATTTGATTAATAATTGGTTCTCGATATGGGACCCAATTGGTCTCACTAATGTCATTAGAAGAGGTATACATGCAATACAATTCTATTTCTATCCTTAATTGTTATGGATAAAGTTTTTGAATAAATCTATTTCTATCCTTAATTGTTATGGATAAAGTTTTTGAACAAATCTATTCTATCCTTAATTGTTATGGATAGAGTTCTAGATAATTATGAATTGTTTAAAGTTAAAATCTCTAAGACTAGTGTAATCCTATAAATAGGGTTCATATGTAGCCTTATGAGAGGTTAAGAGAAGAGATTCAAAATCTTATGAAGATAATATGAAGAAATAGATTTTTGAGAACCTATCTCTCAGTATTGCTCCTCTACGGTGACGGGTGGATTTCAATTGGAGGCTTTTTCTCTTGAGGAAGCTATTTTGGATTGATCTCGGGACAGATTATTGTAGAAATTCGGAAAGCGTTTCAGGTATTCTTCTAATATTTAATTAATTTTGATTAATAGTCATGATATGCTTTTTCCGCTGCGTTGTATGTCATGACTCCAACAGATCCCTCTGTAGGGCCGGTCCTTTTTCGGGCGGGCCGCGCGCAGCCGATGCGGATCCGATTCCATGGGCAGCTCGCTGCCGGCTAATATACCGTTCGTTTTTTTATGTTTTCAAGTCCTTGGTGGGTATTTATAGCGGGGGTTGGAGTGAGATGGGAAATTTTCAATAATGCCCAGTTCTGGAAGTAAATTTATTTTTGTAGCCGCTTCATGTGCGAATCACGAATTATTGTTATCTAGGAAACCACTCTAGTTTATTGCAGACGATCTATGTTATTTATTCCAAACTGATTGTTCTATTTTAGCAAAGGATAAAGTGTAGTTAGAGCATCTCCAACAGATTCTTCATCTTCTTGGTATTCTCAAATTTAGAGAATTTTGAGCTTTTTTTTTGTCCAACAGATTCCCCATCTCATTCCCCAAAATGGGGATGGGGGAGAAAAAATAGAGAGCCTTCCCCAAATCTGCAGCATTCTGTAAATTTTTGGTCAAAGATGTAGAATATTTTTATTATTGTAATAAATGCATGATTCTTCAAAATGGGGAAGCTATTGGAGTTGGAGCAAAAATAATTTGGGGAATATGACATTTGATTCCCCATTTTGGAGAAATTTTTAGGGAAGCTGTTGGAGATGCTCTTAGATGTCAAGATTTGGAGGGTTCTATATTTTATTTTTCTAATTATCCAATAAAACCGAAATTTAATTTAATTTTGTTATCAGAATTGCTCAAAGAGCGTGTCTCAAGATTAGTAAAAAAGACACTAGAAATGCAAATTATATCAAGTCCTCTTAATTTTGGAACCTGAATGTTTTTCTTAATTATAAATGTCTGGGTGAGTTTTAGGGGTTGTTTGGTTCATTTCCATAAAATTATGGAAATGGATTCCAAGGCAAATAACCATTTCCAAAAAAAAATTGGATATCAAAGGAATCCATAACTTGTGTTTGATATGGAATGATAAAGTGAAGAATAGGAAAACATATCCAAAACTCATGTTTGTTTCATTACCAAATAATATAGGGAGTTGTGAAAAGAAATAATGAGTTGTCACATGGTTGTCAGCTTTCTAATCCATTTCAGATCTAAAAAAGAGGAATTAAGCTTTCCTAAGTTGGTCTGTCATAACAGATTTTAAGTAAGATATTCTTAAAAAAAAATTAAACCAAATGACAGTCTTGAAATTCTATAATGTCAAGAAATCTATTTTTTATTCCAAAAACTACAAGCTCGAAATTCTAAAATATCAAAAAAACTACTTTTTATTCGAAAACTACAGAATTCCTAAAAATTTGATCGAACCAAACAACTTCTTAATGAATGATTAATCTAAATTAATTATTGTGTCTGTTAAGGTGCACTCGGAGGAGGTCTTTATTTTATTTAATGTATTATGTTTAATGCTCGTGAGTCGTGAACATTTTGGGATGTGGTAACAAATTTTCCAAAGTATGGATACCGGAATAATTTTCCCAGAAGTTTTATCCCTTTGGCTCGAGGATGAGCGGGACGGGGAGATGAAGCCAAGCACGCAAGTTCCCGGCGGTACCGAAGGCGGCCACGTGGAGAAGAATGAGACAGACTTAGATGCGTTCCGTCCCCACGCACTTTCTCACCCTCCGAAAGTGGGTCCCACCATAGAGTGTACGAGTTTGCGTGGAGAAGCGCTTGAGGACGAAGGGCGTAGCGACGCGGATGCCACCGACACGCGCGACCGCTTGAGTGGCTGTGGCGACCTGGAGGCAGGAGGAGGCTCACGTGAGGGTTGCTGACGTGGGCGAGATCGATCGGGTGGGCTTTTAGTGGGGATTGGAGATCCGACGGCGGCCAGTGATTTTGGAGGGTGGGTCGGTGGTTTGCTTGGGGGAAATTGAAACCGACTGCTTGAGGGAAACCATGGTTATTTACGGATAGGATTTGGATCATCTCCACTATAAAAAAATAGTGTAGAGATCACTGTTTTTAATCTCAATCGTTGACTATTTAATAGATGGTTATGATACAATCTAAATTTAATATTTATCATACCCACGTGTATTGCACACATTTCTAATTTGTACTAAAAGAAAAAATCACAACCATCAACTAGATAATCAATGGCTGTGATTATGTAGTGATTTCTCCACTATTTTTTTTGTAGTGGAGAGGATCCGAATCCTTACGGATAAAACTGTAAACCTACAAATTAAAGTTTTTTTTTGAGTTGTTTGAACAAAACGACAAAACTCGAAGATCATTTACACCTTCAGTTGGATGCTCGATCAAAACGTAAACCGGATTATTTCCATCTTACCTTTAATTATTGTATTATTCTCTGAAAACATTGGATATATTCGATTGTCGATTAGGTGTTTTTTAATGCATTGAGATGGACTTTAAACAATACAGATGGCCAACAAATCTAAATAAATCGCTATGTAAAAAATTGGTACGTATAAACACAGACATAAATGCATGAGATTTCCATCGCCGTAGTCGAATGTATACAACTCAATTAATAAGAAAAAGAAAGAAAATGTTAGGGGAAAAAAATAACATGAGCGCTACTGAATTGCGCTTGTATTAGTTAATTATGGAGGTCATCTATCGGGATAAATACTCTAAAACAGTAAAATTAACATAATATATCCGCCACAGCAGAAAAGTTCAGCCTTTTTTTTTCTTTTTTCGAAATTTAATCCAAAACGTTAAATTCTCTTGATAAGATAGTTGTTGAACAAGTATGACAAAATTATGGCGTAGAAAGAACACGTAATCATTGCTCCCTCGGCCTAACATTTTGGGACCCATTTTTTCACATAAATGGGACCACCGCGTGTGTAAAGGGCCTGTTTGTTTCGAAAAAAAACACTGAAAGTGGGGGAAAGTGGGGGAAAAGAAAATATTTTTTGACGTTTTCCTTCACTTTCAGAGGTTTGGTTCGTCAAAGCTATAAAAGAAAGTGGGGGAAATTATGAGCTGTCACTATATTATTGGTTGATGTGAGTAATTTTTGATGTTTTCCTCCACTTTCCTTGTTTAGATTTTTTTTCTTGTGTTTGGTTCATTCTTAAAAGTTGAGGAAAAAAGATAAGATGAGATGAGATGAGATGAGTTGTCACAATATTATTGGATGATGAGATGAGATGAGTTTTCCTCCACTATCCTTGTTTTTTTGGAGGAAAGTGATGGAAGGAAATTTTAATGAGACGTGATGAGTTGTCACCATATTATTGGATGATGTGAGTAATTTTTAAAGATGATAGAAAACGAAGAAAAGTGGGGGAAAGTGAGTTAGATGAGTTGATTGATGTGACTCATTTCTTGTGTTTTGTTTATTTTTAAAAGTATGAAATGAGATGTGGTGGGATGAGTTGTCAAAATATTATTGGAGGAAAGTGGAGAAAGTGATGAAAAGTGGGTTTTGGAAAGTGGGGAAAAGTGAAGGAAAATGAGTTTCGGATTCTGGGGGAAACGAAACAAACAGGCAAACTAAGGGGCTGTTTGTTTGCAAAAATGGGAAGGGGAAAGCCTGTCAAATCTGACAAAAACTGTCAGTTTTGGCAGGCTTTCTTGCAAAAACGCCTCTAAAAGAGGCGTTTTTGCAAGAAAGCCTGCCAAAACTGACAGTTTTTGTCAGATTTTTTTAGAGGCGTTTTTGCAAGAAAGCCTGTCAAAACTGACAGTTTTTGTCAGATTTGACAGCTTTCCTCTAACTTTCTCCTTCAAAAAAAATAAAACAAACGGGCCCTTAAACGCTAAATAACAACATTGGCGATTTGTCCGATGATCTCACACGATCCAATCAATCCAGTACCGTAGTGCAGAGTCAATAATATATAATCAATTTGCCCAACGTTTGGGTCCCAAATTGGGTCCATTGCGAGATTGTCATAATTAAAATTGCCGACTGAAGCCGGCAACTTAGAACGCAGCGGTCCCTGTTGGGCTTTTATGGGGCCGAAGCCATGAACCGACAATCTTATGCAGCACTTCCATATTACAACCTCCTTTAGTTAAAATACTAGTATGTACCCCGTGCCAAGCACGGTGACTAATTTTTTTATCATTTTATTTTAAATTTACGTCTCTTTAATTTTTAATACATTTGATTTGATTATTATACAGTTAAAATTAAAAACTCACTCTTATTAATGGAAAGGCATCACTTTCGTATAGTGAGGTCACCGCAGCCCTTGTGAATTATCAACTTCGAAAGAAGGACAAGGAGACTTCCATCGAGCCGGTTGCTGGTGCATTGGTTGCAAGAGCTAGAAGTCCAAACCGTGGAAGAAGGTCGCAGTCTAGAGGGGAGCATCCTACAGTTGGTAGGGATCAGTGTGCCTTTTGTAGAGAGGATGGACATTGGAAAGCCGAATGCCCAAAATTACAAGCTGTGAAGAATAAAGGGAAAGCTATTCAAGCTTAAGAGGTGAATATTGCCAAGGCTAGTGGCGATGCTTCAGATTCAGATTCTTCAGTTTATTCATGCCCAGCTCTTCCGTCAGTTGATGTTGCCGACTCCACCGAGTGGATGTTGGATTCTGGTGCTACTTACCACATATGCCCTAGAAGGGATTGGTTCTCCAGCTTTCAGGAGTTGGAAAGAGGGGATGCTGTTCTCATGGGTAATGATCACAGATGCCCTATTGGTGGTATTGGTACCGTTCAGATTCGGATGAGTGACGGGATGATCCGGGAGTTGGCTGATGTGAGGTTCGTTCCTCAACTGAGGAAGAACATCATTTCACTTGGGGTATTGGAGGCATCAGGCTAGTGGGTGACTTTGGCGGATTCTCACTTGAAGGTCACATCGAGGTCCATGATTGTGATGAAGGGAGTCAGACGAAGTAACTTGTATTATCTGCTTGGGAGCACGGTAGTTGATAGGGCGCTGACTACTTCTATGGCTAGACTGTGGCATTATTTGGTGCTGGGATATATTGTTGGTTATACCGTGCACAGATTGTTGAGGAGTGCTATGACCTGCAGATTGAAGTCCTATGAGCACATTGGGATGAACGAGAAGACCGAGGTGGAGTTCAGCACTTCTATCCATCGATCGAGGGGTCTTATTGGAAGTGTTCAGTCAGGCATTGGGGGACTTTCCGAGGAGGCATCATCGGGAGGTAATCGTTATCTTGTTTCCTATGTTGGGGATTGTACTAGGAATATTTGGGTTGCAACCAAGTCCCGTTGGTATAAAGCCCTAGTAGTCCGCAACAGTTGGAGGAGGTGTATGGGCAGAAAGGTTACCAGTCGTACTTGTTCTAGTAGGAGTCCTTTCTTGCATTGGTGCCGAGCTCATGGCAGTTGGAGACACTTCAGAGGAGAGGAGACAGTGGGGCGACATGATGAGATGGCATATTTAGTGGGCCGTTCTTTTCTGGAGGAGGATCGGCGTTGGTTGTCGAGCAGTGGATCTGGTATTCAGGCTTCGACAGGTTTGGGTCATCTTACGAGGTTGCCGACTGCTGCGTATAGAGTTGTTAGATCTGGTGGAGCTGTTTTAGTTTTTGGTTGGCGTCGGATATTGGGCTACCCAGCACTTGGTCACATCGTGGATGTGAGATTGGATCCGATTGCACATTTGGGATTCAGAGGCTTGTTCGGCTATCAGTGGGGAGCTTCTGAGTTTGGTCTGAGAAGGTTTGTCACTTTGGACTCTCGGCAGGTGGAGAGTATTGATCAGATCAGAGGGATATCGCAGCGGGTGGAGGTAGATGCTACTCCACATTGGGTGGGGATTTCCCCACATACTCCAGGTCATTCTGCATTAGTTGGGATTCCAGCTGAGGTGGCACAGCATGAGAGTCATTTATTTATGGGTGCAGATGATGAGGTGGTTGATTTGGATGCAGCTGATGGATATGTTTTGGATACGGCCATTGTTTCATCTCAGGTGGAGGTGTTGGACTGTTTTCAGATTTGGATCGTTGATGATGCTATCAGCCGCAGGTTGGATTGAGGGCCTTTGGAGGCCATTGGGTGAACTACGTGAAGGCTTGATTCATTGGAGAGGATACGTAAGCAGTCAGTTTTCTGATGCAGCCGATTTGGTGAGTAGACACAGTTGGTTTGGGGTTGAGTGTTCGCACTGTCAGTTTTCTGATGCAGCCGATTTGGTGAGTAGACACAGTTGGTTTGGGGTTGAGTGTTCGCACTCCCATTTGGGTCTCGACGTGCTGTGGATGGAGTCCGTTGTCATGAGTCCGTTGCCATGGCGTACTGGATGCAACAGTTGAGGCATTGGTTTGATCGGTGTCAGCTCAGTTTGGTAGAATCTTCACCGAGGTGGAGATTTGTAGAATTAGCAGAATAGTTCAGAATCAGGCAGACTAAATGGCGG
>NC_033794.1:2035777-2046853 GCF_001876935.1 Asparagus officinalis | reverse complement strand
CGACCGCCGCGGTCGACTGCGAGACCGCCGCGGTCGACCGCCGAAGCGGTTTTGGCTGGGTTCAGTTTCCAGACCCGTTTCGTTTTGGATTTGTATAAATACCCTTTGGGTGTTTTTTAGGGTATGCAAGGCAGGAGTTTTGAGCAGATTGAGAGGGTTTTCTTTGGGTTTCTATTCTAGGGCAATTGGGAGAGATCAAGAGTGATTTGTTGAGGGTTTTGGTGAGAGATTTGTAACCCTAGTTGTATCCTCTTGATTTCTAATAGTGAAAACTTCCCCCTCCTTGCCCCGTGGACATAGGCATCTTGCCGAACCACGTAAAACTGGTGTTTGATTGTTTGTGCTATTGATTTTGATTGGTTCTTTATCTTGCTCGGCGATTGGTTTGGTTTCTCGAGGCACAACAATGTGCATGATATAGGACAAGCTGGACTTTGATACAAGCTGGACACAAGCTGGACACAAGCTGGACACTAGAATAAATAGCAGAAAATCCCCCGCTAACAAGTTTCTTTGTTAATTTAGGTGCAGCAAACAAAAAGGTTAGAATTAATAATTATTGTATTTAAGGAGCTCAATGAAGCTGAACTAACGCAGAGTAACCTGAGAAGTGAGAATACCCAAGAATACATGCTTTAATCTAATCTGAATTCTTCATATGACTTCAAAACAACTAAACTAAACATACAAGAAATTATGAAATAAGCTACATATGAAAAAAAAATTTAATTGTACCTTGGCAAGTTGACTTTACAACTAGTTCTATAATGCCCGAGTTCACCACATCTGCTACATATACGCTTCTTCCTCTCTTTATTTTCCTGTGCTTGTTCTAAGCCTGACTAAATTCTAGTAGCATTGCGTGGACGACCTTTAGTCCTTGCAGATTTTTCAGGATCACGAACTGTAATCTGAGGAATGTGCTCCAGTGTATGTGAAATGGGTGCGAAAATCTCAGGATTATCTTCTGTTTCTCTAACTTCTTCTTCATGTGATTCTACGAAATTTGTTAGCACATTATCTAATTTCTGCATCCTCTCTTCTGAATCAAATGCAAGCTTGAGCGCATTATTGAATTTTGCTCTTAAAGCCCAAGGTTTCAACAAATTAATCTTCTCTTCACAGCTTGTGATGTTTCTTCCAAACACAATATTGCCAACCCCAATGTTATGATGTCGAGCATGTATAGTCCAACGGTGTAGGATGTAATGCTCGGGTAATAAAGAAATTTGCCTAGCCATCATTAGCGACAATATATGTCTACATACAACACCATTAGTTTCAAACAAAGCACAAGTACAAATGAACTGCATCTTACTGGATTGTTCATAAGTAACCACCTCCCATTTTCCTCTATCTGTAAACTTACAAATCTTGTATTCAACAATGTCCCATCTTTTCTCAATTCTTCACAAAACTCTGTACCAAATCATTTGAATTCAGTTTGGAACACATCAAACATGTTGCGTGTATACATTTCTCCAGCTTGGACCTCAATCGGATGTCCAAGGAGCATGACAGGCTTTGTGTTAAGACTCTTAAAATCTTTATGGGCTTCACTTAAGCGATGATGAGTTAATGCTTTTTCATATTGTAGAACAAACTCGTGTAATTGAGTCTGTGAGTTAACATACCCATCAAAAAATGCATTAATGCTTTTACTTCTTTGGCTCGATCTCATTCCAGCAAAAAAAGTGTCCTTCAAATAACATGACACCCAATGTTCTCTATATTTGTAAACAGTTTGCAACCATCCATCCACATCTTCATTTATATCAAACTTCTCCTTCATCTCTAACCAATGTCCTTCACACTGTTCAATTGAAGAACTATTACACCATAAGCCCCAATACCTTTGAAACTCTTCACCATAACAAGAACCCAAAGTAGGCAAATAATCACTAATGTGCTTTTGCATGTGCCAAAAGCAATAACAGTGTCTTGTCATTGGAAACACAGAGTGAATAGCATTACATATGGCTCTATCCTGATCTGTTATAATAGCACCCGGTTCAACCCTATGTATACATTTAAGCCATTCTTGAAATAACCACACGAAGGTATCTTCTTGTTCATCAGCTAATAATGCACAACCAAGCAAAGTGGACTGCCTGTGATGATTCACACCAGTAAATGGAGCAAATGGAAGACTGAACTTATTAGTTCTGTATGTCACATCAAACACAACAACATTACTGAATTGCAAATAAGAAGCTCTTGATCTTCCATCAGCCCAGAAAACACTCCTCATTTGTCCACTACTGTCTACTTCTATTGCAAATAGAATTCTGGATCATTCGCTGTCATACTCTGAAAATGTCGAATGATAGATATGCATTCATGGCCAATATTGTTGACTCTCTGGTATCTGATGTGATCAATACAATGTCGAATGATAGATATGCATTCATGGCCAATATTGTTGACTCTCTGGTATCTGATGTGATCAATACATTGTTGTGGTGTCACTAATTCACCTTCTCTTCCACTGGTTGTATTAATGATGCGAGAAATAGTGGATGGAGGCATACCTTCTTCTTGCAGACTCTCAATAAGTTTTTTACAACTTTGAGTTTTATGGAATTGTTGGTGTGATCTGTGCATTTTTACTTTGTCTGGACTACTCAACACATAATTTGTATGTTCTTCAACAAACCCCGTGACCTCCCACGATTTGTCCTCTAATACTTTAACTCTCATCATTGCCTTACACCCCACTCGGGTCTCTCGCCAAAAAGGCATCTCCATCTTGTCTCTATTAGATCTATAGCCCTCCTTATCACAAACAAACTTTCTGTCTAGCATGTCTCTTGTCTTCTTCGAATAATTTACCGTGCTCTTCCTTATTCCAAAACCCCTCAACAATACGTAATAATTATAATAGTTATAAGCGTCTTCATATGTATTAAACTTCATTCCGGGTAGTGGCTTAGGAGCATTTTCTGTATTGGCAGGAATTTCACTTCCACTAGCACAAGAACTGGCCATTTCGAACACTTTATTTGCTGTAAAACAAATGCAAAGAAGAAAAAATGAATAAAAAGCTATAAGAGTAATAACATAGCATGGATTCATCAAGAAACAACTATAAAATACCCAAATAAATACTTCAGTTTAAACTAAACAAGAGCTTTGTTTAAATTGTTTGACAACTTTGACCATCAGTGAGTCTTGCTCTTCAGTTTAAACTAAACAAGAGCTTTGTTTAAATTGTTTGACAACTTTGACCATCAGTGAGTCTTGCTGCATTCTGACATGTTATTAAGTAGGTCAGTCATCGTTGCAAGCTATACTTACATTTCAACCAACTTGGATAAGTTAAAAAAAAAAGAAACTGAGAGGCGATAATGTATATGAACTGCTTGCAGCGACGCATAAATGTAACATATATGAACTGAGAGGCGATAATGTAACATATATGAACTGCTCAAAGTCATCACAACACATAAATAACCAGCTACGAATCTCATGTATATTCAAAATTTAAAAAAAAACATTGATGTAGAACCAAAATCAATTTGAGCTCAACTGCAATTGTTTCTAGCTCATCATGAGGAATATATGTTACAAAATTGACACTCTTTGTTACTGATTCCAATCAAAAGATCTCGTGTATAGGATTTCATTAATTCCTCTTTCATTATTAAAATCACAGAATCAGGAGACCTAAAATATAATATATCGAATAATTACCTGAAAAGGCGAGAACTTGAGTTTGAGCGGCGTAAATGCAGCTATGACTTCGAGATGATGAAGATGAAGGATCGGAGTGCGCTGCTCGGTCCGTCGGCGGAGAGCATCCGATAGATCGGGTGAGAGAGAGGGGGCGGAGAGGATTCTCATGGAGGAGGAGCTTGTGGCGGGTAGTAGCGGGGGACTGGATCTCGTGGTGGAGGAGGAGCTCGTGGCGGGGGACTGGATCTCATGGAGGAATGGGGAACTGAGATCGAGAGGGGGAATGGGGATCAGAGAGAGATCGAGAGGGGGAGGAAGAGGGATTCTGATCCGAGAGAGATCGATCGAGGAGGATTGGGGATCTGAGAGATTGGGGAGAGATTTGGGGATCTGGGTGTTCTTGGGGTGAGAGAGAGAGAGCGCTGGCCAGCTCAGCTCTTGTATTGAAATCGTGTTGGTTTTTTCAGAAACACCTAGGCAGCGCACGCATACAAGAGCTGGCCAATGCTCCTACAGTTTTCTCTCTATATATATATATGTACGTACGTACGTATGCGTGATCCACCCCAATTGGGCCATAGTTTGCTCAAAATAAAATAAGATTATTAAATTCATACATATTGTTCTGTGGTAGCAGAAATAGTTGGCAATCATTTCATTAATGGTGGCAACGGTTAGCCCAACACACATAAATAGATAGTTGTAGGTCTATTTCCTTGGGCAACTCAATCAACTCAATCACCCATCATAAACGGAGTTGCAAGTAATTTGCAAAACTGTCATTAATAGATAGTTGTAGGTCTATTTCCTTCTAGGTAACTTACTAACCAATCACTGATTGACTAACAGTTATGCTTTCGATTTAAAGGATTAATTGACTTGTTTTTTTAGTACTAGTCAGGCTTAATTGAATTGTTAGCTAAACATCAATTTTGGAATAGCAACGGATAACCTCAATTATAGGGGTTCTCTTTCCAAACACATTACTCACCAGAAATAATGCCATAGTTGATAGATATGCCAGTGGCTGGTATAAATGTATAATTCGTGGAGGAAATGTTTAGACTTAAAGATTAGGGGGTCGGTCGAACTACAATGACATAGAGTTAGTTGAAAAGAAGTCCAGCCTTATCAACAATCAATGCTAAAATTAACGTGGGCAAGTGCAACGCCAACGGGATTATCTAGATCAAGAATTTTTGCTTGGATTCCATGTTGAAATAAAATTTGGTGTTTGATAATGAGGTAGTCACCTCTCATCCACTCATTCATCTATATAATCCATGTGTACCCATGAGAATGTGGTTCCCCATTAAATATGTGGATGAAAATGAGATACATTAATACCAAGCATCAATTTTGAGTGTGTGTGCGTGTACTGTTCAATTTACTGTTTGATGAACAGTGATTCTTTGTTTCTCCCTTTTGTATAAAGGAATAGATTACCAGTATTCGTCGTGCCCGCCATGCGTGCGTACATAATTCGTCTTTAGGTTAAAAAATTATAATAATTAAAACTATGTGTAAACAAACAATTTTTTAACATGGTAGAAATTTTCGAGTTTTTTTTAATGATTTTTAAACTATGTGTAAATTTATGAAGATGTTTCAATCTTATAATTTGAACGATTGCTGCTACAGGGACCCCTAAAATAGGAAATCCTGAATGGGACATGTGAGGTGTCGCCCCCTGTTCCGTGATACACTGTTCATGAACAGTGCATCACGGGACAGACTCAGAGTCCCCTATTTTGGGGTGCCTGAGGCATTTTTCAATTTGAATCCGTGACTCATAGAAGAGTAGAACACCGAGAAAATAAATTTCTTAAATAATAGTTATATATATTATAACATCCACCCACGTTATGTCATAGTGTGTGGTACTGTTTTACTTCTAAATTTTAGTATGATGTTCATATATTTATGAGAAAAAATGGTTTACTATTTATGGTTTTCTTTAAAAAAAATTAACTCACGATATATTAATTGACCTTATTGTATTAAATTTTTTAACCTAGAAACTGACCATCCAATTTTTTTCTTCCAAAGCTCATAACCCAGAATCTTTCAACTAACCGTTCTAAGTACTATATATTACTGGTTATATATAAATGATTAATAACGTAGTGTCGCTTCTGAAGTACTCAAGTACATATATAAGAGTTACGGTAATCAACTGTAAAATGGAGGTGATATCTCTCATATATTTAGGGGTTGTTTGGTTGTTGTTGGTAAATTTGTGTATTTATGACACAACTTGGAATGTTGTTGTCCACCCCATCAATTTCACTGAGCAATTTTTTGTTTGTTTGTTTTTTATTCCATTAGAATCATAAATTGTTTGTTTGGTTTGTAAAATGTAACTTTAATTGTTTGTTTGAAAAGTGTAAAAAGTGGTTATTGTGTGGTCCCTACTCAAATGATTCCATTGGCCTAGCCCCCTCACTCCTAACACATATGTCAACTTTTCTTCAAAAACAGATCGTTTTCAAGGGATTTGTGAATCCATGCCACATCAGCATAGTAAATCACTTTACACTATTTTCACAACTATAAACAAACAATTGAAAATGATGAAAGTTGACATTGATACCCACTTTTTTACACTTTCCATCCTTTTACATAATAAAAACTTACAACCAAACAACCCCTTGGAGCTGAGTTTAATGACAATACACGTGTGCATCAAGGAAAGGCCACATTTCATCGCGTTAGCTCAATTAATTATTTGTACTTTGAAAAGGGTTTGGTCGGCGGAGAGATGTATTCAGTGGAGTGGGGTGGATTTGGGTGTCGCATTCAAAAACATAAAATTAGGGTTTGATTGTGATGAGAGGATTAAAGTGTATGATTATTGCGTGGAAATTGAGCTTTGGTTCTAGTACTTTTATAGCTGTAGGTGTTGGGTTTTTATTGAGCCGATAATAAGATAAGGCTATGATTATGGCCTTTTAACTAGTGAAAAACATTAACTATTTAACTTAATTTGTAGTGGCAAGTGGCAGCATATGTCTACGTCACGGACCTCATGATTGGGGTCCGGGAACACTATTATTTGCTTGTTTCCCCCCAAAAAGTTGTCCTTCAAAATAATTTTTAATGTTATTTTTTAAATATATATATATATGGATGTTATTTCTAAAAAAATTGTTGGAAATTTTCTGTAATTTCAAGAGCTGCTGGGGATTTAGTGTGGTTTTGAAGATATTGGAGGTATACTACAAAACACTAGAAGTTCTCAGGAGTTTAGTGTAATTTTGGAGGTGCTTACTGCGAAACGCCGAAAATTCGTAGGGATTTAGTGTAATTTGTCCTAAATACGTACAGTGGACAAGATTAGTTTAAGTCGTGTGATCATCACGCAACTCACAACGCGTTCAAACAAATTAGTGACCAAAGCATACAATCTGATACCGAGCATATTCTAACACCGCTACTTCTCTATACTTAAAAATGAAACCGATTTATCGGCCATGCTATAGTAAATAATACAATAAATTACTATTGCACAAAAAATATATTTATTGTTCATGTTATATTATTTTTTACCGTATTGTGAACATTATTTTTTTTAAGTATAAAACCGTAGATATGATTTCTAACTTTAAGTATATAATAATCAAATTAAATATATTAAACTTTAGAGCGAGTCGGGTTCAAAATGCAGCGCTTAAGGAAAACAGAAGGCCATGTTTTGCGTAGGGTACACACTAGTAAATAATATAGGTATGAAGATCAAGGAGAGACTGGCTAACTGCTTTGTTTAATTATATACGCAGTTCAAATAAAGTATTTATAAAATGCATGTGCATGTAACGTGATTTGGCTGTCAGTCACATTTCGAGCAACACCATCAACCAGTCCTCTTCTCTGTGAGAATGTCAAGGTATTATTGGCTGGGTGTTGAAAATGAGCCGCATTATTAACTATAGGGCGTAGGGTCTCTGATTTAGCCGAGACAGATAAGATGAGGTTGTGATTAATTAAGTCGAGCTTAGTGGGACCAATATTTAATTAAGGAATATTATATTGTCTAAAAGGTTCTTAGTGTTTGGTTTATCTAATTATCACCAGTGACGTAAGTAGCTGAATTCGTAGGTACTGATAGTTGCTTTTTCTTGGAAGTCATGTTTTGTTTTTCTTTGTTGTTGGGATTCATTTGACAATATATATAAAAAAAAGAAGGGATTTAGAAAAGGGGTTTAGATAGCAAGCCGTTCTACATAAACTAACACATAAATGAGTTTTGTGGTTATGAAGTGGCGGTTCATTTAGCAAAATGAGCTACTAAAGGATACAGTTGCAAGACACATGCTCGATATCCTACTTGCAGCCATGATTATAGTGGTGGAGACACATAGTGACCAGTTGTGTCACTGTAGGCGTCAAAAATTACCTATAGGTCCCCGCACGTGGCTTAAGACCGAGAGAAGATGATGAACATTGCTATCTGAGTCACAAAAGCTCATTTGACGTCGACAAACGCATGAAGTGAGTCGACGAACTATGTGAAGCAACGGAACTGCAGAACAACGAGGAAACGAACTGATCGGGAGCTCCGCATCACTTACAAAAGACGAAATGCCTTCCATGTCCTATCCACTCCACAGATGATTCAATTATGGGAGCTTGTAGATCTTCTCGACGGCTTTTTAACGTATCTTGAATCGCATGATTCCGAGTTAGGACGACGAAGATACGGTAAAAACGAACGGAACGCGCAGGACTACGTCCCGGACCTCGGCGAGACACCCAGAGGTGTCTCAGCCAACCCGAGACACCCAAAGATATCTCGGCTTGGTCAAGACACTCTAATGTGTCTCGGCCAAGCTGAGACACCCAGAGGTGTCTCGGATTGGCCGAGACACTCATTGGTGTCTCGGATTGGCCGAGACACTCTTGAGTGTCTCGACCAAGCCGAGACACTCACAAGTATCTCGGACTTTGTAGAGTAATTTTGGCCATGATACGATTCGAATCTGAAGTAACACAAAACATGAAAGTTGTAGATCTCCGCGTTAGATTTCCAATGAATCTTAGATTATGTCATTTGGGGGTCATATGCGAAAGATGAAGCCAAAATACTAAAGATAGTACAAACTGCCTCAGAACTCCGAGACAGTGTTGGTGTCTCGGAAAAGAATGACGATGTTTGCCATGATCCGATTTGAATATGAAAATACTCAAAACATACAAGTTGTAGATCTCTTTGTCATATTTCTAATGCATCTGGAATCAGATTATTTGGAGGTCATATGAGAAAGTTATGACTAAAATACCCGAAACACCTCAAAGTGTCTCGGCTTGGACACTCACAAGTGTCCGCAACCCCCAGAATGCTGTTTTTGCTGTTTTAAAGCCATTTTTTGATCGTTAACTACCTGGATTTGCTCCAACTGATCTTATAATATGGTTAAGTGGTTTCAACTGAAGATAAGAGGGAATCGTCCGTTTTTATCCAAACACAGGGCTCCTTAAGCCTATAAATACAGCCACAGTGCCTTCATTTTTTTAGATCTGATATTGTCGAGCGTTGGCGAAGCCCTGCCGGATTGAGGACTGAAGAGCCACGAATTTCAGAGAGGAGGAGGAAACTTCAGCGGATTCTTCATCATAAAGAAGAGGAGTTCGTCAGATCTGCAGCTGTGTTCGTCCCTTAAGATTACCCCGTTGCGGTGATCTTAAGAAGAGCAATTATCTCGCTGTTGCCGAGATAAGCGCTTCGGCTTCTTAATTTCTTCGCGAATCGACGAAGCTCCAGATCTGATCTGATCGTTTGGTGGTCCACGGATATCAACACCCCATCACAGGCCAAGATCCCACGCAAGCAGAAGACCGATAAACGATATCTGCGCTGTTTGACGAGAGTTGTATTTTTTTATTTTTATTGTGTAAGAAAGTCTTATAAAAGATTAATTTTACTTTGAATATGTAATCGATAAACGTGTAATAGATTTAGCAATAAAGATATCAACTTTTACCCCTAACAGTCACAAGGCACCACTGGATGTCTTACTCTATACACCTTTTTGTTGTGCGCGGCGGAAGCCAAACAATCAAACCAACTATGTGCTTTGAGAAACCAAACCAAACGAACGCCGAGAGAAAGGCCAAACAAACCAAAACAACGGCACAAATTCAAACACAATAGTTTTACGTGGTTTGACAAATTGCCTACGTCCACAGGACAAGAAAGGGGATGGGATTTTCACTAATAGAGAAAAAGTACAAACTGAGATTATAAATCACTCGAAGGAACAAACTAATCTCACCAACAAGCTCTTAATCTCTCCAAACAAAACCCTAAACAAATAGCTCAGAAAATACCTCTTTTCTGTGCTCCAAATATCCCTAATTTTTCTTCTCAATTCTCTCTTCCAATTGTTCCATATATATAGAAATCCTAAAATCATAAACATACTAGGAATTCTAAACCAAAAGCCAAAACAAATTAGGAATCCCAATAACCTATTACCAAAATAGATTAGGAATCCTAATAACCTCAGGTCGTTTGGATATCGCAGCAGGTGAAGGATGATGCTACTCCACGTTTGGAGAGATTAAGAGCTTGTTGGTGAGATTAGTTTGTTCCTTCGAGTGATTTGTAATCTCAGTTTGTACTTTTTCTCTATTAGTGAAAACCCCATCCCCTTTCTTGCCCCGTGGATGTAGGCAATTTGCCGAACCACGTAAAACTATTGTGTTTGGATTTGTGCCGTTGTTTTGATTTGTTTGGCCTTTCTCTCGACGTTTGTTTGATTTGGTTCTCGAAGCACACCCGTTTGGTTGTCCCGCTTCCGCGCCGCGTACAACTTATCGCGAAGTTCAATCCGCGCAGTTGGGGTTCTGACGATTCGATTACTTAAGCGAATTGAGTCGGGTTTGAAAATTAGACTCCACATAACCTAACAATCTCTTTATAGTTTATTTTGCTAAATAAACTGATGACTCATATCGATTATTTTCTATATAAATTTCACATAACTACTACGGACCGCCAACACTCTTGCAAAAAACTAAAATAAAATAATTCTTTAGAAACGTATTATAAACCTTTGACTTCATAAAAATTATCACATGCTACAGAAAATATCACCGCAAAGATACCATGAAAAAAGACAAACACCCCTAACAATTAAGAAGACATTCCTCGGATAAAAACAATTTCCGATTTCTGTACCAAACGATAGGTTTATAAAATATGGCCCAAATTCACTTCTAGCAAGGGAAAGATATGTGGCCCATTAAACCCGACAACATGACCCATTGAAGCCCAGCACCCCGCCCACCACACAAAAAACGAAGGGCGAGCAAAGCGAAAGGAATGAAGTCATCAAGATCAGGCCCAGTGACTGCCG
Source organism: Asparagus officinalis (assembly GCF_001876935.1). Taxonomy (NCBI): domain Eukaryota; kingdom Viridiplantae; phylum Streptophyta; class Magnoliopsida; order Asparagales; family Asparagaceae; genus Asparagus; species Asparagus officinalis. Next base: position 2,035,820 of record NC_033794.1, on the reverse strand, counting down.
AGCGTTGAGAATGAGGATCGGCGTCGCGGCGGCGATGGCGGGA
>NC_033794.1:1977697-2035767 GCF_001876935.1 Asparagus officinalis | reverse complement strand
CGCCGCCTCCGCCCTCCCATCGATCGGATCAATCAGATGCTCTTCATCGTCTCCTCCTTCGCTGTCCACTGCAATCTCAACGGGTAAAGTTTTCTAGCTAATGGTGAAAATATCAGTAACGAAATGCTAGCTTGGGTGGTATCTCAAGGAAATTGAAGGAAATTGGAGTATACCCACGTGTTCCATTTTGAGCTCGGGAACAATTTGTAGATGAAATTCAACTGTTTATGTTTCGAATGTAGGATAGTTGGTAATTGTTTATTTTGTGCGGTTATTGGGGTTTGAATAAAAAATCTTACCCGATTAGAAAGATATATAGTTGGTGATTAAAAAATAATAATCAGTAAAATGTTAGGTTGGATTACTGTATTAATAAGCTGAAGGACTTTGGAGCGTGCCCACTTGTCTCATTAGTTATATATCTGGTTGGTTTCTTCATTAGTTGTTCACGAGTATCTCTCTGATAAATGGGATTGTGGCCATATTTGCAAATGAAATTTAATGGATTATCTTTTCGAATACAGCATAGTTGATGATGAAATATTTATCTGAATGGCCATCTGGGTATGAATTGCAGACCATGTTTCTTTCATCAGCGACGTTGCGGCAGCTAGACCACCAGAACATCTTCCATCCTTGTTGAACATGCTCCAAGCACGAGGTAAGAATTCATTCATTATTCTTTTTTTTTAAAGTATTCGCTTATATTTCATGGGGTATATAATTATTTCCACATTCCTCCATAAAAAAAGAATTTCTGTAACACTTCTTGAGTTAAGAGATGGGGTTTTCCCACCCTGTTTATTAAGGACAGTAATGAAAAAGAGTCAAAAGACACAATATTGGAGTACATGAATCTGAGGATATGGCCCCGCTGACCGTGACACATAAGTCCGTTGTCTAGGCCCAGACATCACATAACACAAGTATTTGACTCCGTAGTACGCACAGGCATAACCCATAACATTTTCGTGGGAATGAGATACCCTCATGATAGGTGATTGAGATTTGTTTTCATGAGCATTTCTTCAATATATTTGCACCCAGTGGCGGATCTACGACGTTTTCAGTGGTGGTTCAAAATACACACTAATTTTTTTTCAAATAATAGAGAAAAAATAATAAAGAAAGAGTTATTAAAAGGGGAAAATTTTCTTTTTTTAAGCAATGATTTGGCTTATATATATAAAAAAATTTTATAGAAAGCCTTAAAGGAGTAGACGGAACAAAGGGATAAAAAGAAAGAAAAAGAAGAAAAAAAGAAATATAGGGGAAGAAAAAAAAGAAAAGAAGCATAAAATAGAAAAGTTAAGTTAAAAATTAAAGTTTTGAAGGCTAGGAGATTCAATCTCCAGATCTCTTGCATAAGTTCTTAACCAACTTCGACCACTAGGCTGTAGATATGTTTTGTATTGTTACTGATATATATAATATATAAGGTTTCTTGAAAATCTGAGGTGGTTCAAGTGAACCACCTTGAACAAGGGTGGATCCGCCCCTGTTTGCACCCAGTGCAAATCCGGTAAAAATCTTATTTACTGAACAAAACCTACTCTTCCTCCTGTTTTCCTTTCTTTTCTCGTCTCCATTACATTGCTACCACCAATCTTGCTGCCGCCAATGTCATTATTGTCACCACCGTGACATTCACCTCTTTATCCTTGCACCATGACAGGGTTAGTGTTGGAAAATATATGCTTGAATCGTCACATATGGTATTTGTCTTGTTGTACAATGTATGAAAGCAATGTATCTTTGGGATTCTTCAAATTTTATTTGACACAGTAGTATTGCATTATTCAATGCCTAACATTTCCTGTCTTGTCAATGTTGTTTTGTGTATAATTTCTGGGCTTTGTTCGTTCAAATGTAATGTGTCCTGTCCATGCCAGCATCTCGTGCTTCTTGGGTCGGATGTTGTTCATTTCTCATTGATCAACTTTTTATTCTAACCTCTTCCCTCAACATGATACGGGCAGGTACTAATTGTTTTAATAATCAATTCTAGCTTAAGAATCGAAGGTTGTGTTGGATAATGCCTCTGAAAGTTAAACTGACAAAGAAATTTGTATCATACCATTACAGTGTCTGAGTGTCATTGTGATTAAGGTGGTTGATGTAGTTTGATTAACTTATTTTTGTTTATGGCTAACCCTTCTTGTCCAGTTCTGAAGACAATAACGTATTTTGTCATGCATATTGTAGAAGCATAATGTAATCTTTCATCCAATTTTCAGGAGAAAAGATAATATCTCCTGCAGCAAAAGAAGGGTTGATTCCTCTTGTAATTCCTTTATCAGAAAGCCCATCAGGTTTGGAATTTCTTTTTTTAGCAACCGTATTAATACATAGAAAAGAGTTGGTGCATTCTGATTAGTAATAAATATGATTAAATTGAACCTGCGACAGGTGCTTTGACATCACTTTTAAGATGGCCGACATCTCCAGTTGGGTAATGGTTCTATACAAATTTATTTTCAGATCAATGATATAATCAGTTTAATACTCTGTCTCATTCCTTTAGGATGGAGATGCCAGTGGTCGAAGTTCATAAGTATGGTGTGTGGTACTTGGCTAAAAGTGTAAGATATTATCAACCAACATTTTTATCATGAAGTTTATATATAAAAATTCAAATATACTGTCAAGAATCGTGAATAACTTGTTTTAAAAAATCTCAGATAATATGGTTGTGTGCAAAGTTACTTTAGATTCTCATTTCTACTTGCACCCAAATAGATGTTCTCCTTAAAGGAACAACCTTCAGTCATTTTCTGGAGCTCCAATTTATGATATGAATACATAACCTTAGATATAGATTTCTCACATTTGATGGGATATTGCAGGTAGATCAATTTATTCACAGAATGCTCGTTGAGGAAGATGCCAATAATTCCCAGGACAGTAATGATAATTTATGGGAAGCAGCTTCTGGAGTTGGAGCAAAATTTTATAAAAAGGGTGATGTATTGGAATCAGGCATCAATGACCTTGATATCTATCTCTTGAAGAAGGTAGACACATCAAAGATCTAATCCATACCGTTTATAATATATTTAATTATGAGATATAACTCATATTCTTCCTCTTGTAGGTTGGATTATTTCCAGATGTTATAGAGCGAAAAGTTGCGCGCCATTTCGAAAAAGGGGACCAGGTGAGTTTTAAAGATTCGTGGATTGCTTTATGAAACTTTATCATATCAATCCAGTTTTTTATGTTTTACCTTGTGTAATGAAAGGTATCTGCTCTGGTCACTGGAGAGTTCTATACAAGGAATCACTTCCCAGGATTTGGACGCCCTTTTGTGTTCAATGCTGAGGTTTTACTGAAGTTCGTGGAAGACTTAAACTTTTATAATCTAGAAATTATTCAAATTACTCATTAACACTATTCTCAAAATAAAAAATACTAATAATATATGTCATTCGTCTAGGGTTGGACGTAATTTGGAAGCCAAAGACGCTGCTCGGGGTGCATTGAAATCACCATGGTGGACTTTGGGATGTAGATATCATGTATGAAAGCATATTATAGTCTTTTAGTTCTTCACAACATTTTTTTTCAATTGCTTATGAGTTGTTGGTTAATGATTTAGGAAGTTGCTGAGATTGCAGAGTGGGATGATGAGCAAATTGAGTACATAAAGGAGAAAGTGAGTGATGAGGTAAAGCTTGAAGATTTGAAGAAGGGGAAAGCACCAGAACAGGTAGATCATTGCCATGTTTATTGCAAATGTAGTGTGACATAAATCTTTGTGAAATATCACTAGGGGTGCGAACATGTATGGATATGGCATTTATTGTATCCATATCTGCTTGCGAGTCATTGAAGTTGATACAAATGTGGATATGGTTCAATAAGAAACTTATCCATACCCCACAAAAAAATCGAATGTTGAGGCCTATCAAATATAAAAGAAACGAATAAAACTCTGAACTGTATATCTCTGTATCATTGTATGATATGAGAGTGGTTTGAATCAAATACAATTTCCCAAATCATAGTCCATGAATGCCCTAGCAAAGACTTACGAACTAAACTTTAGATTTATAGATCTTGAAAATTGATTTTTAATTTTGAAGTCAAGCAATTCTAATGGTCTAGTCAATGCAGATATCCTGATATATGGATCGAGATACTCTACCTCTCAATATCCCTATCATTATATGAGAAATTAACGCAATATTCGTAACTGTATCCATATCCGACATTTTTGTTGATATCGGGTCTTGAATCCCTCAATATAACTGATGTGGTAACGCAGGTGGCCCTTGACGAGGCTGCTTTTTTGCTGGACTTGGCCTCGGTTGAAGGGACTTGGGATGAGGTCATTGATCGTGTTGCTGCATGTTATGTTGAAGCTGGACTACACGAAGTTGCGAAGTTTGTATTGTACAGAGAGTGAATTTTTGGATGGTAGACATATAGGTACCTGATCAACAGTTTCTTTCACATTTTCATCCGAGGTCTTTTGGCTTATATCATTGCCTTTCTCATTTTCGATATCTTAGACTTGTCGGTTTCCAACGCTATTTGCATATGAGAGTTACCATTGTATTTTTGTAATATGCTCGTATCACCTCAAAGGTGAGTTACCTTCCACCATGTACTGTGGATTATAAGGGGAAACCAGTCATAAAAATTTATATTGGGAGGTAAAATGTTATTTTGATGAAAATTTTGCCTTCTATTGCTTTCCTCCTGTGTTGTGGGTTTGGCAAGAAAGCAAGATATCATGCGTACTTCACATTTCTGTTTTCTTCTTTCTTTCATTCACATATTGAATGTTCATTTAAGTGGTGTTTGGTTGCATAATTTTATAGAAAAGTTTTCTTAAAATGTCTGGCAATGGTAATTCTGTAATTAAAAATTTTCTGTAGAAGTAAACCATGTTTGGTCCAAAAAAATATACAGAAACGTTTTCTGTAAAGTATAAAAAAATACCAAAATTTGCAGAAATCAATTTCCTCTCAAAATGGGCGGGAAACCACCCAAAAATCTAACACCACATTGACATTTTTCTATAAAGTTGACATTTTTCTATAAATTTAGAGGTGTTTGATTCAATTTCTATAAATTATAGAAAATCTTGCTATTTTCTATAAAGTTATGACCCGTTTTCTTGTTATGAACCAAACAAGTAGAGTAATTTTTTTTTAAGAAATACAAGAAAATCATATTTTGGGTCAGCCCCTAAGATTAAGGAGTATTACAGTATCTTTGCTATCGTACTCCATTTTTATTTATTTCTTTCCCTCTCTACCAGGATGCACGCAACAAAATTAACCTCCGAGTCATCATTTCGATTTTTGCAATTATATTTTAGATAATGTATTTTGAATGCAAACTCATTGTTTGGTTGAAAAACAATTTTAGAGTAAAAGCTACATACTATTGACATATATAAGAAAGCTATAAGACCTTTTTCATCTAGCACCAGATCAAAGGATTAGCAGCGACAACAAAAACATAGAAATTGGGATAAAGTATAAAAAAAGAACAACATTGTTTTTAAGCAAAATTATACGGAGTATAATCTTATAAGCATCAACTTGATGCAATTAGACCGCTTAAACAACTCTAAAACCCCCCTACATAATTCAACCGAAAAACACAAAATCGCTCCGACGTCACTCAACGATACGACTTCTGGAACCTCGCGCGTGCGCCGCGCCCCCCGAACTTCTTGGGCCCGAACTTTTGGGCTCGCACCTCCTCGGATCCGCAACGAGCAGAGACCGATCGTAGCAATTAACCCTTTATATGAATTAGAGGGGATCTATTTGCAATTGGGTGGCGCTGTAGGGGGCTATTAGCAATTAACCCTTTACATGAATGGTTTTAAATTTAGAATTCTTTTTTGTTTGAAGGAGTGTACTTTTGGAAGAGCTGTTTTCCAAACGCACAAGAGCTGATGCACATTCTGAAAAATCTGCTATCCATCAACATTACAGAAAATAATTTGGAAAAGCTTCTTTCTTAGAAATTTGATTTTCTTCTCTCTAGGAAAACAACCAAACAGAAAAAAATTAAAATAATAAAAGTGTGAGTTTAGGGGTATTCACATATATACCCGCATCGGTATCCATTAGATTATGAATATGGTTACTAAAATCAGTAACTAAAAAGATACTGTTATGTGGTGAAATATTTGGATCCGTATCCGAAATATTAAAATATATGTTGATCATACATGTTGCAATTATTTTAATTCTTTAGATTAATGGATTTAAAATTTATTTTGATGATCAAAAGATATAATCTTAGATTTTTTTTGATATAACAAACATATTAATGAAGTCTCATGTATCATACAAACTAGTTTTTTATTGATATTATTTGGTTTTCTCACATCGGTTTTGTGCGTGCATATCCGCACATATATTTGCATGTACATCTATAGCAGTATCTGGTTTTAACGGATGTAGATATGAGTTTTTCTTACCAAAAACATACTCGTATTTGTGTCGATATGTGTCATTGGTAAATGAATATGAATGTGATAAGTATCATATTCTACCTGTAATCCATGATGATTGACCAAATTAAAGACAATTTATACCTCGTCGTGATTTCACAAAATCTTAAAACAACAAACTCTGCTACCAGAAACATATTATAGTCCATTCAAATTTCTCAAACATCAGAGAGATTATACTTTTATAGTAGCACTACTAAGAAGAGAGTTGATGGCTGATATCAAAACAGCCAATGAGAAAAGTAATCTGGTTGACGGAGGTCTTCTAACCCTCCGAATGTTCGGTCCTGAGGTGCGCTGTTCTTCACTGCACATATATCAAATCGTAAGATGGCGTAGTTGGGTTCTCCAGTTGTTCCTCCAATGAACAAGTCAGTAATTTGCTTGAGTGGAGAAGTAATTGAATTGTAGAAGTTCTTAAGCATAGTGGGTAGAGATAAAAATCTTACTTTATTATTAAAAATAATATCCCTATTTATAATGTGAAATGACTGGGGGCGTGCGGTGCCGACGTGGTCCGATGTGTCATAAAGACTATTGAGGACGAATAAATGATGGCCTCAGTCATGCATTTAATGGCATTTATTGTAAGGTGATTGGTCATCAACTCGAGTCTCGAGGTAGTCGTTGCATTTCTGCTCGTCTGGTAGAAGGTCAAGAAATACCTCCTTTTGAGTCACCCTCACGAGATGTCGGTCGAGTAGGTTGGTCAAAAAATCAACCTAGCCACATGTCGACATGTAACACCTTTTGAGTCGCCCTCGCGAGATGTCGGCGTGTCGATCGAGTCGTCCGAGCTGGGTCTTTGATCATCTTGAAGTGAAGAGCTTGCTCGGTTACGCATAATGTGAGACATTTGTCTGCTATTGATTGGAGATTCCTTTTTAGCACTGAAACGACTATAACAAAGGGGTGTCAAAAAAATACCTATATTCACATATATACCCACATCAATATCCATTAGAATATGAATATGGTTACTAAAATCTGTAACTGAAAGAATATGGTTATACAATGAAATATTTGGATCCGTATCCAAAATATTAAAAATATATGTTGATCATACATGTTGCAATTATTTTAATTCTTTAGATTAATGGATTTGAAACTTATTTTGATGATCAAAAGATATAATCTTAGATTTTTTAGATATAACAAACATATTAAGAAGTCTCATGTACCATAGAAACTATATTTTGTTTGATATTATTTGGTTTTCTCACATCAGTTTCGTATGTGCATGCATATCCACACATATATTTACATGTATATCCATAACTGTATCCAGTTTAACGGACATAGATATAAGTTTTTCTTACCAGGACATACTCGTATCTCTCTCGATACGTGTGATTGATAAAATGATAATGAATGTGATAATTATAGTATTCCACCTGGAGTAGCACTAGGGGCACACCATTAACCACAACTCCAATCACATCATCCCTCTCATTGCTGTAGTGCACCGGGCTCCACATAAGATTTTAAATTTAAAATCTGATGTGGAGCCCGGTGCACAACAGCAATGAGAGGGATGATAAGATTAGAGTTGTGGTTAATGGTGTGCCCCTATCATTTTGCTTCTATCTTTATCCGGTCCGTTAACACCTCTACTAAAAGTAATCAAAATCACCAGTAGTAGTTTGCAGGTAGTCTATCTTTTCCCCCCGTATGTTTTTGGGCCAGCATTAAAAACCCACTGTTAAATTTCAGCATTAGCAAGAAAAAAAAAATCCTCAGAACTCTCTCCTTCTCTCTCTCTCTCTCTCTCTCTCTCTCTCTCTCTCCATCCATTAATTCTTTCCCTTTCCCGTTAGAACCATCAGTAAAGTCGCTGCCTTTGTTGGCGATTTCACTTCTATGAGGGAAGGGAAGCGGAAACCAACGAGCTGCTGATATCTTGTTTTCATCTCGATCTTCTAATTCCAGTATCTGATTTTGCTCCAAGGTACCAATTTCTTCGTTTCCCTTTTCATTTTTCACTGCGATTATTGGCAATTTTCGATGTTTTATTGACCCAAGCTGAATGATATGCGGATGTTTGTGATTTTTGTGGTTTTTGGAATACGGGTCTGTTCAATTTTCCCTTTTCCATCACTGTCATCATAAAGGTTGGATCTTGATTAGTTTTCAGCTTGTTTCGATCATCTACCAAATCGAATTGGAATGCAAAATTATTAACTTTCACACTGATCTAAGGTGACAATTGCCTGCGGTGAGGCGATTAAAGTGATAAAAAGTGCATAAACATTTTAGGTGCAAGTAATGATATCACAGCATGATCTTAGTAGTTTTGTTAATCTGCAGTATTGTTCTTTCAAGAAAGGATAAATGTCTGAAGGGAGTAGAGATGATGCTGATTCGAGTACTTGGAATGCAGACGAGCCTAGCTTGAGCTTTTCATTAGATGAGATCACTGATGAAGGAACCGACATGGAGCATAACTGGGCGTCTCCTGTGAGAATAAATAGGAGTCAGGGAGCAAGAACGGATGAAACCCAAATCCGGTCGGCCAATGCACTTCCCGTTGAAAATCCGAGGTTTAATCTAAACAACACTCCCGTAGACGACGGCCAGTCATCTTATCAAGATCCAAGTTCCCTTCGAAACCCAGACCAGTATTCTTTAAATATAAATAACAATACGGTTGATGGTCGGCATTTGTCTTGCAAGAGGAAGAGCATTGAAGGGCAGAGTAGCCATTACCGAGGAGAGAGTAGTTCAGTTCAATCTGCTTCTGCTCATCAGAGTGCTAACACTACTTTAAGTATATCAACCGCATCTAATCATCCATCAGGGTTTAGTCTTAGCACAGAAGACTTGCAGAGAAATTGTCGGACCAGAAACAACCCTGAACATCAAGGAAGTATTCTTAGGGCTTCTGATCCATTTGTCTCATTTAATCAATTCCTGGAGTCTACAATAGCAGGCGATAGTGGAACTCGAGACAGTCAGTCTCCTATACTACAATTTCCTGCCTTGGTTCAAAATACCCGTCCCTTCCCTGTGGATATAGCTTCCAGTTCAAGAACAGGCAGTTCTTCAACATCTCTAGCCATCACAGGGCAAAGGTCTAATGTTTTAAGAGAAGAAGCCAACTCAAGGAGCTTTACGAGTAACTATAATGTTTCCCAGCACACTTCGGGTCCTTCAAATACCTTGCTGGAGCTGAGAAGGCAAAGAATAGCTGCTCTTCGCCTCCAGCTATCTCACATTCGGTCTGCAACTGGTGTTCTTGATGATCTCTCAGTGGCTGCAAGAGAAAGCAGGCGCAGGATGTTATCAGAGGTTTGTGTCATATGTTTTCGTATTGATTCTCTTGATATTAACTCTTTTCTGAATATATTGTTTGTGATTGGATGATTTGTTGGAATCATGACATACAACGCAGCGGAAAAAGCATATCATGACTATTAATCAAAAGTAATTAAATATTAGAAGAATACCTGAAACGCTTTCCGAATTTCTACAATAACCTGTCCCGAGATCAATCCGAAATAGCTTCCTCAAGAGAAAAAGCCTCCAATTGAAATCCACCCGTCACCGTAGAGGAGCAATACTGAGAGATAGGTTCTCAAAAATCTATTTCTTCATATTATCTTCATAAGATTTTCAATCTCTTCTCTTTTCTTTCATAAGGCTACATATGAACCCTATTTATAGGATTACACTAGTCTTAGAGATTTTAACTTTAAACAATTCATAATTATCTAGAACTCTATCCATAACAATTAAGGATAGAATAGATTTGTTCAAAAACTTTATCCATAACAATTAAGGATAGAAATAGATTTATTCAAAAACTTTATCCATAACAATTAAGGATAGAAATAGAATTGCATTGCATGTATACCTCTTCTAATGACATTAGTGAGACCAATTGGGTCCCATATCGAGAACCAATTATTAATCAAATTAATAATTTTAATTTAACAATCAAATCCCTATCCGACCAATTGTTCATAAAAGCTCTTCCATAATATGGGATTAATTATTAATAAATAATATCTTACATTCACTCCCTTCCAGTATCATTTATTTTAGGCAACTCTTTTAAGCAGGACAACTCACCTATTTGCTCATGCCAAAAATTTGGCAATTCCCATGAACATAAATAAAAATCATTTTGAAACGTCAAAATATTTTATTTTTATAGGAAAGTAAATTTTTAAAAATATTTTTAAAACCACCTGCCGGCAGGAATTTAATAGCTTCATGGGAATGCATAATAAATTAACTCATCATAATGAGCATACTGGATCCTATCTAGACATCAATTATTTTCCTAAATAAAATTTAGCAACCCAATGTTTCAGGTTGTGTAGCGCTTACTAAACAAGCTTAACCATTACATCAAAGCATACTAAATTATCAAATCGAAAATAACAATATCATCAAGTCAAAGGGACCATGTAACAATTTGAACTCTCTATCTCTTAGGTGACTCATCCTAGAGAATTCAAATACGGTCTAGTGCTACACACATCATAATGTGTGCTTATGACATACACCCGGAGAATCTCCATTCCCGATGGTTGAGATCCACCACCATATCTCATATATCGGTGTCATGCATAATAACCTGTTATAACAAAGTTATCCTTTACTAGTTATAGGTTAAGCACAAATTTAAGAAATTTCTAAGTTAGATCATATCTCCAAGCAAGTGACCATCACAGTGCATGATCTAACAAAATAACTTCTAAGGATATATATAACAATTATATAAATAATACCCAAATTATGTGCAACAATTAAATTTATTAATATTACAATATTATTACATAATTTGTATTGGATGTTCAAGGGCAAATTATTATTACTATTCCAGCATGATTACCCACTCGTTTTATTATAAAAATAGTCAACATCTATATCAATTCGTAGAACATCACACATATTGGCAAAGTTTCCTTGTATTTATACTAATATTACACGTATTGGTTAAGTTCATTGTCCTCTTCATGCTTGACATTGAACCTGAGTGCGTATTTTATACTGCACCTGGATGTGTCATGTGTAGGAGCATATCTTTTGACTCCACAGGATCATGCAAACAAATGATTCAACATGCTTATCAATTTTAATTCATCTCTTCAATTTTATGATGTTTCTTTTGGTTTTTTTATCCCACCAATTTTAGTTTAGTGGAAGCTTATAAACTGTTTTTGTGCATAGTATTAAATATGTATGTTCTTTCTTCTTATACATCATCAAACTGTCGTGCATTTTATACGGTCAATGTGCTTCATTCTTAACTTCTCATTAGTGGAAGGCCTAAAAAATCATATTGATAGTTCTAGTTCTTGCTACATTGCATGTGCATTTCCAGTTTGTCTTAAACAATATTATGGATCTAATAGTTCCGTATTTCACATCTCTTGTTGTAACAGGTACGTGATGTGCTTTCACGAAGAGGGGAAGATTTGCACATAGAGGTCAATTTTCTACCTAGGTCTTATGTCTTACTGTTATGTATCAATGTTCAGATCTGATTATAAATGAATGTGTGCCTTCCCAGTAGTTCTATTTTTCTGGGAGTCTATCATACACTCTCGTATGGAGCTTTTCCATGGACAGTATTATGATCGACCATGGCATTTCACATCGAAATTGACCCCCTTAGTGGTTTTGTATGGTCATCGTCCCTTTGCGTAGTAGAAACTAACATAAAATTTTCAAACAGGCTGTACAAAGAGTGTTATTATATGACAGGCATAGAGATATGAGGCTTGATGTTGATAATATGTCTTATGAGGTAAGTCATAAGGGAAAGTTATGTTGCTCGCCGATCAATTTCTTCATATTTGTAAACTACTTTTAACACTGACATTAATTAACTTTTCACAGGAGCTACTTGCATTGACAGAGAGAATAGGGAATGTGAGCACTGGAATTAGTGAAGAAACTATTGTGAAGTGCCTGAAGCAGAGGAAATATATTTCCCTTACCGAGGAAACCCCTAGTGATGTTGAACCGTGCTGCATTTGTCAGGTATAAGCCTATTTGATCTCTTAGCAGTTTTTCTTCGCCTAACTTTTGGAAGTTTGTATTGTACAATAGTAATGCAGACATTTGCTATTACCTTACTTTTGATAAGCTAACATTTGCTATTTTGGTAAAGAGTAATAATACTAATTGTTCTATGCTTTTGGTACTACTTTGATACTATTTAGAATGGGAAGATGAAACTCCTTGCCTCATCATTGATTTCAAGATTAAGTAGAAATTAATTGAGGAGATATAGGCAAATTCCAAGCATAACTTGAGATGTGGAAAATATGAGAACCTTCATTTACTTTTCTCTATCAACATCATTTTATTACAAGCAAATTCGATTTATGTTTGTTTCTTTATACATGTATACAACGTTTGTCTGTTTGAGTCACCTACACCTTATAAATTCCGGTAAAAATCATGAACTTTCAAAATTATACAGACCCCTCTGAACTATTGGAATTGTCATAAATGGTGTTACTTTGAAGGGTGAAAGACCTAGCTACCCTTATATATATCTATCAACCTAACCCGAAAAAACTAGGCAAGAGTAAAAACTATACAAGGCCAAAATTATCTAAAACATGTCTCATGCAAAACATATGACAACTAAAACTAATTTCCGTTGGTAGCGAAAGAAGCTTAGTGTTTCTCTAATTTATAAAGTTTTGGGGGTGTTTTGTGCAATAACATCCCCAAAGTTCTGGGGGGGGGGGGGGTTCTGTAAAATTTAGCCTTGTTAATACTTTACGGTGCATATACTTTTAAATCAGCATCTCTTTTGACGAAATTTCCTCCGTTTTCTGACAGGAAGAGTATGTCGAAGAGGACGAGGTCGGAAGACTGGACTGTGGGCATGATTTCCACACCGATTGCATAAAACAATGGCTGATGATGAAGAACTTGTGTCCTATTTGCAAAACTACAGGCATTGCAAACATCAAATGAGAGATGAATATATGCACATTGCCCCCTTCTAAAATCTTAATATTGGAAAAAAACGGGGAAGGTTTGTAACTTCAATGACTTTCTCTACTCCCGTAGGTTATGTAGAAGTAAATACATTGGTCCGATAGTACCTTTTTGTTTTATTTTATTTGAATATTTATTGTTGTTTTTAATTGTCATATTGTAACATTATTCATGTTTTAAGGATATTCGTTTTGCTGTTTCGCGTTTCAATTATCATACGGTGATGGTTCAATGACTTTTTGTTCACGAATATAAATATGTAAAATAAAAATAAAAACTGTAGCATATAACTAGCCCACCGACCCATTTATGACCGTGCCTGTGGCATCTTCATCCATTGCCATAGCATCATTCATCATCTCAACCTGCGAAAAAAAATCCAATATCTCACAAGTTTAACTTTTTGAAATTCTGAAGGCGGGGAAATTAAAAATAAAAAATAAAATAAAAAACATTTTGTAAAAGATTATAAAATATAACCCCTGGGGAATTCCCTTCTTCTGCGCCCTCAGTACCGTCTGCTTCGATAATGTCAGCAACTTCTAGCATCCGTTGCAATAAAAACATTAACATAAACATATTAGAGATCTTTATGAAATAATTTTGTAACTGTACATATTTGGGAAAAAAAATCAACTAATCATGTTCATTAGCACTAGGAAACTAATAAGCGTACACACTCAGTTCAATCTAAGCACAGGTGATAATTGTGTATTTATCGTATTCGCAAAGTATACTAGCATTAATTAGAAAAGTATGAATGCTAGAAAATCATATACATTTGAATTGGAAACTGATACCTCAAGAAAGAAGAATGGAGGATGAATCAAGACTCGCAGAATTTGAATTTTTATCCAAATTAAACAAAATTCAACCCCAAAAGAAAAGAATTTTGAGCACGTTAATGCATATTCATTTTTGTTTCAGTATAGGCTCATATACGCATTTATGCATTATATCTTTTATAGTTTCCTCAACCAAATCGAGTTTTCATTTTGATGCGGCAAACACGAGTTTATAGTAGAAGAATGGATTTTTTTCCATTTCCTAATTTTTAGCTCCTTTCGATAAATAATCATAATTCCAATTTTATTGGCCACAACATATAATTTTTATGTCTCCATCTACTGTTAGAATTAATATAAGAATTTCAAATATTTACACAACCATCAAATAATACTTTCTGCTTCTAATATTACTACAAGTACATGCTTAATCATATACATAGTAAATAAGAAATATGTCACTATAAACTTAAAAGTATATATGGCATCGTTATTTTGATCCAATCTGTACGAGGACAAACTCAGCTAGTAGGCCGATTTGTTAATTTCAAACTTTTCTAATTTCAATTTATCTATAATTTATGATGCATCGATTTCAAGCGACAAATAAAAATTAAGGGTTTCGTATGACTTCGATATAAATTGACATTCATATACCGTATAATAACTCCCCGTAATCTCTGAGCAAGAGAGTTAGATGAGTCTTAGACGTAGATTTAAGAAATCAGAGCGATTTGAAGTTTATGATGTAAGATATTAATTTAATTTTCTATTTATTCTTTGTGCCAACATTGCGGAACGTCAAAAAATACAAACTGTATCCCTTCTAATTGAATTATGTGAATCAGAACGCCACTCAAAGAAAAATTCGGCTATGGCATCCAATCCTCCAATAAAGGTACTAATGACTTCTTATTTGTACTAATGACTTCTTATTTGCACTAACGAGCTTGATAATCCATCCAATCCTCCAATGAAGTTACTAACGAGCTTGATATTCTTGTAATTTACAATATCACTCAACAAGCAAATTAGTACTAATAATGGTGGTTGTAAATCATCATCAAAATATAAAGGCTGACAGCTTGTAACTGTCGCGCGCCTTTGCGGAAGCCTTGCACGAACTCACAACGAACCTGTGATCACGAGTAGAAGAAAGACAAACTCTTGCACAAATCCAACCAATAAAGCCAAATCAATCCAAACACAGAGATATACGTGGTTCGGCAATTTGCCTACGTCCACGGGGAGAGGATGGGGAGATTTCACTAAATCAAGGAGAGTACAAAGGGTTACAATCACACAAATTCTCTCAAACTAACCCTCAACCAAAGATCTCACCTTGCTCACAATATCTCCCTCTCACAATGCTCAAAAGATTCCTCAATCTCTGATATTTTAACCTCACAAATCGTTTCCCTATTTATACCAAAACAAAACCCCAATCAGACTGCAAATAGGAAACCTACGTATGCAAAAAACCCGTCGTAAGTCGACTTAACAGAGCTCACAAGTCGACTTGACAGAGAGAAAATCAACAACTGGAGAACACTTCATAAGTCGACTTAACAGACTGTTAAGTCGACTTGCCATAAGTCGACTTAACAGTCATGCTAAGTCCGGCGCACGGGTCAAAGTGAACACATACCCCGTAGTAGACCGGCGCTTATCCAAATCCCCGGCATAATCCGAATCAACATAGCCAATGCATAGCTGCCCACCTGTAGTGTCCCGCTCATAAACCAAACCAACATTGAGCGTACCTCTAATGTACCTCAAAATCCATCTCACGGCGTCCCAATGACCCACTCCTGGATCGTGCATGTATCTCGACACCATGCTCACTGCCTGTGACAAATCCGGCCTCGTACATACCATCGCGTACATCAAGCTCCCAACTGCGCTCGCATATGGAGTCTTCGTCATCAACTCACGGTCTTCAACTGACTTCGGTGAAAGGCCAGCTGAAAGCTTCAAATGGGCTCCCAACGGTACACAAACTGGCTTCGTATCCATGCTAACATGGAATCGCTGTAGAACCTTCTTCAAATAAGCCACCTGTGTCAAACAAATCCTGCCCTTCTTCTTATCTCTGCCGATCTCCATCCCTAAAATGCGCTTCGCCTCGCCCAAGTCCTTCATCTCAAACTCATTCGAAAGCTGAACTTTCAACTCATCTATAGCTGACCTGGAACTAGAAGCAACCAACATGTCATCGACATAAAGCAACAAATAAATGTACGCACCTCCTCTCAACTTGCGAAAATACACGCAAGGATCAAACTGGCTCCGAGTGTACGAATGACCAAGCATAAAACCATCAAATCGCCTATACCACTGTCGAGGAGACTGCTTCAAACCGTATAGCGATTTCTTTAGCCTGCAAACCAACTTATCTTTCCCTGCAGCTCGGAATCCCAATGGCTGAGTCATATATATTTCTTCATCAAGATCACCATGAAGAAATGCTGTCTTCACATCCAACTGATCTAACTCCAATCCATACTGTGCCACCAAAGCTAGCAAAATCCGAATCGACGAATGCTTCACCACCGGAGAGAAAACCTCATTGTAATCAATACCTTCCTCCTGTGCATAGCCCTTCGCAACCAACCTAGCCTTGAACCTCACTGGAGTGCCCTCAATGCCCTCCTTCTTCGTGTACACCCACTTGCACCCAATCGCCTTCCGCCCCTTTGGAAGCTCTACAAGCTCCCATGTATCGTTCTTGTGAAGAGACTCCATCTCCTCCTGCATAGCCACCTGCCACGAATCAGCCTCCGAACTCTGCTCGGCCTCTCTGAATGTAGTAGGCACCATCTCATCGATACTCTCCACCGGAAGTGCATATGCAACTGTGTCGGCATACCGTGCTGGCACCCGTATGTCTCTCCTCTGTCTCCGTGCCGCAATAGAATCCTGAACCTGAGCCGTCGGTCCCTGATCCTGCTCATGAGTACCCGTATCCTCCGCATCACCGTCGTGCTCGCCTGGCGTCACCTCAGTCGGCACTCTCATGGATACTGCACTATCTGGACTCTGTGGAGCTGCATCAATCTCCACCACCTGCGAAATCTCCTCTGTCGGGTTGCTCTCCACCTGATGAGAGCTGGGAAGCTTCAAGATAGAAGCCTCATCGAATGTGACGTCCCTACTCAGCACAATCTTCTTATCAACTGGATCCCAAAGCTTGTATCCCTTGACACCACGCTTGAATCCTACAAATATGGCCTTCCTAGCTCGAGGTTCCAACTTATCAGTTCTAACATGATAATATGCAGGGCAACCAAATACCTTAAGCTGGTCATAGTCATGTGCTGTCTCTCCCGACCACATCTCCATAGGGGTCTTCCCCTCAATCGCAGATGAAGGCAGCCTGTTAATGAGGTGGCTCGCATAAGAAAGTGCCTCAGCCCAAAAGATCTTCTCCAAACCACTATGCGCCAATAAACATCGAATCTTCTCCAGCAAAGACCGATTCAATCTCTCTGCCACCCCATTCTGCTGCGGTGTATGACTAACTGTGAAGTGCCTCTCTATGCCCTCGTCTCGACATAGCTGCAGAAAGGGGTCTGAGGTATACTCGCCGCCGTTGTCGGATCGCAACGTCTTGATCTTTCTCCCAGTCTGCAGTTCCAATCTCTTCTTCCACTCCACAAACAAATCTAGGACTTCACTCTTATGCTTCATGGTGTACACCCAACATCGCCTAGAATAGTCATCAACGAACGTGACGAACCAATGTCGACCACCAAGTGATGCCGTCTTAGTGGGACCCCAAACATCTGTGTGCACGTAGTCCAAGATGCCCCTCGTCCTATGAATGGCCGTCCCGAACTTCACCTTCGTCTTCTTGCCAAGTACACAGTGCTCACAGAATTCTACTTTACCACTCTTGGCTCCCTTCAAAAGCCCCTGCTTGCACAATGCCTGCAGTGACTTTTCACCTGTATGCCCTAGCCTGTAGTGCCAAAGTCTGCTCATGTCCGCCT
Organism: Asparagus officinalis; assembly: GCF_001876935.1. Lineage (NCBI taxonomy): Eukaryota > Viridiplantae > Streptophyta > Magnoliopsida > Asparagales > Asparagaceae > Asparagus > Asparagus officinalis. The sequence continues at coordinate 2,017,540 of NC_033794.1, read as the reverse complement.
CTGAAATCGCCGAAGCAACCTGGCCAATCTCGGTGCTCCCCTTCAGATAATATAAATTATGATTTCGGACTCCCTTCATCACCACCAAAGATCCCTTAGTAACCTTTGCTACAGCATCCTCAAAGGTCACCCTGAATCCCTTCGCCTCCAAAGCCCCCACTGAGATAAGATTCTTCTTAAGTTGAGGAACGAATCTCACCTCCTTCAGCTCACGGACTACTCCATCGTGCATCCGAATCCTCACAGTACCTATCCCACGAACGCCACAGGATTGATCATTTCCCATGACCACAACACCCCCATCGAGTCTCTCAAATGATGAGAACCAATCTCGCCTAGGAGTCACATGATAAGTAGCGCCAGAATCAAGCATCCACTCCGATGCATCCAAATGGTTCACCTCCGGAGTAATCAAAAGAGAAAAGCTCGAATCATCGGAATCATCGCCTTTCGCAACATTCACCTCATTGGCCTTCGGGCCCTTATTCTTGCTATTCTCCTTTTCTTTGACTTTCGGGCAATCTCTTTTCCAATGTCCCTGCTCCTTGCAGAATGCACATTGATTCTTTCCAAGCTGGTGACGACCTCTTGACTTTGACCTCCCTCTGTTTCCACCTTTCTGATATGAGCTTCTACCTCTCGCCGACAAGGCCTCTCCTGAAGTACTAGCGCGGGAAGTCTCCTTATCCTTCCTCCTCAAATCATAGTTCGTCAATGCGTTAGTCACTTCACTATAAGTGATAGAAGATCTCCCGTTCAGCAACGTAAGCACGAAGGTATCATACTCCTCATCCGGTAAGGAGCCCAAAAGAATAATAGCCTTGTACTCATCTGTGATCTTCTCATCCACGTTCGCCAAGTCCGACAACAACTTAGTGTAGTTGTTCACATGAGCCGCAAGCGAGGTACCTCTGGACATCTGGAATCTGAATAACCTTCGCAGCAAGTGCAACCGGTTCTCAACACTCTTCGTAAGGTACTTATTGTTGAGAATTTCCCACATCTTCATCGCAGACGTCACCCCAATCACATCGTATTTCAGCTCCTGTTCCAAACAGGACCTGATCACCCCGCAAGCATTTCGATTCATCTTTTCCCATATCGCTTCTTCATACTTAGGTGGCCTCACATCGACCATGATGGTCTCCTCCAGATTTTGAGCATTGAGCGCATCCTGTACGTCGCTCATCCACAAACCAAAATTGATCTTGCCGTCATATTTCACAACACTAATCTTAGTGTTCTGAAAACCCACTTGAACTGTGCCTGTCATCTTGCTGCTTTCACCAATTACTTCACCCATAATCACAACTTCCAAATTGTAGAGAAAGATCCAAACTTTGAAAGAATAAGAAATTACCCAACTGAACCCTAGATTGGATTCCAAATAGAACTCCTAACCACACGAGGAAAGCGAGATCTTCAACGGCAACTTCAAACCCTAACTCCACCAAAGCCTAGAACTCCAAGAACCAAGCTTCAAACTGAATCTTCCTCCACCTAATCCAAAACCCTAGATCTGAATCTGAGCTCTGATACCACTTGTCGCGCGCCTTTGCGGAAGCCTTGCACGAACTCACAACGAACCTGTGATCACGAGTAGAAGAAAGACAAACTCTTGCACAAATCCAACCAATAAAGCCAAATCAATCCAAACACAGAGATATACGTGGTTCGGCAATTTGCCTACGTCCACGGGGAGAGGATGGGGAGATTTCACTAAATCAAGGAGAGTACAAAGGGTTACAATCACACAAATTCTCTCAAACTAACCCTCAACCAAAGATCTCACCTTGCTCACAATATCTCCCTCTCACAATGCTCAAAAGATTCCTCAATCTCTGATATTTTAACCTCACAAATCGTTTCCCTATTTATACCAAAACAAAACCCCAATCAGACTGCAAATAGGAAACCTACGTATGCAAAAAACCCGTCGTAAGTCGACTTAACAGAGCTCACAAGTCGACTTGACAGAGAGAAAATCAACAACTGGAGAACACTTCATAAGTCGACTTAACAGACTGTTAAGTCGACTTGCCATAAGTCGACTTAACAGTCATGCTAAGTCGACTTGACAGAGGCTAAAATCACAATTCGGCTGCAGATCGTAAGTCGACTCGTGCACAGTGCATGAGTCGACTTATGCCAGTTTTTCTGGTTTTTCTGATTCTTTTCCTGATTTCTCCACAGTAACTAGGAGAGATAGCTTGCTATTCCTCTCACATTTCCATATATAGTAAGCTTCCTTTCTCTTTTCTATATTTCCTCTCACATTCCTCTCACATTTCCATTTATTCATTTTTAGGACTGTTACTATGTGCTTACAATTGAATTAAGTATCTTTTTTTTTTTGGCTGAGTACTACATGGATAATTAATTTGTGTTGGCAGTTTAATTCATATTTTTCATACAAGAAAAACTAAACGGATGCTGATCTCTAAATTGGAGGTGTTAACTTGTAAAAATTGATATGAAGAGCTGCAAATGCGTATTAACCTGCATAAAAAAAATATCGCCGTTGCCGGGGATCGAACCCGGGTCACCCGCGTGACAGGCGGGAATACTCACCACTATACTACAACGACTCGGTTGCACGACATAAAGTCTCCTCGTAATTAGATCTTATTGTTCGAGAGTAGAACACCCCACCACTCAATGATCCAAGCGTACATCTAGTTTTGTATATTATTATGATTTTGGAATAAAAAGTGAGTCCCAGAGACGAAATCAATTAAATCGTCTAGATCCGATAGAAAGATACATTGGTATATGAGATGAAGCTGAGTTATACGATGCACGCAGCTGCTACCAGATCTTCTGATATGTTGCGCGGATAGAGCTTCGCGATGTTTGAACACATGCCAACAAACACCCACCAACTAAATCAGATGTTGAGGGATACGTATAGCATCATGAAGCATTTGAACAGGATTTAAAGAATCACATTCAACCTGAATTCTCCTCCAACCATGCAGAGGAGATCTTGATCATGCCCTTTGGAGGGAATGACCAACAAATGAGGTACTGCAGTTTCAGACATGCACTGATATTTCTGTGTAAATTAAATTCATCCGTCTGTATCAGCTTTAGTTTTCCCTCTTTCCATTCTCATTTTGGGTAATAGCCCACGCTGGAAAAATAGGTAAACGAAGATAATACACTGAATGCCTGCACTAAGAACAAAATTTGATAGAAAATTTGAAGCCCCTGAGGAATTACTCAACAAAAGCATGTCACTTAAGTTGATGAGTAGTAGAAAATGGACAATTAATTGCAAGCAGAATGTTCAAGACAGAAACTTTACGTCATTTTTGTGCAACCCCTTACATTTTTGCATAAAGGTTTGAGAGAAAAAGGAAACGCTAGTAAACAAAACAACCCGTAAAAACAAAGCAGACCTCGATCGAAATTACGTACTATTCGCATAAAAGCAGACTATAAAGATCAGTTGAAGAAAAATACAACACGCACGCACTAACCATCATTACTATTCGCAAACTCAATGTTTTGAGAAAATTAAAAAAAAAACTAATCAGTAATAATCACAAATACCACAATAAAATAATAATACTGACTCTTACTATATTGGATAAACCATGATCAGGCTTAGAGATCATTCAAACTAAGTCCGCTGAAAGAAAAAAAAAATTCATGAGGCTTCACAAATTTATTTAGTATCTTCCTATTTTTCCATCGAAATGAATGAATTAGAAAAATTCTCATGGATCTAACTTATGGGTCCACGGACACTCCAAATGCTTGTCTATATCTTTTATATGATATATCCATTATTCACGAGATCTATTATTATAACTTTTCTAATTTTAAAAAAAGTTTGCTTTTGAGGTTCAATAAATGGGGTGATTTATTCAACTATTGTATAACACGTCAAAGTTTATTGTCAAACATCATAAAATTTCATTAACTTCTTTTATTATTTTATTTTAGTAAGAAAATTCCTCCCGATAACAAAATTAAGCAAAAATTTTAAGAATATAAAATACAATACCTTTCCGTTGCCGGGACTTGAACCCGGGTCTCTCGGGTGAGAGCCGAGTATCCTAACCAACTAGACTACAACGGATTTGATGAACGATAGAAATTACTTTTATTTATCTGGCATGTTCTTTTGCGCATACCATTTGATAATTTGGAAAACCGGTATACTCAGGTAAATTTTGGACAATATGATGGGTTCGTCTTCGTATAAACCCAGTGAATTTATATCTGCCTTCAAACCAGACCTATGACCGCCTATTTAAGCATATGTATATGCATCTGTTGTATCATGAGAATTACCAAGTTTAACGAACTATGAAAGGTCGGCCATGTATCATAATTAAATAGCCAAGTCCTACTAATTCGAAAGCTCGATTCGGGTGTGAGCATCACCGGCCCATCTGGCGATCCAAATCTGAGACAAAAGACATCTTCAAGCTGGGATGCGCTAAAAAAGACTAAGTCCGAGATGAAAGGCATGTTCCATTAGGGCCCTCACTATATCTCGAATGACAAGACGATCTGTCAGCTTCAACAATCGTACTTCGCAGCTCGATTATCATCGTATTTAATGTTGAGTCAGAGAGTCATTATGACTCCTTGGACCGAAGTTATGATTTTTTGGATCGCGTTAGTATTTAACTCGTTCTGTCGCTATCGTTGCTGACATTTATAAAGTGCGGTCCGACTAGCCAACTACACTGACTCGGTTAAATTACTGATTTGCCCCTACCAACCCTCTATAAATAGTAAACAATCTCCACTATTCGAATATATGTCAAAAAAACTACTAAATGTTAAGAATCAAAGGATCGAATGATTTTAACAAATTGGGAGAATGACACACACATTCATTGAGAGACGGTTTCGACTATTATAGCCTTACAGAGCAGAATTTCAGCCCACGTCTTGCACTAACTGAAATGTGGTGACGAGCATAAAAGAAAAAATCACTAACAACTCCCTACTTACTAGTAGGAATTAAAAAAAAAACATAGAAAATAACAAACTAGTCAGCAAGACCCAAATACGTGTCACTAAATTACTCTTTGAATATAGATTCTGCGAATTTGCTTAATCTATCACTCATTTGAAAGTCGGAGGGCACGCCTGAGCAACAAACTCCGACCTTCTAACGTGTGTTTCATGTGCATTAATCTACTTCCTCCTGACTGATCAACTATCATTACAATGACGTAGCCAGGATTATTTTTTGCCCTGGGCGAAAGATAAAGGTGGTCTACGAGTATGTCGTGAGGGAGAAGAGGGAGGCGTGGAAGAGGGAGGATGGTGGGGATTGTTGAGATGGAGGTCGTGGAAGAGGAGGGAGAGGAGGTTGGATCTCTGGGAGAGGGAGGTGAAGTGGGGGGAGAGGAGGGGAAGCGAGGGGAGGAGGGAGAGGTCGTGGGAGAGGCGGAGTTTCTTGCCCATGGCAAGCAAGCTCTGGCTACGCCCCTGACTATCAAGGAAGATCAAGGGGCTCTAAACTTCTTTAAATATCTACCAACCCATGCGATCAATTTTCTAACATAAACAGTTTGTAAACATATTTATTAAAGTGCACGTGTTTTCTTCGATCATATTCCATCTCGAACTCGAAAAGAAGTACACTCTAGTATTCTTTCTAATATAGTCCTTGATCGTTTGTCAATTATTTACTGATTTATAATCTAAATATTGATAAGAAATCACAGGTTCCATTGAGAATTATTAATGACCAATGTTTAAAAATATAATAAATTCACGTTTAAACCAAACATGATGCTGTCATTTATGCTTTCTGAGAAACGCACAACAATTAATAATAGGTAGAAAACAAATGCCCCACCACGGTCGACCAGCATGGACGAAGGATCTGAGGGCCATTCTGTATACTTCAGCACTAAGTAATTTATTTATCCACATAATGACGTTACCAAATTAAATCACAAAATCCATCAATCGCTACGATCTTAGTTTTCAACAGGTAGAATGCATAAAACATAAGCAGCTAATATTGTAATCATCCCAAATGCAAGAATAAATAGTTACAATCTTACAGTTCAAATCAATATTTTTTGGGTTGCTTCTGCCTCTTTTCTTAGAAGCAATCAATGATGATGTTTGATGAAAATCTTTTAGCATGCTTATTGAAATTGCTTTTGCTTCTTATGGGGGTGCTTTTAGAAGCAACCTCGTGATGCTTTTATATACCATACATGATATTTATCTTTTGACAAAGATCTTTAACCACGGTTTTACCAAATACATAATTAAGCTACTTTTGAAGGAAGTTTTTGATATATGATTAGCAAATAACTATTTTCAATAGCTTATATAAGTCGTTTCTACGAAGTAGCTAGTATTCAAGTGCACGTGATGTATGCATGGCCCAAAATATGAAGGCAACTTATTATAATCTCTAGCAACACCTAACCAGCCATTAATACTAAACTTTACTCTTGAACTTTTTTTTCTTCTTTTTGCAAACTCAAAATTTTATTCTGTTTAGTTTTAGACACTCCCACCCACAGCGGGTGACCAGATGGTTGGGGAGGTTCCAGTATGGTTCTCATGTTCTAAATCATACTTAATCCAAAAAACTATGCTAACAAATTAAAGCCCAAATAACACATCCTAAACCCATATATAAGTACTCATACATACTCTAAGAGGACTATCATAGCCTCTCTGTCAGTTTTGTCTCGATGGTGGGTCTGATCTATCCATCTTTCTAAGATGTGCATCAGGTGGTAAACTGTATCTGTATTCGTTAGGATATATATATATATAGTTACTCAAATCTATAACTAATAAGATATTATTACGGATATGGTTTTGTAGAGAAATATTCGGCTCTGTATCTGAAATATCTAGATATATGTTGATCATAGATATATAAATTATTTCAATATTTAGATTAATGAATTCAAGACTAGTTCTACTGATCAAGAGTTCCAATCCAAACATTTCAGATAAAACAAATATATTAATGAACTCTCTAAAGTTTTGTGATTCTTAAATGACCCAATCGAGGGTTCTGATATTTAGCCCTTAATATTGGGTGTTTCTTAAATAACCCACCTTAACTTTCAAAATGATAGCAACCCCCTAAAGTTTTGTAATTCTTAGAAAACTCAGTTCAACTTTCCATGCTTTATCGAAACCTCTAAAAGTGTGACCATAATTTTCACTGACAAAAATATCTTTTTTGCATAATTTTACCATCCATATGAAAATTACAATTAACCCTATTTTGGAGGTCCGGGGGCTGGGGGGTTCAAAAAATGTTGACAGTTGAGGGTGATTTTTTGGAAAAAAGATTGAAAGTTGAAGGTTTTTTTTTGAGAAGCTCAAAACTTTTGGGAGTTTTGGTTATTTTTTTCAAGTTAAGTGGTTACTAATGAATGCACAAACTTAAGATATTTTGCTTTTGGGTTCCACAGATGTAATCTTACTATTCTGTTTGAATGGGTTCATATAACTATCACTTTACAAGATCATAAGATGCGCCCAAACAATGTAATACTACTATTATAGAATTTATAGTGAAAATCAACCAAACAATGTAAATACTCAAATAAAAAATGATGAGATGGACAATCATTTTCCCTTTGATGTCATAAATAACCAATACTCTTCCAAACATCAAAAAAGACCCTAATTACATCAAATTGGACATTATTATAACTACTAAAACTGGGTTATGAAAGGATTCACTATGGATATTTTCATTTTTGGAATGTGAGTGAAATTTTAAAAAAGAATTCCTAAAAAAAGAAAAGAAAAGAAAAAAGAATGACTTCATTACCGCGTCACGCTATTCCTTAATCTCCAAGTATTACCATCCTATTATAAATATAAATAAATAAATAAATTGCAAATTGCAGCCCAATCTCGTATCTTCGTTATTTCCCTCTTTCCTCAGAAAAAATCTCGCGCGATGCTTATCAAAGAAGAAGAAGGATCGGAATCGGAGCAGCACGATCTCTCCGATGACTCCGACTACGCCGCCTCTCAATTCCAGGTAAGCCCTAACCCTACCTCCTCTCCGATCTCGATCGATCGAATTGATCGAACTCGTCGGCGATAACTCGTTGTGTTTGTGGATCTAGGGTTTGAGCAGCAGCGTTCGGTTGGATTCGGGCGAGATGAGTGGATTTGATGAGAGCGCTGAGTTCGAGGTTGTCTATTCGAAGGATAATGTTGCGATCCATCCGACGCAGATGGCGACTGAGCGGATCAGTGGTCGATTGCGCCTCGTCAAGCAAGGATCTCTCGTGTTCTTGGTAATTTCTGGTTTTTTTTGTGAAATTAGGGTTTCGATTGGATTGATTTGGTGTTAATTATGCAATTCTCGTGAAAAATGGTACTTTTTTTTTAATGAAATAACGTTTTGCAAGTTTCTGCGATCAGATTTTTGATGAAGGGGTTTTGTGAAATTTGCGAGAACTGTTCTGCAGATTAGGGGTTTCTGATGGATTCGAAAAAAAAAATTGGTATAGTTTCTGCAAATCAGGGGTTCTAGATTTTGTAAAATTTGTGAGAATTTTCTAGAGTTTCTAAGGGAGCTTTGTTTCATTTGTCCTATTGAAAATTTCAGTCATCTTTTGTAGCTTGAGATTACTTCTCTAACATTAATGTTCAGACCTTGTGTTAAGCAGTAGTTGATATTTTTACCTAATGAAGTTTTTGCAATTTGCAGACATGGATACCTTATAAGCCTAGTTATGATAGGGTTGATTCATTTGGACGCAGCTCAAATCCGAGCACCCTAGCGAAAGGTTTGGGCATTTGATATTATTTCTTTGTATTTTTAATCGTATAATATAATTCTATATGTCTGTGCTCATAATAGTTTGTAATGTGAAATTGTTTTGCAGATAGAAACCTATACACCATAAAAGATGTGCCTTTAAGTGATATACGTTCAGTCCGTAGGCATACACCTCCGTTTGGCTGGCAATACATAATTATCGTCCTATCATCAGGTAAAATGATCTCATTTATCATATCATTATTTCCTGTTGCTGGAAGTATTCTCTTGGACCCATGCCTCTTTGAGATAGATAAGTATTTGGAGTAGGATTTTACTGATGGACTCTTCGTTTGATGTTTATATCACCATAAACAATCTCTCATTTCTGAACAATTTGACCATAATTTTTTTTACATCCTATTAACTTAGTAGAAAAAGTAAGAATTGGCACTTGCAACTATAAGACCAACAATAGTTACGGAGGAATCAACTACTGTTATGCACTGCTCAGGTTGTTTATTGGAGAGGAAGGTGTCTCTTTCCTCTGTAGCTGTTGTATTGGAGGAAAGTTATGTGAGCATACGAGGATAGGCGTGTGGATAATGCGTCTTTGCAAAGGGTAGGGCGGAATATTCTACTGCCTAGTAGCTCTAGGGATCACGGGACATTGTATCATACCAGTTTTATCCTTTTCCGTAGAACCTCAGGTAGATCATATGATTCTTTGACTAGGTTGATGGCATGGTGTTGATTTCAAGCAGTGTCGTATGAGTTTAGGTTGATTTCTCTGTTTCACGTCTGATGGTGGTGTAGTCTTACTTTTTGTTTGTTCCTCTTGTTTGTACTTGTATGCCGAGCTGCCTACTTTTCTTATAAACAAATGTACATGAAAGTGTGAAGAATATGAAATAATATTACTTCTAGGACTGAAAAAACTAGAATAATTTTTTATTGGCTGTTAGGCGTGTTAAGATGAAAAGCTTGCTGAGAAACATATGCATCAGGTTACATATGGTACAAAGTACGAACTTCCATGGAACTTCATTTACCACCTTTTCAATGGCATTTCTGAGTCTCACACAGGTTTATGTTCCTTTCAGCTATTTCGACTTTCTAAAGCTAAACAGTGTATTGTAATTAATCAATGCATGTAAGTGTAGCACTTTGGCTATTAGAAGTATTACGACGCCAGGCTTGCTGGTTATTTGTTATGCTCCTTATGAGTTCCAGCATACCACATGAAAACCCTTGACAATGATAATAGTACACTTCCCAAGACTTCTTTTTGGGATTGTTTCTCAGCACTATCATTGTAATTTCGACTTTCTAAAGCTAAACAGTGTATTGTAATTAATCAATGCATGTAAGTGTAGCACTTTGGCTATCAGAAGTATTACGACGCCAGGCTTGCTGGTTATTTGTTATGCTCCTTATGAGTTCCAGCATACCACATGAAAAACCTTGACCATGATAATAATACACTTCCCAAGACTTCTTTTTGGGACTGTTTCTCAGCACTATCATTGTATCAGATGCATAACCACGACATGGTAGGCATTTATATCTTTCTAAGTAGTTAGCCAAGGTGTGTCAGTTTCTTTTTTGTCCACTAGGGTGAATGATATGATGTGTCCATTAGATACATTCCCTCTACTGAATAGAGTCGTTCCCTTACATCTCTTACTAACTTGGTATTAAAAAAAAATTCAGGTCTAGCATATCCTCCGCTTTATTTCTACAATGGAGGGGTTCGAGAATTTCTTGCAATGTTAAAGCAGCATGTTCTTATTGTCAGGTTGGTTTTCCTTTTTTTTCTTGTATCTTATAGCTCTCTAACCTCCTCGCTCCCAACTACAATAATACTAACCATAGGAAACAGTCTGTAAATTATGATATGAAATTCTTAGATATGTATTAGACCTTAGGTCCATACTCCGTAGACATGCATGCCCCGATAAGTTCAAAGTCATCATATACTGCCAAATCCCTAATCCTTCGGTCCCTGTAACTTTTCTTTCGGATGATGCAAGAGGGTAGTTATTATCAAATCTTATTAAGAATGGTCTTTTCAGGTCGGCAGATGATGCAAATGTCTTTCTTGTGAACAATTTTCAGGATCCTCTTCAGGTGCATACTTTTACTGTAGTTTTTCATATGTCATTATGGCTTTATAATTAAGAGAGAATTTGTTTAGTCTATGTAGAGTTGTGTACAATAGCATCCTTTTCATAATTAGGCACATGTGTATTCATATTTGGAAGAGGCTGAATAAGATGTATAATGCTTCTGCACTTCTGATTTCGCTAGGACTTCTGCCTTCTGTTTATAGCAGCCATTTAGTTGTTTGAAGTTAGTTACCTCTGTCACATTGATATTTAACCTTGCCTCATTCTTAAAATGATTGTTTTATACTTGTTCATCATTTATGCCATGCTTAAGTTTCACTGGTGCAAGTACTATGAGGGGAATGAAGTATTTTTTATGCTAAAGTACCTGCTTCTTCTTTGTTGTCAGTGTACATATATGATGATCATTTCATGAAAATAGTTGCTTATACTGCTTCTTCTTTGTTGTCAGTGTACATATATGATGATCATTTCATGAAAATAGTTGCTTATAATTCTTGTTTTTATTGAGATATTTCATGCTTGATTATATGATGATCATTTCATGAAAATAGTTGCTTATAATTCTTGTTTTTATTGAGATATTTCATGCTTGATTACAATATAAGATATTTCATGCTTGATTACAATATATCTCTATCTCCTCTGGGTCCTCTCTATTTATGGCTGCACGTTGGTAATATTAATGATTTTCTAGAAGTCCATCTTAAGTTAGTGTAAGAGAACAAGAAAAATGCTATGAAGAAAGGTAACCTATTATTTATTTGTTAATTTTCTGCTGCTTCTATTTATATTGCAGAGAAGTCTATCATATCTGGATTTGCCTGGGGCTCTTGGTATTGCAAATGGGGCATCTTTGCAAAATTTAACTAATTCAGTATCTTCACTTGACTCCCGGAGGCCTGATGATACCAGCTATGATGAGGGTTCCAGTAGTTTGGATTATACTGGGAGACACAAGCATAGAGTTCATGATCCTGCTCATGACATCTCGCTTCAGGTCTTGGAGAAATTTTCGCTGCTTACCAGATTTGCTCGGGAAACCACATCACAAATTTTTCGTGAAAGTCAAAACAATGGATTCAATGCTTACGAGAGAAAGCAAAAGAAGGATTCAGTTCAGATGAATGAAATTGTTAGTCCACCAAATGACACAAAAGCAACTCCTGAAGAAAAATTGGAGAATTCAGATACTTTGAAGGTAACCTCATGTGTGTTTTTTAACAGTTTGGTAGAGATAATTTTCATGTTCAGTAAAATTTTCGGAGTGCTGTCCTTATTTTCATATCTTGGTACATCTTTGATTCTTTTCGTCATTGAAGTAGTATATTGTTTTTCTAACCCATATTGACCTAAGGACATGAAGCTCTACTCATAATTTGTTCGCATCTTAAGATATCTAGTTTCTCAAAGTTGGAAACGATGGACCTTTTATAGTCTCATCCGTAACTGAAATTTTTTGTTGAGACTTGTTTCAGGCAGCAAAATAATTTCCCTGGAATGATGTGAAAATTAGTTGCATGCAGTGAATGTTTATGTTGTATAACTGGTACTGGTTGTTGTAGATAGAAAACTTGGTGCTTACGAGTCTTTTAGAAGAAAATTCATTATATGTACTCATGTTTTAACTATCTTTGACTACAAGGTTTTGATAGAGTTAAATTTCTCATAGCTTAAGCACTACTATATTTCCTTCACCCCTCTCATGTTGATCTCCAGAGGACTTTTCTATATGTTCTGCCACAAATATAAATCCGGTTAATAAAAGTTGTCTTATGTTTTCTTGCAAAAGATAATTAACAGATGATGTATCGTAGGATAGTTACAGTAAGTACAAATAACTAACATATTCCGCTTGTTGACAGTCTGATGAGCTAAATCTAGTGTGGGGAAAACCAAGGCAGCGACCTTTGGGAGTTGAAGAGGTATGGTTTCATATTCATTTCTCTCTAAAATTTAAACGTTCATTCAAAGGTAATAAAGCATATCAGTGCTCTTCTACATGTCATATGTCTCTTATCAATTAGCTATTTTTAATATCTTGAAGTTGCAAATTTCTGAAAACATTGTGTTTATTATTGCCAGTTTGCGTCTTGCTGAACATTGAAACTGTCTATTGAATATTATTCCAAAACTTTTATGAAGCTGGCACTTCTATGGGAGAATTGGTTGCTGCCATAAAAATGTTTCATGTGAATTTCTCTTCATATTCAGCTGTCTTATTAAATTAGTAACTACATAGCCTCAGGAATTTCTATGAAATTACTGACTACATCTCTTCGAGTATAGTTTAAAAGGGCTACCTTTTTATTGCCGTGAATAATGTATAACCATGAGTTTTACAGATGACATATGGCTTGAAACCCTGCGATATTAGGAATTATTTAAAGTGTTATGTCCAATGCATTTTTCAGTTTTCAGTTAATCCTGCCATTATGTGATCTGTATTTGTGATTAAACTCTCAATATCCCTTTCATATATGGACAAATTTTTAAAATCAACTTAAATAGCACAGACCATTCCGTTCAAAGTTCTAGTCCCTGAGTAACTGCCAAGAAATGAACACAGAAGAAGCAAACTTTTAGGATGCCAAGCTGGACTTTGTGACAAAAATATGAAGGTGAATATATACTAAACTAATATAATTCATAGAAAAAAGATTGTTGGAGTTGGATGGACAAAGAACTAGGATATGGGAAGAAGAAAATAGGAAAGAAGATAAAAAAAGGGACCATGAATTGAGATGCAATGGAATATCTGAATTCAGAAGCCTGCAACATCTGAATTCAGAAGCCTGCAACATGAACATTCTATTCGTCACGAATAACTGTCAAATCACATTTTCAACACCTTAATCTATAGAGTCCAATCAAAATGACTAAACGAGAAGGAAAAAAATGTCATTGAATTCGCCCGATCCAATATAGGATGCTTTTCTTTAGAATTTTAAGTTAATTTCAAGATCTTTTAGTGTACAAATCTATGAGATATGCTTTAATGAGGTACACTTAAAAAATTTAACATCTTCGGAGATAAATTTGACATGATTCGACTTGCCCTATCTTTGTATAGTATCTAATTTCATATATTCATCACATCTGGCTTTTGCTTTAGTTAGATTTCTCACTCTATGATCACTTCTTACTTCTTAGTTACATTGCAGCTGTCCCTACCTATGAAGATGTTAGATACCTGAGCCTTTGTAGTTATCTATAATGAGTCCTGCACTCTCCATATTCTGTCCAAACCAGCAATTTGCGCCCTTCAATACTGCCATATAACAACAGCTAGGAGTTGCCTCACTCAAAATAATTTGACCAAATAAAAATTGTAATGGAACATAAACTAAGTTTAGTTTATAATTGACTTATTAGTTGAGTTCCAACACCCAACATGCTCGTGTTCCCCATGGTTCTCTACATTAACAGTATTTTACAAACAGCACAGAAGAGGATACTTCTAGAGAATGCGATGGTGTGAACCTCAACTGGAGAGACGGAAACTACTTTGTATATTTTCTCAACGGTCAAGCACCAGTTTAAGTAGTGGTCTTGGTTATTTTACCAGAAAATAGTTCCCTGAGCTAAATCTGGCTTGGTGTAAGGTTCATGGTGGCACACGGCCTAAGTGTATTCTGCTTAGCAACGCAACTTTTGTCACTGATAAAGCAAAAGAATAGGCAAAATCATCTGTACAAGGAGAGAGGGCAAGATGCCGGTGAGAGAAATTTGAATAACTTAGTTATGCACTATAAGGCCAATGAGAATATTTTTAGTAGAATGTGTACTGATTAATCTGACCACTTTTCGCTATGTATATTTGGTGATAATTTTTCATTATGCATTTGGTTAGATATGTATGAAAATTGCTTTTTGGATCTTTTGATCGAAGTTTGATTAAAATATGTAGTTGTACCCATTGTATCCTTGCTTTTTCTGTAAAGGGTCTTCCTGATTTGATATTTTCTTGTAGTAATTAAAATCCTTTTATGCTTTTGGCAGCAAAAATAACTCTTTTAAGCTGGTATTCACCTGTATTCCCTTTTTAATGCTAATTATGAATGCTGTACAGTGGGAAGCTTTCTTGGACTCTGAAGGGAGAATTGTTGATTCAAAGGCATTAAGGAAAAGAATTTTCTATGGAGGAGTTGAACATGGTCTGCGGAAGGAGGTTTGTAATTCTGCAGCATGTACTTTACTACATCTTATGTACATATTGTTACGTATCATGTGGCTAAATGGGTCATGGTTTTGCAGATTTGGAAATTTTTGTTGGGGTACTATGCATATGATTCAACATTTGCTGAGAGGGAATATCTTGCAGCAGTTAAGAAGTTGGAGTATGAAACAATAAAATCCCAGTGGCAGGTCTGTTTCCATAGAATATTTGATTAGTTAGAATTTTCTCTTTAAAAGCTTGATCATTTATTTAATAAGTTCTAAGACGAAGAGAGGATCTATCATCTATCGTCAGTATGTCTTGAGTTGACAAACCAAAAATTCTAGAGGGTAGCATATTTCATGGAGAACTAGGTAAACTACATGTTTTCATGGAAGTTTATGAATTTCGAGTTTACGCCTTAAATGATTTCTTTTGGTGAGGAAGTCTTATTTTGTATCATCTATTTTTAAATAGATCATAGCTTATTTTTTGAACTAGTCACTCCCTACAAACGCTTGTCAGTCCTTTAGCCCCTGACCTTGGCTTCAGGAGCGAATTTTCTTTTCTTTTCTTTCTTTTTTCTTGCTGCTGTTCTGCTGTTATTAATGAAATGGAAAAATTTGTTCTAATAATTTCCATTTATCACATCTGTTTGTTACTTGGCAGGCCTTTTACCACCCAGGAAATTGTCAGCAGGCATTGTACAGTGAAATGACATAACCTGGGTTGATTTGTTTCCGATGATTATTGGATTTTATCATGTCATAATCCACTTCCAAATCATATTTATGATCCTTATTAGATATCTATTAACGAATTTTGACAATCAATCTTGTTTTTAGGATAACCTGTTTTAGTACAGGTATATCTGAGTTATTTTTGTTACTTAGTTGTAGCTAATAATATAGATTCTAGGTTTTGGTACAACTTATCATGTTTAGACTCATTTATCATTTCCATGAGGTTGAAATATGGTAATCACGTATATACAATAGTTGATATAAATTACATGTAAAAGTGATGGCATTTTATTCCCATTGATATTTTGAGGTCAAAAGACACTTGCTTTGTGGACTACTTAGGTGGCTGAAACAGAGAAATGCAGAAAAAGAATTATGTTTTTACCTCTTATGTATTTATGCACTTGACTTGGTAGAGTACTTTGGGAAACTTTGTCCATTTACATATTTACTAATTTAACAATCTTTTTCCACCATTCTTCAAATGTGCAGAACATTTCCGAAGCACAAGCGAGAAGGTTTACGAAGTTCAGGGAAAGAAGAGGCCTGATTGAAAAGGATGTGGTAATGAAGAATTTCTGCATCGATTTATCTCAATCCCGCTACCGTTCTTTGTGATCCAACTGAAAGCAGTATTGCAACTTCACTGGTCTGTTACTTTATGTTGCTGACTTTTTCCTTGTCATGTTCATTTCAAGGTGAGAACTGATAGATCTGTATCATATTTCGACGGAGATGACAATCCCCATGTGAGACGTCTACATGATATACTGCTGACGTACTCGTTCTACAATTTTGATCTTGGTTATTGTCAGGTAAGCTCTGTACTATATCACCTTTTCTCTTCTACTTTTCTTGAGAAAATTGATATCTGGCATTGTCATTTTGTTCCTATTTTGGTTTTATCTGCCATCTTATATATTGACTTGTTTTTAGTGTGAGAATCTGCCTTTTATCTTCTCTTTATTGTTTGCACCAAGGTATCACTACATTATGATATAGATGAACTACTTGCATAAATCATTTTCTCAATCTTTACCTACGACTTGTTGTTTACTTCATGCCCTTAAATCTATAGAAGCCAACATAACGGAAATTCCAATTATAAGAATTATTTTGTCTTTTGTAACGTCTTTGTTATGTTTTGCGGCTGATATCAGTATGGCTTTCCAGGGTATGAGTGATTTTCTGTCACCGATATTATTTGTAATGGAAGATGAGTCAGAATCATTTTGGTGTTTTGTTGCTCTCATGGAACGTCTGGGACCAAATTTTAATCGCGATCAAAATGGAATGCATTCCCAACTTTTTGCATTGTCTAAGGTTGAGTATGGAGGGTTGACATAAGCTTACACGTGTTTTATTGTAATTTTTAAAAATGTTTCAGACTTGCAAGTTTGTAACATGTGTAATTTGCCTCTAATTTGTTGTGCATCTGCCCTTTTCAGCTGGTGGAGCTTCTAGATCAGCCATTGCACAATTACTTGAGACAGAAAGACTGCTTGAATTACTTCTTTTGTTTCCGTTGGATTCTTATACAGTTTAAAAGGTATGTCCAGATAAGATTGTCAAATGCTTGGACTTTATGTTCCTAATTAACATTTTGCTTCTTGTTGATAAGGTTGTATAAAAATTTCTTCTGAAATCAAAGTTCTTATATTAAAAGAAAATCTTAACATCTATTTTAAATTGTTTGTTTATCTCATCTATTTTATACTATTTTCCAAGGGGAAGTTGTCCTACATCAAGTGCTCTATGTAACTCTGATTGTCCTATTGATTTGTAATGTTTTTAAGGGAGTTTGAGTACGAGAAAATAATGCATCTTTGGGAGGTACTATGGACTTACTACCTATCAGAGCACTTCCATTTGTACATGTGTGTTGCTATCTTGAAGAAGTACCGGCAAAGGATTGTGGGTGAGCAAATGGACTTCGACACTCTCTTGAAGTTCATCAACGAGCTCAGTGGTGGCATCAATCTTGACGACATCATAAGAGACGCTGAGGCTCTCTGCAACTGTGCTGGAGAACAGGGAGCAGCTTGCATTCCTCCTGGAACCCCACCGTCAATGCCTCTTGAAGAAGAGCCGGGTGACTATTCTCAGCCTGGTGAATTGTAACTATTTTCTCATGGGAAAGTACTGCTTGTATATAAAATACGAGTTCTATTTTTTTTTTTTTTTGAAGTTGACTTAATCGAACATATTGCATATTATACTGTTATTGTAAATCAATCATGTACTTAGTTACTAAATGTTAGCCATTGGATTATGCTAGTAGGGCGTGTCGTGGACTTGGATGATATGATGATGTGTGGAGAATTGGATCCTTGTTGGATAAAAGATGGGCTAAAGGTGGCAATTTGCATTGAAGTTGCTAAAGATTGACAACTATTATGACATTTTTTTTAACTGAAAAGTTTATGCCTATGCCGAATTTTATTATTAAGGAAGAACTGCCATTTGCATGTTATGAGGAATTGCACCGATGTGCGATTCAGCCTTGGAATAAGAACTTTAACTGTAATTGCAGGAGAAGGCATCTTCAGTGAGGAAGATGAGGAGGTTCGCTTAGAAAATTTTGATCATCATCGAGACAAAAATCCGAGTAGTTTCACACTTCCATTGTTTGTATCCCTATAACGGTGATAATAATTTAGTGCTTAACTTGCAATTAAGCTCAAAAATACTGCCGGATGCGTAGCGGTATTCTTTTCAGGATGAAAATAATAGGGAAATACATGCATAGACAGACGTTGCAAATTTGGGTAAACCCGTAAGAATGCTATAAACTGATATTTCATTCCGTGACTTTTTGTTTATCATCAAAAAATAAAAATAAAAATACTGCAGGGAAAGAATTAAACACCTGCTATCTTTGTGAAGCTCAGTAGTATGGTAGCCGTCAAGATATCCATCCGCCCTCGCATATATCTACAGTCTGATGTATGTCCTCGTCGTCTCGATCTCTCCCCATGCATACACAATGGCACTGCAAGCTCACAGAAGATTCTGAGCCGAAGTCATCTCTCTTTATGTTCCTTTTTTCTTTAATATATCGAATAGCCTGTGAAACTATAATTACAGTACTCGATCGATGATCCATGCATATGCCATCAGTCTTTAGAGTAACTTTAGGTGCTCGGATTCAAAATTGGTACATAACCCTCATCCTTCAACTGATCAGATAAACCATCAAGAGCAAGATAAATAGAATCACAATCTTCATGAAGCTTGTCGGCATTAAAGAATCGATGAAGCTCGCTTCCCCTAACCTCAATCCAACTAAACCCAGGACTCTTCTTCACACCACCATCCTTCATAGCCGCTCGAACATTCGCCACATCTTTCCACCTCGAAGCTTTAGCATAAGTATTCGACAGCAAAACCCAGTATCCAGAATGTCGAGGCTCCAACTCTATCAGATTCTTAGCCGCAATCTCAGCCAATTCGATATTCCCATGGATCCTACAACTACTAAGGAGCGCACTCCAAATACAATCATCAGGTACAATAGGCATATCTCTGATGAATTTATAAGCTCTTTGCAGTTGACCCAATCTTCCCATAGTATCCACTATACAAGTATAATGATCCAAATCAGGAACTATCCCATGAACTTGCTCCATAGTCTCAAAGTAATGCAACCCCTCTTCAAGCAATCCAGCATGACTACATGCAGATAAAAGGGCAATGAATGTGATCCGATTCGGTTTCCATCCTTGCTCTATCATTTTCTCAAACAAAGAAATAGTTTCATATGGGGAGTCATTGAAACCATAACATGAGATAATGGTGTTCCATGATATACTATCACTCCACTCCATCTCGTCAAAAACCCTACGAGCTTCTTCAACACACCCACATTTTCCATAAGCATCCATGAGAGAGTTTTGGACAACAGGATACGACCGTGAAAACCCAGACTTCATCATATGCCCGTGTAACGCCATGCCTTGTTGAAGATAGGAAGAAAGCCCACATCCATTGAGAATCGAACTAAACGAATATTCATCCGGTTTTAATCCCTCAGCCGAAATTCGCTGGAAAAGCTCAAATGCGCGATCAAACTCATTGGTCATCACATAACTTGCTATTATAGTGTTCCAAGAAACAACATCCTTATCAATAGTCCTTACAAATACTTTTTCGACTGATTCCTTGTCTTCTCTTTTCGAATACATGGCCATCAATGCGTTACCCACCGAAGTATCGGACTCTAAACCTCTTCTAATAGCATAAGCATGAATCTCTAATCCGGTCTTTGTATTCACCCCACATTCAGGAAGGAGCAAAGTAAGAGAGACTTTAGAGAGAATTTTTGCCTCATGAATACACTCAGCAGCCATTTCTCGGAACACACTGAACGCTTCATCAGTCTGTCCACAATTGAGGAAACCTGAAATCATCGAATTCCCCAAATGGGAATTTTTCAACTTAATCCTCTCAAACAACTTCATTGCACAACCCATAGCTCTATGACAAGCATAACCAGCTGCAATAGCAGACCATAACCTCTCTTCATCTACAGGACTAATATCTACGACCCCGACATTCCTAACAGCAAAACCATGAAACTCCTTCAACAAATCCAAAGTCGAGATCTCCGAAATCACTGGAAGAAGTGTATTAAAAGTAGCATGATTAGGCCTCACATCCTCCACCATCTTCCCCAAAACGTTCAATGCAAGCTCAACCTCGCCCAACCAAACACAACCCGCAATAACCGAGTTCCAACTGCTAACCCCAACCTCAAAACCCAAACTTTCCATCAAATCCAACATCTCCAGTCCCTTTTCCAGACGCCCATTTCTCACAAACCCCGAAATCATCGAGTTCCAAGTCGCAACGCTCCGTTCATGCATTCTATCGAACACCTTGACGGCATCATCAAAAGAACCAATTTTTACATACAAACCGAGCAATGCGCTGTCACAGAAGACGTTGGTGAAGAGGAGGTTGGATTTCACGAGATGGGTATGGAGCTGTTGGCCTAGAGAGAGGGAATTGAGATGGGTTGATGACTTGAGGACAAAGGGGAAGGTGAATTCGTCGGGTTGGAGATTGGAACTGAGGAGAGAGAGGAAGAGGGAGAGGGAGAGAGAGTGGAAAGAGAGGGAGGTGAAGGAGCGGATGAGGGAGTTGTGGAAGTGGAGGAGGTGGGAAGCGGGCGAAGAGGAGGTGAGGTTAAGGCGGAGGACACGAGCGTGGATTTGAGCGGAGTGGTGATGGGAGAAGGTAAGGTTACCGCCGGCGGTGACGTGAAGCAAGGGGAGGGAGATAGGAGGAGGAGGAGGTGAGATTGAAGGCGATGTCGCCATTGGAGGGAGTTTGCAAATATGGACACTTTGGGAGTATAAAGAATCAGAGTATTAATCCTGTAGTACGTATTTTTTTTTAGGACAATTTTTTGAGAAGGGTCATATTTTGCTTTTTTTTTGTGGGTGAGAAGGTCGATTTTGCTCATTAAATTTGTAAAATGGTTGTTTTAAAAATATATCTCTAACAAATCAATAGAAAAAGACTCCTCTTGCAAAAGGATTAGTTAGGGTTTTCATTGCTGTTTAACGATAAAGGGGTCCCTTTTTGTTGTTACGTGACTGGGTTCGATTGACCTTCAACATCCATCGCCCTTCACGATTTAGTAGTCAGGTCCTTTTCCCCCACCTAATGCAAGAGGATGTTTTTATTTCCATTCGAATAAAACCCCTTGTAATTCTACTTGTTGCGAATAGACGCCATGAAATTATTATTTTTTTACTTTTAAAATCCTTAAAATATTTGAGGAGGCAGATAAATTCCTTGTACTTCTATTGGCGAGGATATATGTCCAATTGTTAAAACTTTTTTTTTAACTTTGAAAGAGTCGAAAAAATTCACTAAGATTGTATTCGCACTTTGGCCAATACTACATGGGGCCTGTTCGCAACATGCAGAACTATAAAAGTTTTTTTCGTAATAAATAAAACTGTAGTGCAGGTCTGTTCGCAGTTAACCCTATAAAAAAGACAAAATTTTGAAAACAACCATTTTACAAATTTAATGAGCAAAATTGGCCTTCTCATAAAAAAAACAGCAAAATCGACTCTTTTCATGTCATCTCAAATGAAAATGGTCGATTTTACTGCGGGAATTTTTTCGAACTACACGGGACTACTAGTCCGATATAGTCAAGACATGCTAATCCAGGACAAGCATGCCAAACCAAATGGAGGGAGGTGTACGGCGCTGAGCTGGACTTTGCCATCCCGGCCACCAAGCTCAAGTGGGTTAACGGGTTCAGTCTCTTGCTCGCATCCGGTTCGCATGCGGGTCCGTCGGGGCTGACGGGAAATATCCGGTTGTGGGCTGTGAGGTCCGGTGCGGTGGTGTGGGAGGTAAAAGGAGGAGGACTGTTTCGCTGATGTGGCGGTGTCGGAGAGCTTGTCTGCCATTTTCAAGGTGGGGTGTGAACTCCGGGGAGGTGTTTATGCGCGACTTGAGGAGGTTGAGCAGCTCCAATCGGGAAGAGGATTGGATTTGTATGCATGGAAACAAGGTGGTGGGTGTGAACACCAATAAGAAGAAGAAAGAGGGGAGTGGTTGTTTAATGGGCAAATTTGCAAAATAGACCTTTTTTGGAAAAAAATTAGCGAAATAGACCGTTTTTGGAAAAAATTAGCAAAATAGACCGTTTTTTTGGGAAAAGAGGTCGATTTTGAAAAATGGATCAGAAAACATACGGGACTACTAGTCCCGTATGTTTAAAGTTCACTAATTTTGTTTGTTAACAAAACGTACGGGACTAGTAGTCCCGTACGTTTTTCAGAGCCAGCGAAGCCTATACCAAGCAAATCCACGGGACTACTAGTCCCGTGGATTTTGGGCTGGTTGCAATTTATACGGGACTACTAGTCCCGTATAATTACAGACTATATATACACCGAACCTAGGGCACATTTTCCCCTTCGTTTTTTTCTCTCGCCATCTCCCTCTCTCTCCCCCGAGCACCCACTTCCGATCCCCTCTCTCTCTCTCTCTCCTGAGCTCAACTCTAGATCTCCCCCTCTCTCTTTCCCGAGCTCTCATTCTCTCCCAAGCCGATCAAAGCTCTCATTCTCTCCCAAACCCGATCTCCATCTATCCCAAAACCCAACAATCCCTATCTCTCTCCCCCAAACCCAACTCACCTCTTCCTCCCTCAAATCTGACGCCGACGCCGTCGATTCTCTGCGAGGCCGAGGAGATCTGAGATTTAATCAAGGTACAAATTTTAATTTTTCCATAAATTTATATGTATTGTTTAGTTAATGTTGTATATCTAGAAGAAATATATGATTATGGTCTAGAAAAATCTCTGGAAAAAAATATAATTATTATATGATGAATTTTAATGCTTCAGTTAAAATGGCGAACGGAGTACCGATTATTTGCTTATTCAATGGAAATCTGAGTATTGGAATGAATAATATGCCTATATACGATGGAGGCTCTAGGAAAATGTTCATGTTGTCCAGAAATTACAACTTTGATAGATTGGTGGCGCAAATATACAGAGTCACTGGAATTAATCACGTCGAAAATTCCATTAAGATCTTCTGTAATTGTCCAATAAATGATCAAAGAACAATTGCTGTAGAGATCACCAATGATGAAGAATTGAATAACATGATACAGCTTGCGGAAAAACAAGTATCAATCGAGTTGTTTATTGAAAATATTCCAGTGTATTCGGTCGCTGAAGTTTCATATGCTCGTGGAGAGTTCTCCCGCATGCTTGATAATCAAATCTCGTTATCTCAAAGTGCCATGCGCTTTAAAAATGAGTCGGGTGCAATGTCAAATGACGTGTTCCACAACTCGCCGGGTTATGTTTCAGTTGATTTACCGGGGGGTTCTACAATAGCAGAGGATAATGATGAGGATGTAGATGCCGATGATGATACTGAAGATGCTGAAGAGGATGAACGTCTTGATAGTATGCAGTATGCAATTGGAGAGACCAATGATGACGTAAGTTGGATGGATGAATATTGCGTAAATAACGACTACGTAGAGTCTGAAGAGCCGTTGCCAGAAGAGTTTCAAAATGATGAGTGGATAAATGCCTCACAAGCTGAGTTCGTCGATCCTGGCCCTAATTTCGATCCATCCGAGGACTTTACTTTCAAGAAAGGAGATCTTTTCGAGAACAAGGAAACATTAATTTTCGCTATACGTGAATGGACAATAAAAAACCGGGTCAAATTCAAGACGGTGAAAAGCAACACAACTAGCTATCATGTAAAGTGTTACTTTAATGAGAGAGGTCAAGGAGAGAATACAAGTGCTGCAGATGATAGAAATTCAAAGTGTCCATGGAAGCTTAATGCAGCTATTAGGAAAAAATCACTTGGCCAGTTTATAATCTCTAGTTATTGCGGACTCCATACATGTTCTAATTCGACTGCAACTTATGATCATAAGACTTTGACTTCCTCTTATATCGCAAAGCTAATTATGCCCGAAGTTAGGCGGGAACTTGATCTTACTCCAGGACAGATAATTACAAGGGTATATGACATGAAAAGAATAACAATTTCCAAGTTTAAAGCATATGATGCACGGAGGAAGGCGTTGACTAAAATCTTTGGAGATTGGGAGGAATCTTACCAATTACTTCCGCATTACCTTTCAGCAATTGTGCGGAACAATCCGGGTACCGAATATGACATAGTGTCTAAGGAGGTCGCACCAGAAACGGAGAGGTTCATATGTGTTTTTTGGGCATTTGGGCCCGCTATCAGAGGGTTCTCTTTTTGTCGTCCGCTCTTAAGTATCGATGGAACACATTTATATGGCAAGTATAAAGGAGTAATCTTGGTTGCGACCGGTGTAGATGCAAACGGTGGGCTATTTCCTGTAGCTTTTGCAGTTGTGGAGGTGGAGGATACATCGAGTTGGAAGTGGTTTTTTCAATGTATTTACAAATATATTCCGACTGTTCAAAGTCCACGAGTTATTACCTTTATTTCTGACCGGATGAAAGGAATTCCACGAGCCTTGCACGAGGGGTGGAGTGCACCACATCATCACCGATATTGCTTGCGGCATATAAGAGCTAATTTTAAGAAAAAACATGGAGAGGTCAATTTACAAAATCTATTATGGCAAGCCGGTTGTGCAACTGACTCACTGGTATATGAGCATTGTAGAGAGAAAATTAAATCCATATCACTTGAAGCCCACGATTGGATTGAACAAAACTTGAAGCCGCAATACGAAGATCGATGGGCATTATGTAAAGATGGTGGAGTGCGATATTGTATGATGACAACTAATTGTTCCGAAAGTTTCAACGGCGTACTTAAGGGTGCCCGTGCTATGCCAATTCAAGCCTTAGTTGCAAGGACGTTTTATAGATTGAACGCATATTTTAATAAGAGGCGCATTGATAGTGCAAATTGGACGAGTAAGTACACTCCAAAAAATGAGATTATTTTGCAGAAAAGGATTGTGGCTGTGAGAACATGTAGAATTGAACAATTCAACAACAATGAGTGGGAGGTTAAAGATTGTGATGGTACATACACCGTTCATCTCGACGATCAGGAGTGCAGTTGTACTTGTAGTATACCACAATTACAGAAAATCCCATGTCAACACGTTTTAGCAGCTAGTTCCAATCAAGATGGTGGAGCTAGATTGCTTTATGACCGATATTGCTCAGCTTGGTATTCAACAAATCATTATCGGCGGGCTTATAAGGAGAGTTTTCATCCTCCCGATGATACTCGCTATTGGCCGGAATTATATATACCGTACTTATTACCACCTAAGCACAAAAGACAAGCTGGACGACCAAAATCCGTACGCATTAGATCTACCATGGATCAAGGTCGTGAAGGAGTAGCGTCACGAACCCGATGTGGACAATGTAATCAATTAGGAGACAACGCGTCGCAAATAAAGACTCAACGCCGACAGTCGAGGGTCAGTTCTGTGTTCAACCAACAAGCACGAGCTAAAAATCAGAAAACCAGGAATTGACTTCAAGTTCGAATTTCCGACAACGGTCAGACAATAAATGCAGCACCGGAACCCTTACAGACATTCGACAAAGCACCGAATAGCCTGAAGGATTGAAGGAATCAAGAACAGAAGCCATTCCAAGGTCCCGTTACACCGACTGAAGGTGGGGACAATCATATCCAAAGTATTCCAGACTCTTCTATAAAAGAACGAGACTGAAATACTTTGGAGGGGGTATCTGTAGGCATATAAAATTGCTTATAGGTCCCTTAGCACAGCTCGGCACAAACCGACGAACCAACGAGGCGACGAGATCGACGAATCGCACGCAAGCAACGGAATACATCCGTTCGCATTTGGAATCAAGCCAAGTGTTAAAGAGTCAACGAGTGATCCAACCAAGGACAAACTCGGACGAATCACGATCGAATCAAGATCAGTTTCGGACTCGAACTCAGAAGCGGATTTACTGCCTAATCAGGATCCAGATTTACTGCCAAATCAGGAATCGGATTTACTGCCTAATCAGGATCCAGATTTACTGCCAAATCAGGAATCGGATTTACTGCCTAATCAGGATCCAGATTTACTGCCAAATCAGGAATCGGATTTACTGCCTAATCAGGATCCAGATTTACTGCCAAATCAGGAATCGGATTTACTGCCTAATCAGGATCCAGATTTACTGCCAAATCAGGAATCAGATTTACTGCCTAATCAGGATCCAGATTTACTGCCAAATCAGGAATCAGATTTACTGCCTAATCAGGATCCAGATTTACTGCCAAATCAGGAATCAGATTTACTGCCTAATCAGGATCCAGATTTACTGCCAAATCAGGAATCAGATTTACTGCCTAATCAGGATCCAGATTTACTGCCAAATCAGGAATCAGATTTACTGCCTAATCAGGATCCAGATTTACTGCCAAATCAGGAATCAGATTTACTGCCTAATCAGGATCCAGATTTACTGCCAAATCAGGAATCAGATTTACTGCCTAATCAGGATCCAGATTTACTGCCAAATCAGGAATCAGATTTACTGCCTAATCAGGATCCAGATTTACTGCCAAATCAGGAATCAGATTTACTGCCTAATCAGGATCCAGATTTACTGCCAAATCAGGAATCAGATTTACTGCCTAATCAGGATCCAGATTTACTGCCAAATCAGGAATCAGATTTACTGCCTAATCAGGATCCAGATTTACTGCCAAATCAGGAATCGGATTTACTGCCTAATCAGGATCCAGATTTACTGCCAAATCAGGAATCAGATTTACTGCCTAATCAGGATCCAGATTTACTGCCAAATCAGGAATCAGATTTACTGCCTAATCAGGATCCAGATTTACTGCCAAATCAGGAATCAGATTTACTGCCTAATCAGGATCCAGATTTACTGCCAAATCAGGAATCGGATTTACTGCCTAATCAGGATCCAGATTTACTGCCAAATCAGGAATCGGATTTACTGCCTAATCAGGATCCAGATTTACTGCCAAATCAGGAATCGGATTTACTGCCTAATCAGGATCCAGATTTACTGCCAAATCAGGAATCAGATTTACTGCCTAATTAGGATCCAGATTTACTGCCAAATCAGGAATCAGATTTACTGCCTAATCAGGATCCAGATTTACTGCCAAATCAGGAATCAGGTTTACTGCCAAATCAGGATCTAAATCAACCGAATCACGAGACCGGAAAAAACGGCAAAAACCACAACACCCAGAGGTGGCCGACAGTTGTCATTTCGCGGCCACCCAGAGGTGGCCGACAGTTGTCATTTCGCGGCCACCCAGAGGTGGCCGACAGTTGTCATTTCGCGGCCACCCAGAGGTGGCCGACAGTTGTCATTTCGCGGCCACCCAGAGGTGGCCGACAGTTGTCATTTCGCGGCCACCCAGAGGTGGCCGACAGTTGTCATTTCGCGGGCACAGTAAAGGGAGCCTATAAATAGGCCCCCTTGGTTCATTTGTTCAAGGGTTGGAAATTTTGGAGAGGCGAAGCCCTGCTGGATTGGAGACTCGGAACTTAAAAAAGATTGAAACTTTGGGACTTCGGGGACTCACTCCTTCAGATCTGGTGCTCGGCGATCATCAACGTCAAATAAGGCAGGTGTTCGAGAGGATCGGATCTCAGATCTACGTTGCTACACTCCGGATCTAAGCTTGGTCTTAGATCCCGAGACTTGGACGATTGTTTCCTTGGTGAAACAATCCTCCCCGGCTATTATTTCCTTGGTGAAATAATACCCGTTGTACTGCGTAGATCCGACCGGATCTAGATCGCGCGGTGGTCCACGGCAAACAACCCCGGCGCAGGCAAAGAACCCACAAAGCGAGCGACCGCAAAACAGGAGCTCGCGATTCGTTCGACAAACGACTAAAGGTGGACATCAGATTGACTGGAGGCGCACGCATCAATCATACATAGCTCGGTGGAATGATCGGCATCAACTTATTGTCGATCCGCTTTATCCTCCGATGGAAGAAGTTGATTACATTAAATGGTATTGGGGGATTACCAGACGTTGGATAATCACTCAAACTACGCCTCCAGTCGACGAAATCGAGATTCGCTCCCAACAATCCCGATATGTACCAAGAGGGGTAGATGAGCGACGATGGGTAAGTTAAATTGTCAAAATTATCATAGAATGTCAATCTCTTCTTAGCTTATGGTTTCTAATATCAATATTTTTATGTAATTGTAGATAGATGCTATGGATGACGTCGAGGGGCTTGCAAATGAGGGCATAGTTACCGCCACAGGAGATTCAGTACATGTATCGATATTGCATCGGATAGTGGCGAGAGTTCGTAAAGCTTTTCAACAAACTTATGAGGATCGACATGATGGTCGTGAGCAGGTGGATCTTGACGATACTCTATATGTACGCCGACGTAGGCGCGGTAGACCTTGCACGCACGACGATGAAGCCGGTCCGTCACAGCAAGCCGGTCCGTCACAGCAAGCCGGTCCATCACAGCCCCACACACAACCGGAGAGCGAGCATATTCAAGCTCAAGTCGAAGGAGGACGCCGACGATCTCAACGAGTGCGAAGAGAGAGACGACGGGGAAGGGGTGGATTTTTTATTTGTTAGTTTTTCCACTAAGATATATATTGTCGTATGGATTTATTGACCTTGGATTTGTTTATCTTAAACTACATATTATCGTATGGGTCGACTTGAGACATTTGGATTTGTTTAGCTTAGACTGATATATATTATCGTATGGATTTGTGATGTGTATTTTTGTCGGATTTTGGATGTGATGTGTATTCCGTTGGATTTGTGTTGTGATGTTGTTGATTACGTCAGATTTGTGTGGTGACGTACTCTATGATGAGATTTGTGTTGTGATATTGTAAATGATATCTTTTTGGCGAAAATTTTGCTTGTAATCGATAAATGAGGCTCGTGCATGTTTGGTGTATCCTGCCCAGCAAATCCACGGGACTAGTAGTCCCGTGGATTTGCTGGGCAGGGGCTTTAGCTGCTCTGCAAAATCCACGGGACTAGTAGTCCCGTGGATTTGCTGGGCAGTGGAATTGGCTACTGTCAAAACGTACGGGACTACTAGTCCCGTACGTTTTGTTAACAAACAAAATTGAACTTTAAACATACGGGACTAGTAGTCCCGTATGTTTTCTGATCCATTTTTCAAAATCGACCTCTTTTCCCAAAAAACGGTCTATTTTGCTAATTTTTTCCAAAAACGGTCTATTTCGCTAATTTTATTCAAAAAACGGTCTATTTTGCAAATTTGCCCTTGTTTAATTGCTGGAGTGCCATGGAGACAAGGTGTTTGCGAGCAGAGGCGGGGATGTGGAGATATGGAGCGAGGTTCTGGCGGGTAGCGGGACGAGGAGGGAACGAGGATGGTGGGGAACCAGGGGAGAGGGTGATGAGGAAGAATCTTTATGGGAAGGAGAGAGGACGTGGGTGGGAAAAAAATTGTTAGATTAGGATTTGGTGGAAGCAGGATGGTTGTTTTGAGGAAGGAGGAGCAATGTGTGGAAGCATGGGACACTTCATCATCCAGGGGTTAGCTCGGATTAGCATGAAATGGACGGGACCCCATAAAGATCCATTATTCTTGGAAGGAAATTTGAAAATCAAATATGTTCACAGATGTGTAATTGGGACCTTGGGTGTTATTGAACCATAGTGGTAAGTAAGGCCTCCCTATGATCGAAAAACTTATTATTATAGGTTCGCTTCAGGTTATATAACCTTTCCTAAAATAAGAAAATGATTTTGATGGATAAATTTCATATGGAGCTTGTTTCAGGAGAAAGGAGTAATGGACAATTTGAGATCAAGAAACTTAGCTCCAGAACTTAGCTGGAGTAAGACGTAGTTCGGGCTCTATTTCAAATGTGACAGGCATGTCAATTGCATGCTGGTGTAAATAACTCCTGTGCAATTCTGGAAGAGACTCAGGTGTACAGGTTGCTAACTGTACAGGTTCGTCTAGGACACAAATAGAGGTTGGTCTAGGACACAAATAGACCCATGTATCTTGCCTGAACATATTCATGCTGACGGCAGTCTTGCATATCTTTTTGCACATGTAACATCATAAAATAGTTCAAACGTGAACAAATTTGACCCTAAAAGATCTTTGGCATTTATTTAGAGGCGAGTCCCATCTCTCAGTGTCTCTAGTTTTATGCGCCAATTCTCACCATGGCAGGACACGTGACAGCACATAACACTTAACCTTGAGCTTAAAGGGAGTTATCTGCAGTATACTTCTTAGTGTGTGTATTTTGAGAACACCTAAGTGTTAATACCAAAATAGCCCACGCTAATCCATGTACTACTGTTTGGTAGGTATGTGTAGTTCTCATCTCATGGGTTAAGAGTCTAGGATTTGTATGCATAAGCATAAGAGCATCCATGCATCAACGTCAATAACAAAGTGCGGAGCGAAAGTGCTCTGCCAAGGAGATAGTGGCAATCCTAGACACACATGCACATTTACAATTTCAGAAGAATTGATTTCAAAAGCTACAGTGTGCTACATGCTTTGGTTGCTGAACATCAACGTTCTTCACACATGTATTTGGATGTGAATTCTATTCTATCAATCTTTTCGAGTCATAATAATGTGTCGCAATGAGGTAACTCTAATATGTTGGCATTCACAAGAGGTGCTTTGAATAGGTTAAGCGTGCACATGAATATAGCTTATGGAAGCAAAACGCATTCTAATTCCCAGCGAAACGAGAAAGACAACGTGAAAATGTCATCTCCATGAGCAACACTGTAGCAGACCCAACGATGATGCATGGAAAGTCAACTTTGACCAAGCCGTAGTGTTCAAACTTATTGTTGACTCATGCCCTGGAGCCCTATTTTGGTAGCAGTAGAGTTGTGTGTTTGTAAAGCTCTCTTCATGATATTTAATTTGTTTTCATTTCCACTATAATGGACTGACTCGAGCGTCTTGAAGGGATTTTGGTTTGGATGAAGTCCCGTCCCCCTAACAAGCTATTCGTGTGCACAGGCCCCAAAGATCCCAGTTTACAGGTACTAAAGAAGACGGACGCCTCTCGCTCACACTTTCAACCCCTATAACTGAGCAACCCTTATTCACGCGCATCAGAGCCAATGAAGCCACTTGACTAACTCCCCATTTCTTGGTATCGAACAACATTATGACAACTATCCATTTCTTGGCATCAAACAAGTAGCGTCATTAGTGGAGACGAGAAGTTGAGTCATGGAGAATCACATTCAAAGAAGCCATGCAACCATGATTTTATGAAGATCTATGCTTGACCTGAAACTGATATATCCAGCGGTGAGGGGAAGCAAGGGACAGAGGAGGTGAGATTGAATGGAAGGTTGTCGCTGGAGACAGAGTCGATCTAGGTTGCTGTTTTTGTTGACGGTCGATTTTTTCTTAGAGCTTGTCGATGTTGGGCTGGATTTTTTTAGAGCTTATCAATGTTGGGCTAGTCAGGATCAAAATCTAGATATTTGCTATTGATTTACATGTTGAATAGCAGTATTCCTAATCTATTAGGATTCCTAATCTATTTTGGTAACATGAGGTTATTAGGATTCCTAATCTATTTTGGTAACATGAAGTTATTAGGATTCCTAATTTGTTTTGTTTTTGGTTTTAGGATTTCTAGTCTGTTTTGATTTTAGGTTTTCTATATATATGGAAGATTGGAATCAATCAAAATAGAGGAGAGTTGTAAACAGAGATTAGAGAGATTTTTGAGCATTGTGAGAGGGAGATATTGTGAGCAAGTTGAGAGCTTTGATTGAGGGTTAGTTTGTGAGTTTTGTGAGATTGTAACCCTTTGTACTCTCCTTGATTTAGTGGAATCTCCTCATCTTCTCCCCGTGGACGTAGGCAATTTGTCGAACCATGTAAAATTGGTTATCTCGCTATTTGTGTGATTTGTAATAGCTTATTTAGGTTCCCTCGACAGATCAGTCCTAGAACCGATAAGAGGAAGAGCTGATATCTCACTTGGTTGAGATATTTTGTTTAAGGTTCTTGTTTCCTTGGTGAAACAGGAATTCCTATTGTGACCTGACTCTCTTGTTGTGCTGTTGAAGTGCTGCCGAAATTTTCGCTGCGCGTAACAAGTGGTATCAAAGCCAGGATTCAGATCTAGGGTTTTTTGAAATTAGGTGGAGGAAGATTCTTGTGTAAAGCTTGGTTCTTGGAGTTCTAGGCTTCGGTGGAGATAGCATTAGGAGTTATCGTTTGAGATTTCGCTTTCCTCGTGTGGACAAGAGATCTATTTGGAATCCGATCTAGGGTTCAGTTGGGTAATTCTTAATTTCTATCAAAGTTTGATTTTTTTTCTATAACTTGGAGCTAGTTTGCAATGGGAGAAGAAGGTAAAAACGGCAAATCGATGGCGAGTACAGTTCAAGTTGGTTTTCAGAATACCAAAATTAGTGTGATGAAATATGACGGTAAAATTAACTTTGGTTTGTGGATGAGCAACGTACAGGATGCGCTTAATGCTCATAACTTGGAGAAGACCATCATGGTCCACGAGAGACCACCAAAATATAAAGAGACGATATGGGAAAAGATGAATAGGAACGCTTGTGGGGTGATCAGGTCCTATTTGGAACAACAGCTAAATTATGATGTGATTGGGGTAACGTCTGCAATAAAGATGTAGGAAATTCTCAATAATAAGTACCTTACGAAGAGTGTTGAGAACCGTTTACACTTGCTGCGAAGATTTTTCAGATTTCAGATGTCCCGAGACACCTCACTAGCGGTTCATGTGAACAACTACACTAAGTTGTTATCCGACTTGGCGCATGTTGATGAGAAGATATTGGATGAGTACAAGGCTATTATCTTATTGGGCTCCTTACCGAATGAGGAATATGACACCTTTGTGTTCACTTTGTTAAACGAAAAATCTTCTATCAGCTATAGTGAAGTTACTAATGCATTAACGAATTATGATTTGAGGTGGAGAGCGACCCGACGGAGGAGATATCGTAGGTGGTGGAGATCGATGCAGCTCCATATTGTCTAGATGGTACAGTATCCATTAGAGTACCGACTGAGGTGACGCTAGGTAAGCACGACGGTGACACGGAGGATACGGGTACTGATGTGCAAGATCAGGGACCGACGACTCAGGTTCAGGATTCTATTACGGTTCGGAGACAGAGGAGAGATATACGGATGCCAGCACGATATACCGATACAGTTGCGTATGCATTTCCGGTGGAGAGTATCGATGAGATGGTACCTACTACATTCAGAGAGGCCGAGCAGAATTCGGAGGCTGATTCGTGACAGATGGCTATGCAGGAGGAGATGGGGTCTCTTCACAAGAACGATATGTGGGAGCTTGTTGAGCTTCCAAAGGGACGGAAGGTAATTGGTTACAAGTGGGTATACACGAAGAAGGAGGGCATTGAGGGCACTCCAGTGAGGTTCAAAGCTAAGTTGGTTGTGAAGGGCTATGCACAGGAGGAAGGTATTGACTATAATAAGGTTTTTTTCTGGTGGTGAAACACTATTCGATTCGGATTTTACTAGCTTTGGTGGCATAATATTGTTTGGAGTTAGATCAGTTGGATGTGAAGACGGTATTTCTTTATGGTAATCTTGATGAAGAAATATATATGACTCAATCATTGGGATTCTGAGCTGCAGAGAAAGAAAAATTGGTTTGAATATTGAAGAAATTGCTATACGATTTGAAGCAGTCTCCTCGACAATGGTATAGGCGATTCGATGGTTTTATGATTGGTCATTCATGCACTCGGAGCCAATTTGATCACTGCGTATATTTTCGCAAGTTGAAAGGAGGTGCGTACATCTATTTGTTGTTTTATGTCGATGACATGTTGGTTGCCTTTATTTCTAGATCTGCTATAGATGAGTTAAAAGCACAGCTTTCAAAAGAGTTTGAGATAAAGGATTTGGGTGAGGCGAAGCGCATTTTAGGGATGGAGATCGGCAGAGACAAGAAGAATGGCAGAATTTATTTGACACATGTGGCTTATTTGAAGAATGTTCTACAGTGATTTCATATTAGCATGGATACGAAGCCAGTTAGTGTATCATTGGGAGCCCATTTGAAGCTTTTAACTGATCTTTCACCGAAAAGAGTTGAAGATCGAGAGTTGATATCGAAGACTCCATATGCGAGCGTGGTTGAAAGCTTGATGTATACGATGTTATGTATAAGACCAGATTTATCACAGGCAGTGAGCATGGTTTCGAGATACATGCACGATCTAGGAGTGGGTCATTGGGACGTCGTGAGATAGCTTTTGAGGTACATTTGAGGTACGCTCAATGTTGGTTTGATTTATGAGCGGGACACTACAAATGGGCAGTTATGTATTGGCTACGTTAATTCGGATTATGCCGAGGATTTGGATAAGCGCCGGTCTACGACGGGGTATGTGTTCACTTTGACCCGTGCGCCGGTGTGTTGGAGATGCACCTTACAGTCGACGGTGACTTTGTTTACAACGGAGGCAGAATATATGGCGATTACAGAGGCTGTGAAGGAGACTATTTGGCTTCGAGGACTTTTGGAGGAACTTGATATATCACAGCGATCCGTCACTATTCATTATGATAGCATGAGTGTTATCTATTTGACGACGAATCAGGTTTTTCATGCGAAGACGAAACATATTGACGTTCGTTATCACTTCGTTCAAGATGTTCTTGAATATGGCGATGTGAAGATTGTAAAATTCCACACGAAGGATAATTCGACGGATATGCTCACTAAGGTGATTTCGAGCAACAAGTTTGATCATTATCGAAACTTATTGCACATTCGTGGTTGTTGAGACCGTTGACGGCCATTTGGATGAACTACGGACGACTTGATCCATTGGGAGAGGGGGTACGTAGGCAACCACATTGGTGCAGTCGAATTTAGTAAGACGACACATTGGTGCTCATGTTGGTGTCGGCTCAGTTTTTGGAATACTTTGCTGAGGTGAAGAATTGTTGGATAGCAGTATTCCTAATCTATTAGGATTCCTAATCTATTTTGATAACATGAGGTTATTAGGATTTCTAATCTATTTTGGTAACATGAGGTTATTAGGATTCCTAATCTATTTTGGTAACATGAGGTTATTAGGATTCCTAATTTGTTTTGTTTTTGATTTTAGGATTCCTAGTCTGTTTTGGTTTTAGGATTTCTATATATATAAAAGATTATAATCAATCAAAATAGAGGAGAGTTGTAATCAGAGATTAGAGAGACTTTTGAGCATTGTGAGAGAGAGATATTGTGAGCAAGTTGAGAGCTTTGGTTGATGGTTAGTTTGTGAGTTTTGTGAGATTGTAACCATTTGTACTCTCCTTGATTTAGTAGAATCTCCTCATCCTCTCCCCGTGAACGTAGACAATTTGCCGAACCACGTAAAATCGGTTGTTTCCCTATTTGTGTGATTTGTAATAGCTTATTTAGGTTCCCTCGACAGGTCAGTCCTAGAGCTGATGAGAGGAAGAGCTGGTATCTCACTTGGTTAAGATATTTTGCTTAAGGTTCTTGTTTCCTTGGTGAAACAGGAATTCCTATTGCGACATGACTCTCTTATTGTGCTGTCGAAGTGCTGCCGAAATTTCCGCTGCGCGCAACATTACCCTCACTTTTATCGACCTAAGTACCCCTCAAAAGCTAAGCTAAGTATTTCCAAGATATTCTTAATTTTTGTGTTAACTTTTGCGAAAATGGATAATTTGGGGTTATATACTTAACGCCCCCTATGAGGATTTGGGTTTGGGTCCCGATATCATGCTCCACCCACTTCATTGAAGGAATTATAGAATTATTAGTCCAGCATTTGCTATCTGAAATCTTTGATTATAATGAGTCAGTCAAGCATGATCAATTGTTTTTTCCCTTTCATATTCTTCGTGACACTAATTAAATGGGGGGAAAATCATAATGTTTTGGTGGTTTTCTAGGGGTTTTCTGGCATTCCCAAACTTGCTGGGAGTTTGGTAAGTTTCAAACTTTTTGGAGCTTAAGTACCAGATGCCAAAACTTATTGGAGGTTTGGTTAAATTACCCCTTTTTTTTATCTACTATAAGAAAACGCATCCTTTCTCTTTTCAAAGAAAGTGTACTTGCCCGTCAACAAAAACGCATTTAAAAAAAAAAGGTTTCTCTAAGGCCTCAAAGCGTATACAATGTAAAAACTGCGCCTTCCTGTAGAATATTTTTTTTAAGGGAGAGGGAAAGATCATTATATCATTAAAAAGTGACTGATCTCCTCCCTTCCGTGATTTTACTGAGAGCTATGCTTGATCTGAAACAAGTTAGTGTTCTTCCCTACAACCGTGCCTAGAGTTTAGGAGCACTGTACCTTTTGCAAGTCAGCTATTCTTTCTGTGGTGTTAAACTCGGATAGATCTCTTTTCCTTCATCCTGCGTCACTTGGCAGAGTTAGTGTTCAGTATCATCGCTTTGAAGAATGATCATAAGCAGGATTTTCTGGTGAAGATTCAGGCATCCATTTGCCTTCTGACTCTAAAGGCTCGAGTATGTGGACACTGCCATCGGTTAATCCTAATGCAAACTGATATGGTTTAGATGGATGGGCCGCAACGACAGCTGGGTGCACATCGGAGCTGTAAACAAACAAAAGATTTCTAAGTTTCAGAAGTCATAGATGAACATGAAAAGTAATGAAGGCTCTGTTTCAATCTACAGGTAACATTGCAGCAATATATGATTTATGCATGCAAGGGGGAAGGGAAAAGGTAAGCTTTTGCAATATCATGGCAACATACTATAAGGGTTCATGAATTTGA
Source organism: Asparagus officinalis (assembly GCF_001876935.1). Classification (NCBI taxonomy): domain Eukaryota; kingdom Viridiplantae; phylum Streptophyta; class Magnoliopsida; order Asparagales; family Asparagaceae; genus Asparagus; species Asparagus officinalis. Next base: position 1,980,467 of record NC_033794.1, on the reverse strand, counting down.
AAGTCAAGGGAGTTTCACTGTGAGATGCCAGTAGCATGCTCTTTAGGATTATTGCAGATGCACCCGCTTTTTGTTCTATTAACTCATACAACCTCTAGTCACATGATGACTTGTTTTTCCCTTTAGATTATTTAACATCCTCTGAAATCATATAGAATAAGACTTCTTTTACCATGAACATGTCCACAAGGTTCCCTCCTGAGATTAAAAACTAATGGGTAACTAACACCATCATGGTGTTAGGAGGTGCGTGCGCTGATAAAATAGGATGGATGACAAGTCTATACCCCGGGGGTGCATCTACCAATGATCCTCCTTTTCAAAATACAAACATTAGAATGCAACCCCAATTCACAAACAGTAATATTATATGTCATCCATACCTCTGTTGATTCAGATAGGCTCTGGGCTTAATTCGACACCTCAATCTAAGTGCTGAAGTAAATACAGCCACAGTTCCGTTTGTGAAACTTGCATATATCATTTGGCTATCACAAGAATATGCTGCATGGGCGATTGATTCCCCTCGTGGAAACCACTGTGAAAAGAGTAGAATTATAATACAACGAAATTTGATGAAAATGACCAAAGTGCTATAGAAATAATAAACAGTTCATGTTACAAATTTAAAATGAAATTTGATGAAAATGACCAAAAGTGCTAGAAAAAATAAATAAACAGTTCATGTTACAGATAAGATATTATAACACACCATACAATGTATAGATTTCCTTGGACCTGCAATATACACAATTCTGGCAAGTGATTACAGAATACAGCAGTGTCATAAACTAATAATCCCATTAATATAACAGTCTCTGAGCATTCATGGATTATGAATGTTTAATATAATGCGATTAATATTCAAAAAAGCGTCATTTACTGGCATCATCTCGTCATATAAGATTCTCCCACATATATGAGATCACTAGAGGAGGAAGACTGAAATAATGACCAAATTTTACAACTAATATCTACCTATCGGATCCTCTGGATTGATGCTTTGTTGAGCCAAGAAGCTACGTGCATGTGAGAGGGGCTTAATGTAAATCCTTTAATGCCAACCACCACATAGGTGTATTACCAGTTCACCACATGGGCCACTCACTTTATGGTCATTGAGCATTTTCTATTAACCGGTTAAGAGGGTTCGTTTACAATTAGTTATTTTGTCAAAGAAAAAACTTTAGTGGTAATACAATTAATTTGGCACTGGATGAACTCCTCAATTACGTAAGCATCAATTGTCAGTAACTCGGGGAGGACTATACTGGGGCCAAAACAAATTAAGAGTCTTACTTATTTTGATCTTGCACTACACACAAGTAGAAAATATAAGAGTGTTTATCATCTGAAACCAAGGTTTACAATCATTTATGCAGATGTTAACTCCATATGCATAACATCGACTATGTATTTTAAGGTGTGCAAAGAGAATAAAAGATAGCTAGCTCACCTGTTCTATACATTCCAGTTTTCGTGCTTCATATATGGCCAGCTGTGTCTCATGCACAACCAAAAAATGTATCTGATCATGGTGAAACTGGACATGAGTTTCTGCATGAGCACCTGCTGCTCTTCCAGAACGTGTCTGTAAAAATTTACCATCTTTTTNGGCTTGTTTCTGCCAGCCATCCACTCCCCATACGCACAACTACGAGAAGAAAGTTTAAGATATCATGACATGATTAAATCATTTGTTTAGTTTCATGTAATATTTAACGGAAGAAGGGCTGAGTTATATACACTATTTTCACATCACCAATGAAGAATGATTAACACAAGAAAAGGACGTTCTTAAGGCATGACAAGACATATTGAACAAACTTATGCAGTAGATTTTCACCTCATAATTAGTCATGAAAACAAAGAAAAATAATTTCGCTGTTGTAACAAACCTGAGCATCAGCTCCTGATGAAATGAGAACATCTAGGGCAATAGAAAATGCAAGTCCAGTTATACTCTTTTGATGTCCTCTAAGCTTGCGTTTAACCTGTGTGAGATAATTTTTTAAAAAAAAGTCGTTAGGCTATCATCAGCATGCTGCATGAATCCTCCAGAAATCCATATTCTTTGCTTAAAGAGGAAACTAACCTTGGAACTCTGAGCGTGGTAAATTTCAATTGAGTAATCATCCATGCCTATGGCAATGATGTTATTGTCCTGGGGATGGAAAGCAAGAAACGTGGCTGCTGGAGGGGGTGGTTTAAATGTTATCATTGTCTGCAATGACATAAAAACACACATCTTGAGGCAACACAAAATTACCAGTGACAACATAAAATTAAGCACTGAAAATCAGGAACCTTAAATGTTAGCATATTGAAAAGGGAAATCTCGGCGCCTGATGCTGACACAACATAGGAATCATTCTTAGATAATGCAAAGCAATGGACAGCTTCCTGTGGGTTTGCATCACTCATTTCATTGGTCATAAGTATACCACTGGCAGGTAGCCACAGCTGGGGTGCAACCTGCGCAGTTGCCTGGCGAAAGCAAAAATAATCTTTAAACGTAAAAGACCACACAAGGATAGGGATATTTCGAAATAATCTTTCTAGACTGCGAATTCGCAGTCTAGAAAAGTGATTTTTAAGTTGCAATAAAACATATAGCACCTTGCCAGTGGCATTCCTATCAGTCTTCGGCCATTTCCATAGCTTGTGAATAGCATTGCATGTTAAAGCTAAAACCCCGGTTCCTGAATTAGTGTAAAGCAACCTAGCAACCTTAAATGACAAAAGGAAGAGGTAAGAATTAGAACAAGAA
>NC_033794.1:1950887-1977687 GCF_001876935.1 Asparagus officinalis | reverse complement strand
GCTCAATGCCACAATCTGAGATCATTCCTGGAAAGCATAATCTCTATCATAAAAACCAAATTTTGAGATCATATATACAGAGTATGCAATATAAAGGGGTAGGCTTACTAGGATTTGTTTGCAAAACAATTGGAGGACTTTCTAAAATCATTTTAATAATTATATGTGATATTATATAAAACTTAGGATTATGATAACAAAGGCTTTCAACTTTTCAAAAAGAATATGATTCTAAATTTATAATTAAATTTAATAATCAAAGTTCAAAACTCAAAGTCAGATCAAGCATGAAAAAAAATTCTATGCTTCAAAGGCCTTATCACTAACCTAAACTATTGGATTAAAAAGAAAGGAAAGAACCGAAAAGAAAAGGGACAGAAGGACAGAGAATTATCTTCCTTCAGTAAATGAAAATATCTGAAGCTCATAATAAGATGAATAGCTGAAAACTGATTTCAATTTTAACTCCTAAACATTATTCTCTTATGATACCTCCATATTGACAACTAGTTACACTGCCAATAAGTCAAAAAGCATAATGCAGAATATCAATTGATTACAGCCAACAAGCTTTTTCATGGTTGGAAAGACTTCAACATTCTCAAGTTCAAGAAGAGTGACATTTTCTAGTATGACATGTCTTTCTTTACTAATTAGAGACTGTTTTCTATTACAGATAGTGAAATGCTCTATATGACCATGTGTGGAAAAAGGCGTGGAAATGTATGGCTGCACAGAAAAATCCCATAAGACTAAATTTTGCAAATAAAATAAGTGTCCACATATGATGCGTATATCTATAACTTGTTTGTCAAGCGCGCAACAGGCATGTAGTAAGTCATATATTCAAATTATTCTCTGAACTACTTGCAATGGGATAGAACACTCACCTTCACTGATAATATGTTGTCAGTGAGCTTCAATGAACAACACTGAGAATGTTCACTAATTTCTATCAGCTTCCAGTTCTTGGATTTCTCGATTGACTTGTGAACGATTCTAGATTTAACATCTTCCACACTCTGACTGTTAACATTCTGCTGCAAATATTAAAGAAACCAATACCCTTGTAAGCAAAAACTGACAGCAAGGTTATGAGCACATCTCTAAGAAATCTAACCAAAAAAGTTATTTAAAAAACTGAACTAGAGTATGATTACAGGAAACATGAGTATTGAATTACCAATCTAACGATTGATGTCATTGGAGCACTTCCATCAGGAGCTGCAGAATTAGTTCCGACCATAGCACTGACAGTAGCAGGGGACCTAATTGAGCTTGTCTGCTACATAAATCTAACAGTTACACTGACGGACTAAGACAGGAGTTACAGTACAAATGATGAAAAAAATTCTTTTTAATAGTTAAAAATCCTAAAACAGTTTGTAAGAATGTTCTTAAGTAAGCTACCTTTGCAATGGCCTCTTGAAACCCATCATCATTTGCCAAAATTTTTATAGAGTTACCACATGTTGATACAGCTAAAAATGAACCAAGTTTATTAAATCGAATGCGTGGGCAGGCCTGAAATTATTAGAAATCAGAACGTATGAGATTTTCTTGTTTAGCAGCAGTTTACTGATATAGCAATACAGAAAACCAAATAAAGTAATTACAGTCAATCCTCCCAATGCATCAGTGGTTGCCAAGAGGTTAATATTGTCCATGTCCCAGAACTTGATCATAAAGTCATCTCCGGCAGCTAAAAATCGGTTTTTTGTAGTATCAAATTGTACCACGCCCAAGGAACTTCTCCGAGAACCAACAAATGATTGTTTCACGGATCCTTTGTTCTCATCCCATTCAACAATATATGAATCCCCTTCCTTACTGGTACCACAAGAGAACAGCCTATATATGAAAACATATCCCCATTAAAGTTGTTACCCAGATGAAGGAAATGTTTCAATAATTCTACTAAGAACAATACATGTATACCTTGTTCCGTCAGCACTGTATGCCATAGTCGTACACCAGCGACCTGGAGCTGTATAATCAAACTGGGAACACTCATTCCCATATTGCCATATTTTTACCTCACCATCAAGTGAAACAGAAAGGATAAACTGAAAAAATAGAATGGGAAGAATTCACTTTATCTTATGATTGCTAGACAAGAAGTTCTAGAACAAATCACAAATATGAAAAATGTCAATGAAAAAACGGACAGAAATTGCTTACAAGTTATTGACAAAAAAATAATAATATAATGTCTGAATGAGATGATACCGGAATATTTTCTTTTGAGTGTGAGCATATGGAATATACTGGCGCTTCATGACCTTCAAAAGTATATTGAAGATCACCAGTAATAGTGTCCCAAACCTGAAGTGACAGTATTGTTAAGAAGAACATGTTAATCATTATTGTCAACAATACAATACTTACCTTAATAAGCTTGTCATCTCCACAGGTCACTACACAGGACTTCTTATTTGGCTGAGAGAAAGCAATGTCATTAACTCCACCAGCATGAGCATCAATCTTAACCATGAAGTTTTAACAAAACCACAATAAGCATCCAGGATGGATAGTAGAATATTAAATTGAGCACAGGGAGCAACAAATGAGGAACAAATAATTACCAGGAGCAAATAATTAGCGTGAGGGCAAAATAACTAGTTGCTCAATATTACCTCTAAATGGTTAACAAGTTCACTACTCTTGTATTTATACAAGTGCATAAGACGCTCGGAGTATGCAACACCTGTCAAGGTGCAGAGCATCACATTAAATTGTCATGCACCACAGTATTTTCCCTTTTTTCCCTTTGATAATTGCTACTCTACCATCATATGAAGAGTAAATTGACAAAACAAAGGAATTTTTTTTTTTTTTTGAACTTACCAAATTGACTCCCATCAGCATCCCATAATACACGCTTAACAGATATCAACTGCTTACCATAAAATCCAAGGATCTGTGATCAATACAAGAAAAGGTCATGAGAAACACAAGAGCACCACACCCTTCCAGATTACCTGTATAATCTTTGAACAAGCTGGAAGTTCCCAAACTTTAGGAGCTCTATGAGCCAGCCTCTTACTGAGGGATACATCCCAGACAGCAATGTCACCAACACTGGTTCCAACTGAAAGAAGAAGTCTTTTCAAGCTAAATCCGGCAAAGAGAGGACTCAAGTAAACAAGGTTGTATAACCGCATACACTCGAACCTAGAAGAATGCTGTTCTGAGAAGGATGAAAATCCATGCTCGTGACGGAAGAACCCTGCTTCAGAACAAAAAGTACCTTTCTTGGAAGCTCTTTAATAGAGCATGGATTCTGTTGGATATTGGCGCGCCGTTCCGACAATATCTGTAAAGAGATTTTCAGCAACATGAACATCAGGGTGTGTGTGTATATGTGAGAATGCCATGGGCTGTGAAGAGCACCCAGGAGATTGTTGAATATATTTTTTTATTTTCTCACATGGGCTGCCGCCCATGTTTTCTTTAAATTTTTCAAAAGTGGTGGGCCCCACAGAAGAAAAATTTAGACGTGGGTCCCACATGCATAGTAAAATAATATTATTTTATTAGTGCATAGTATTTTTCCAAACGCTATAAATAGACCCCAAATCCTTAAGAAAAATTCATTCCAAAAACAACAATCAATATATACAGATATAGATTGTAAAATAGCTGGTGCTTATAGGAATTTTGCCTGATAGATCGAGGAGATCTTTGCCTGATAGATCGAGGAGATCTTTGCTTATAGATCGAGGAGATCTTGATAGTACTGGGTCGGTGCACACCAGAGTACTAGACTGTTGTTCCTGAAAGTAATTTGGCCTTGGGATCCTTGCATCGGAGTAGGCCAAATAATCCTTTAAGCACAGCGTTTTACAAAAACACAGCAGCTGAGTTGAAAATTTTTAAATTATTACCCTTTAATTTTTTGTTCGGTTTTTGCTGTTTTATATCTGTATTATTTCAGATTTAACCACAGACGCCAACAATCTTAAAGCACCATGGATCCTGCGAGGACTTTTAAAGTGAATTGTCTTAAATTAGAGAACTTTGACGGTTCCAACTTCAACGCATGGCGTCGGAAAGTAATCTTCGGGATGCAACTCCTGAAAATCTACTATGTGGTTTCTGAGGAAAAACCTGACTTTGAAGAAGACTCTGAAGCTGAAGCCTCTTGGGCTAGAGATGATCACTTCTGCAGGAGTTATCTCCTTAATTGCCTGGCCGATCATCTAGCAGATGCTTACACCAACAAGCTCTCTGCAAAGGAAATCTGGAATACTCTGGAGGACCAGTATAAGAATGAGGAGAAGCTGTCCAAATCTCACCCCATTGATAAATTTCTGGACTTGAAGTTCGAAGATGATACTGAGATTTTGCCTCAAGTCAAAGAGCTTGAAAAGCTTGTTATGAAGCTAAAGGATGAAAAAATCAATTTTTGTTAAACCTTTATCTCTGGTGCAATTGTCAACAAGCTTTCTCCATCATGGATGTCATTCTTCACTAACATTCGGAGAAGAAAAAGACAAGTGACTTTGTCTGATCTGAAGAGATTCATTCAGATCGAGGACGAGACTCGAACTCGCACGAAGACTGAGCTCATTGCTAGCAAAAGGCGTCTGCTAACATGGTGGCTGCAAACTTTAAAAAGGGTAATAATTTATCTTTCAAGAAGAAGAAGTCTTTTAATAGAAAGAAGAACCAGAATCCAAAGAACCTGAACGTTCAGAAGGAGTTCAAGAGGAGCGGCAAATGCTTCAACTGTGGAAAGCAAGAATATTTTGCCAAAGACTGCAAAACATCAAAGAAGGAAACAATACACAATGTCAATCAAGTTGATGATTGTGTGGCTATGCTCTTCCAGGTAACAACTCCAAGCAACATCTCTAGTTGGTGATTAGATACGGGTGCTACTTATCATGTATGCTCCAATAGAGATATGTTCTATTCTTATGTTGCTACCAAAGAGAACGTATCAATGGCTGATCGTTCTGTGGTTCCTATTCTTAGAACTGGGACTGTGGTGCTGACTCTTTCTTTGAGAAAGACTCTCACATTGAAGGATGTGAAATACGTTCCCTCAATTGTCAAAAACTTAGTCTCTGGAAGCATGTTGTGTAATGCAGGCATGAGGCTGGATTTTTAAGGAGAAAAGACTGTATTATCCTTCAAGAAAATATATTTTGGCAATGCATATCTTACTGATGGCATGTATAAAATCAGTACGAGTGCACCCAACCCCGTCGTAAATAAAGTATCATCTTCTGCTTACTCCTCTGTGTTATGACATAATAGGCTAGGACATATAAATTATAGAAAATTATCCAGCATGGAGAAGTTAGGATTACTTCCAAAATATGAGGGTAACAAACCTGAGAAGTGTGAAGTTTGCGCGCAAGCAAAGCTGACAAGAAAGTCATTTTCAAATGTCACGAGGAGCACCAACCTGTTAGATCTGATTCATTCAGATACTTGTGACTTCAAGAGCTTCGTCACTCGTGACTATAAGAAATACTTCATCACCTTCATTGACGACTATTCTCGCTTCTGTCACGTTTACCTGTTGAAATCTAAAGATGAAGCCTTCAGCAAGTTTGTCGAGTTTCGGACTCGAGTGGAGAAACAGCTTGGACTATATGTGAAAAGACTCGGGAGCGACAGAGGAGGAGAATACCGGTCTAAGGAGACGAAAGCATACTTCAAGGAGCATGAAATCATTGCTGAAACTACTGCTCCGTATTCTCCGTAATCTAATGGGATTGCAGAAAGAAAAAATCGCACATTAATCGAGATGGTGAATTCGATGCTAATCACATCTGGTCTTCCTACCTGCTATTGGGGTGAGGTTTTACTGATAGCAAACTGTATTCTAAACAGAGTACTCTACTCTAAAACTGATAGTACTCCTCATCAATTATGGTTGGGATATCCAGACCATTTGGATAATCTCAAAGTATGGGGGTGTCTCGCATATATTCGAATTCCAGATATCAGAAGGCCTAAACTCGGACCAAAGGCTAACAAATGTGTGTTTATTGGCTTTACTAAAGATAGCAATGCTTGCAGGTTCCTGGACCGTGGAACCAACTCAATCATTAAAGCTCGGGATGCAGAATTCTTAAGAATAAGTTTATCAAACATAAAGGCTTATTGCTCAAAGATGTAGCAGAGAATGCTAGTACATCAGATACACCAGAGGAGTCAGTTTCGCAAGAAACTAAAAATATCAATGATAAAGGAGTTATCGAGCCATCTTCCAAGCGTATCAGGAGACGAAAAGATTTTGGAGATGACTTCATCACCTATAATGTGGAAGGAGACCCATAGACTTTTCAAGAAGTAATGCAGTCAACAGACGTTCTTCTGTGGAAAAAAGTTATTAATGATGAGATGGATTCATTAATCCAAAATCATATTTAGGAGCCGGTGGATGTACCTGAAGGTGCAATGCCTATTAATTGCAAGTGTATCTTTAAGAAGAAGCTCCGTCCTGATGATACTATTAAAAAGTACAAAGCAAGACTGGTGGCGAAATGATTCTCTCAGAAAAAAGGTATAGATTTCTTTGATATCTATGTACCAATTTGCAGGACCACTACCATTAGAGTGCTTATCGCATGGGCGGCGATTAAAATGTTTGTTATACATCAGATGAATGTGAAGACTGTCTTTCTCAATGGAGATCTCACAGAAGAGATCTACATGGAGAAACCAGAAGAGATCTATATGAAGAAACCAGAAGGACTTGATGCTCCAGCTGGTAAGGTTTGTAAACTTATCAAGTCTTTATATGGACTTAAGCAGGCACCAAAACTCTGACATGAGAAGTTCGATGGGGTTGTTCGTAATAATGGGTATCAAGTCAGTAAATTTGACAAGTGCCTATACATCAAGGTCGCTGAAAGAAAGATGGTGGTCATCTGCCTCTATGTGGATGATATGCTCATCATTGGGAGTGATTTGAAGATAGTAATATCTACCAAGAAATTTCTTTCAGCACAGTTCAGCATGAAGGACCTTGGAACTGTGAACGTGATTCTCAGAATCAAAATCATATACTCTGAAGAGGGTATTGGATTATCTCAATCTCATTATGTCGAGAACATGCTAAGGAAATATGGCTACAACGACTTGCCAGAACTATCAGTATCATACGATTACAACAAGAAGTTTCGATCGAACACTGAAAAACCAGTAGAGCAGCTAAGATACTCAAAGATCATTGGGAGTTTTATGTACGCGATGAGCTACACAAGACCAGATATAGCATTCATTGTAGGAATGCTTAGTAGGTTCATAAGTAATCCTGGAAAGCTTCATTGGGATGTTGTTCAGAGATTGATGAGATACTTGAAAGGAACTACAGGTCTAGGCCTTTTTTATACTGGATATCCGACTGTAATCGAAGGCTATTCAGATGCAAGCTGGTGCTCAGAACCAGATGAGTGCAGATCTACTGGAGGATTTATCTTCACTATGGGTGAAGCTGCCGTCTCGTGAAAGTCTAAGAAGTACACCATGATTGCACAGTCATCGATGGAATTTGAGTTCTTCGCACTCTGCGTTGCAGGAGATGAAGCTGAATGGCTAAGTTGTTTTCTCCGAGACCTTCGATTGACGGAATTACAAGGTGTAATTACTATCTATTGTGATAATCAAGCGACGAGTGCTGTGACAGCGAACTCGTTGTTCAATAGAAAGAAACGGACCATTCGTTTGAAGCATGGCTATTTGAGAGAGCTCATTTGTTAAGGAGTCAACTCTGTGATTAACGTCCGATCTTCAGAGAATGTGGTTGATCCTTTGACTAAGGGTCTGAAAAAGGACATAGTCAAAAGGACGTCTGCTAGAATAGGTCTCAAAATTTTATAAATCTTACAAATACTTACCATGTTTATTAAATTATTAGTTCAAAGCTTATGCTATTAATAGTAAGATAATTGGTTCAAAAGACAAGTAAGATTTGTAAAAGTTGATAGTCTTACAAATACCTATCATTTACATCTAGTTATTAGTTTAAAGCTTATGCTACTAATGACAAGATAAATAGTTCAAAAGTCAAGTAAGATTTATATGTGAAAGAGTTTAAGTTTTCTTGGATTAGTCGATGTCTAAGGCAAGGTTTGGGGGTTGCGTAACGCGCTCCGCAAGGAACGAGGTACTTAATTGATCTTTGATCAACCTCTAATACTATCCTTACCTGGCTGAACTATCCGAGTAAAACTTTAATCTTTTCACCTAGAATCCTATCATGAGAGAGGACGACTCTTAAGCCTTAATGAGTTCAAAACATTTCGGATGCGGGATATTTGATAGGAAACATGCCTAAAGAACTCATCTATGCATAGGTGGAGATTTGACCGTCTCTTATGGTGTCTTGTGGAAAGATACCTAGAGCCCTAGTAGAAACCAGGACATGCACAGGTAGGGGTGTTATCAGAGCGGATACGGTTCGGATATAAAACTTACCATATTCATATCCGCTTTTTATAAATGGATACGGATACGGATACGGATCATCTTCGGTAAGAAAAAACATTAACCATATTCGTACTTATCGAAAACAGATACGGTTCGGATATTTGAGAATCGGATCGGATATGATCACGGATATAAACGGATATTCGACAAATATATATGAATCAGATATGAATTAGTACACCTATGTATAAATTACATTCATCTCTTTACAGTTTTTTTTTTTCAATTTTTGGCGCATGCCTCTGCAAGTTCTCTAAATTTTTTGAAAAAAATGAAGAAACATTCAACCTTGAAAGTCCGCAAAAGTGGGGAGCTAGCCAATTTTGTCTTCTCCAAATTAAACTTTTCCAGCATCAAAATTCGATGTACTTTGCCTATGTTGAACGCAACTATTTTGTTTTTCTAATACGGGATATCTCCACATCTGAAACTTTCTTTACCAGTCCTAGTTCTTTCATTACTGAAGACTTGTCAACTCTTCCTTCAACTTGTCATTTGTCATGGTTGACGATCGATGTATGAAGATTAATTGTTTACTTGTTCTAGTAATTAATTTATTAGTGTATTTACCACCAAAGTGTTGCGCGCAGCGGAAATTTCGGAAGCACTTCGGCAGCACAACAAGAGTCAGGTCGTAATAAGAATTCTTGTTTCTCAAAGGGAACAAGAATCTGAAGCCTAATATCCCATCAAAGTGGGATATTTGCTCTTCCTCTCGTCAGCTCTAGGACTGCGCGTCGAGGGAACCTAAAAGCTATTACAAATCACACAAAAAGCAGTACAACCAATTTTTACGTGGTTCGGCAAATTACCTACGTCCACGGGGCAAGGAGGGGGGAGATCTACTAATAGAGGGAGAGAATACAACTAAGGTTTACAATCATTCATCTAAACCCTCACACAATCTCTCAAATCCCTCACACAATTATCTCTCTCAAAGGGATGCACAAAAACTCTAAAAAGAAAAGCCTCTTCTTTTCTTTTTCTTTTGCACCTTCTCTGTAGCTGCAACACAGACCTCCTGCAGTTTTGCTTCACTGTTCCGCAATCGAAAGAAGACCAGCCGAAATAATTCCCTTGCAGCCACCAATCAAAAAGACCCTTGCACACGGAAACAAAAAACCTAGGTGACTCTTTTATAATGTGATTGGTTGATTCGGGTGGGCCGCACTTCCTTCTTTTCATGCGGAAATCAAATTTCTTTGCCCAAATTTCTTTGCCCAATCATTGGTATTTGCCCAGCTCCCTTTGCCCAATCATTGGTGTTTGCCCAGCTCATGCTCGTGGTCCCCACTCGCATTCACAATTCTCCACATCGGTGAAGTTTTCTCAAAACTGAACCGACACCAAAGCAATCAAATGTCCCACTTGTTGTGTCCAGTACGAACTCAATTCACAACAAGTCAAGAACCCGAACGAGAATCCAAACAATCTCACCCCCATCAAAAATCAACTAATCCAAACCGGCTGCATCTGAAAGACTGCCTACGTATCCTCTTGCCCAAGGAATCAAGCCAAACGTAGTTCATCCAAATGGCCGTCAACGGCCTCAACAATCACGGATGTGCAACAAGTTTCGACAATGATCAAACTTGTTGTTCGGAACCACCTTAGTGAGCATATCCGCCGGATTATCCTTCGTGTGGACTTTCACAATCTCCACATCGCCATCTTCAAGAACATCCCGAACGAAGTGATAACGAACGTCAATATGCTTCGTTCTCGTATGAAAAACCTGATTCTTCGCCAAATAGATAGCACTCATGCTATCACAATGAATAGTGACGGACCTCTGCGATATACCAAGTTCCTCCAAAAGTCCTCGAAGCCAAATAGCCTCCTTCACAGCCTCCGTAACTGCCATATACTCTGCCTCCGTCGTAGACAAAGCCACCGTCGACTGTAAGGTGCATCTCCAACACACCGGCGCACGGGTCAAAGTGAACACATACCCCGTCGTAGACCGGCGCTTATCCAAATCACCGGCATAATCCGAATCAACATAGCCAATGCACAACTGCCCACCTGTAGTGTCCCGCTCATAAACTAAACCAACATTGAGTGTACCTCGAATGTACCTCAAAATCTATTTCACAGCGTCCCAATGACTCATTCCCGGATCATGCATGTATCTCGATACCATGCTTACCGCTTGTGACAAATCTGGCTCGTACATACCATCGCGTACATCAAGCTCCCAACCGCACTCGCATATGGAGTCTTCGACATTAACTCTCGATCTTTAACTGACTTCGGTGAAAGACCAGCTGAAAGCTTCAAATGGGCTCCCAAAGGTACACTAACTGGCTTCGTATCCATGCTAATATGGAATCGTTGTAGAACCTTCTTCAAATAAGCCACCTGTGTCAAACAAATTCTGCCATTCTTCTTGTCTCTGCCGATCTCCATCCCTAGAATGCGTTTCGCCTCACCCAAGTCTTTCATCTCAAACTCATTTGATAGCTGAACTTTCAACTCATCTATAGCCGACCTGGAAGTAGAGGCAACTAACATGTCATCGACATAGAGCAACAAATAGATGTACGCACCTCCTTTCAACTTGCGAAAATATACGCAAGGATCAAACTGGCTCCGAGTGTACGAATGACCAATCATAAAACCATCGAATCGCCTATACCACTGTCGAGGAGACTGCTTCAAACCGTATAGCGATTTCTTTAATCTGCAAACCAACTTATCTTTTCCTGCAGCTCGGAATCCCAATGGCTGGGTCATATATATTTCTTCATCAAGATCACCATGAAGAAATGCCATTTTCACATCCAACTGATCTAATTCCAAACCATACTGTGCCACCAAAGCTAGCAGAATCCGAATCGAAGAGTGCTTCACCACCAGAGAGAAAACCTCATTATAATCTATTCCTTCCTCCTGTGCATAGCCCTTCGCAACTAACCTAGCTTTGAACCTCAATGGAGTGCCCTCAATGCCCTCCTTCTTCGTGTATACCCACTTGCAACCAATTGCCTTCCGCCCCTTTGGAAGCTCAACAAGCTCCCATGTATCGTTCTTATGAAGAGATTCCATCTCCTCCTGCATAGCCACCTGCCACGAATCAGCCTCCGAACTCTGCTCGGCCTCTCTGAATGTAGTAGGCACTAACTCATCGATACTCTCCACCGGAAGTGCATACGCAACTGTGTCGGCATACCGTGCTGGCATCTGTATGTTTCTCCTCTGTCTCCTAACCGCAATAGAATCTTGAACCTGAGCCGTCGGTTCCTGATCCTGCACATTTGTACTCGTATCCTCCGTATTACCGTCGTGCTCGCCTGGCGTCACTTCAGTCGGCACCTGCATGGATACTGTACCATCTGGACAATGTGGAGCTGCATCGATCTCCACCACCTGCGATATCTCCTCCGTCGGGTCGCTCTCCACCTGATGAGAGCTGAGAAGCTTCAAGATAGAAGCTTCATCAAACATGACGTCCCTACTCAGCACAATCTTCTTATCAACTGGATCCCAAAGCTTGTATCCCTTGACACCACGCTTGAATCCTACAAATATGGCCTTCCTAGCTCGAGGTTCCAATTTATCAGTTCTAACATGATAATATGCAGGGCACCCGAATACCTTGAGCTGGTCATAGTCATGTGCTGGCTTTCCCGACCACATCTCCATAGGGGTTTTTCCCTCAATCGCAGATGAAGGCAGCCTATTAATGAGGTGGCTCGCATATGTAAGTGCCTCAGCCCAAAAGATCTTCTCCAAACCACTCTGCGACAATAAGCATCGGATCTTTTCCAGTAAAGACCGATTCAACCCTCTGCCACCCCATTTTGCTGCGGTGTATGACTAACTGTGAAGTGTCTCTCTATGCCCTCGTCTCGACATAGCTGCTGAAAGGGGTCAGAAATATACTCACCACCGTTGTCGGATCGCAACGTCTTGATCTTTCTCCCAGTCTGCAGTTCCAATCTCTTCTTCCACTCCACAAACAAATCTAGGACTTCACTCTTCTTCGTCATGGTGTACACCCAACAACGCCTAGAATAGTCATCTACAAAAGTGACGAACCAATGTCTACCACCAAGTGATGCAGTCTTGGTAGGACCCCAAACGTCTGTGTGCACGTAGTCCAGGATGCCCCTCGTCTGATGAATGGCAGTCCCGAACTTCACCTTTGTCTTCTTGCCAAGAACACAGTGCTCACAGAACTTAATCTTCCCACTCTTGGCTCTCTTCAATAGCCCCTGCTTGCACAATGCCTGCAGTGACTTTTCACCTGTGTGCCTCAACCTATAGTGCCAAAGTCTGCTCATGTCCGCTTCTGAAATAGCCGAAGCAACCTGGCCAATCTCGGTGCTTCCCTTCAGATAATACAAATTCCGATTGCGGACTCCCCTCATCACCACCAATGATCCCTTAGTAACCTTCGCTACAGCGTTTTCGAAAGTCACCTTGAATCCCTTCGCCTCCAAAGCTCCAACTGAGATAAGATTTTTCTTCAGTTGAGGAACAAATCTCACCTCCTTCAACTCACGGACTACTCCATCGTGCATCCTAATCCGTACGGTACCTATCCCACAAACGCCACAGGATTGATCATTTCCCATGACAACAACGCCCCCGTCGACTTTCTCAAAAGATGCAAACCAGTCTCGCCTAGGGGTCACATGAAAAGTAGTGCCGGAATCAAGCATCCAATCTGATGCATCCACATGGTTCACCTCCGGAGTAATCAGTAGAGAAAAGTACGAATCATCGGAATCATCGCCTTTCACAACGTTCACCTCATTGGCCTTCGGGCCCTTTTTCTTGTCATTCTCCTTCTCCTTGAGCTTCGGGCAATCTCTCTTCCAATGTCCCTGCTTCTTGCAAAATGCACATTGGTTCTTTGCTAATTGGTGACGGCTTTTTGACTTTGACCTCCCTCTATTACCACCTTTCGGATATGGGCTTCTACCTCTCGTCGACAAGGCCTCACCTGAAGTGCTAGCACGGGAAGTCTCTTTATCCTTCCTCCTCAAATCGTAGTTGGTCAATGCGTTAGTCACTTCACTATAGCTGATAGAAGATCTCCCGTTCAACAAAGTGAGCACGAAGGTATCATACTCCTCATCTGATAAGGAGCCCAACAAAATAATCGCTTTGTACTCATCCGATATCTTCTCATCAACATTCGCCAAGTCCGACAACAACTTAGTGTGGTTGTTCACATGAGACGCTAGTGAGGTGCCTCGGGACATCTGGAATCTGAATAACCTACGCAACAAATGCAACATGTTCTTAACACTCTTCGTAAGATACTTATTGTTAAGAATTTCCCACATCTTCATCGCAGACGTCATCCCAATCACATCATATTTCAGCTCATGTTCCAAACAGGACCTGATCACCCCACAAGCGTTCATATTCATCTTCTCCCATACCGCCTCATCATATTTAGGTGGCTTCTCGTGGACCATGATGGTCTCTTCCAAATTCTGAGCATTGAGCGCATCCTGTACGTCGCTCATCCACAAACCAAAGTTGATTTTGCCGTCATACTTCACCACACTAATTTTAGTGTTCTGAAAACCAACTTGTATTGTACCCGCCATCGATTTGCTGCTTTCACCTTCTTCTCCCATTGCGAACTAACTCCAAAATTGTAGAGAAAGAACAAATTTGATAGAAATTAGGAACCACCTAACCGAACCCTAGATTGGATTCCAAATAGATTTCTTAACCACACGAGGAAAGCGAAATCTCAAACGGCAACTCCTAATGCTATCTCCACCGAAGCCTAGAACTCCAAGAACCAAGCTTCTAACTGAATCTTCCTCTACCAAAACACCCTAGATCTGAAATCTGGGCTCTGATACCACTTGTTGCGCGCAGCGAAAATTTCGGAAGCACTTCGGCAGCACAACAAGAGTCAGGTCGCAATAAGAATTCTTGTTTCTCAAAGGAAACAAGAATCTGAAACCTAATATCCCATCAAAGTGGGATATTTGCTCTTCCTCTCGTCAGCTCTAGGACTGCGCGTCGAGGGAACCTAAAAGCTATTACAAATCACACAAAAAGCAGTACAACCAATTTTTACGTGGTTCGGCAAATTTCCTACATCCACGGGACAAGGAGGGGGGAGATCTACTAATAGAGGGAGAGAATACAACTAAGGTTTACAATCACTCATCTAAACCCTCACACAATCTCTCAAATCCCTCACACAATTATCTCTCTCAAAAGGATGCACAAAAACTCTAAAAAGAAAAGCCTCTTCTTCTTTTTTTCTTTTGCACCTTCTCTGTAGCCGCAACACAGACCTCCTGCAGTTTTGCTTCACTGTTCCGCAGCCGAAAGAAGACCAGCCGAAACAATTCCCTTGCAGCCGCTAATCAAAAAGACCCTTGCACACGGAAACAAAAAACCTAGGTGACTCTTTTATAATGTGATTGGTTGATTCAAAAAACCTAGGTGACTCTTTTATAATGTGATTGGTTGATTCGGGTGGGCCGCACTTCCTTCTTTTCATGCGGAAATCAAATTTCTTTGCCCAAGCACTTCCTTCTTTTCATGCGGAAATCAAATTTCTTTGCCCAAATTTCTTTGCCCAATCATTGGTATTTGTCCAGCTCCCTTTGCCCAATCATTGGTATTTGCCCAGCTCATGCTCGTGGTCCCCACTCGCATTCACACAAAGTTGCTGTGGTGTAGTGGTTATCACATTAGTCTTACACACTAATGGTCCCCAGTTCGATCCTTGGCGGCAATAATTTATTTACTATAAATGTTTTTAATAACTTCAACCTAGTCGTATATAACATTGCGGATATCTTTATTACATTTGCGGATATTCGTATCCGCATCCTTCATATTCGTTTCCGAATCCGTATCCGCAAAAAAATCCGAAACCAGATCCGTATCCATTACTGTATCCGTCCAGTTTCAAAATTAGCTTATCATATCCGCATCCGTTCGGATACGGATGCGGATCGGTTCGGATATATCCGAACTGTTTAGCACCCCTATGCACAGGACCATAAATGTGCAAAGGCAAAGGCAAAGGCAAGGTAAAGACAAAGATAAAGGCAAGTGTGGTTCAAAGTAAAAACTACCACAGATAAGTTTGATCTTGTGTGTTCGCTGAATTTTTAGACATGTACTGGTTCAAGTCTCTGTGACACCATGCACCTATCTTTTATTCAGGTGGTCTAAAGGGGATTCAAGTCCTTGCGACATCTTCCTTATGCACAACGATTGAAACGACGGCACTGTTACACGATAGTAGTTTAAAAAAATTGTGGAGGATTGTTGAATATTTTTTTTAATTTTCTCACATGGGTTGTTGCCTAACAGAGCCGCCCATGTTTTCTTTAAATTACTGCCATTTAATTTTCTGTTCGGTTTTTGTTGTTTTATATCTATATTATTTTAGATTTAACCACAGGGGCCAACAGAGATATGAAGCAGGCATGAAGTGTGGAAAGTCGGAGCTAAATTTTAAAGGTTCAACAAAGTACCTCATCAGATTTTCCCTTAGGACCTCGTTTCTTAAGCCCATGATCAGGATCTGTTGATAGATAACATTCAACAGAGAAGCTATCATGATGAACAAAAAATTATATAACAATATAACAGATTGGAAAGAAAATGCAATCTAGTGTGTCACTGGCCTAAAAAAACGTGCAGTGTACAGAAAAATTTTGCAGCTCTTATTAAGCAAAAAGTTCTCCACACACTGAGATTTTCTGAATCGGAATTGAGAAACTATAGAGTGAAAAAAAGGTACATCTCACATTACCAGTAATAGGAGGAACATCTAGTTCAATGGGTTTATCAAAGTCTGCAGCAGAGATTGCTGGACGGGGCTTTGGAGGAGGGGCATTGGATGGCACCTGACCTATATTCATCACATTAACATCATTTATGAGAAATTTCAATAATGCAGGAGGTTTTGTGTAACTTAGAAAGTTCAGCGGAAAAGGAAAAGACAAATTTCCAAATTTCAGATTACAAGCATTAGGAGGAACATTTGGTCCAGTGTGTATATCAGAGACTGCATCCCGGACTGCATCCGAGATTGCTTGACAGGGCACCAGAGGAGGCGGATTGGACCGCACTTGACCTTTCATTCATCATGTTAACAGTCATTTATGACAAGTTCCAATAATATTTTCAGTAGTTTATGGGAGTTTTATATAAATTGGAAAGTTCACGGAAAAGGAAAAGACAAATTTCACATTACAAGCATTAGGAGGAACATCTGATCCACTGAGCGTATCAGAGACTAAACCAGGGACTGCATCATAGATTTCTGAATGGGACATCCGAAGATAGTGATTCGACCACACAGGACCTTGACCTATCACGTTGACACCATTCAAAACAATTTTCAATAGTTCATTGAAGGTTTGTTGAGGTGTTTTCTAATTTATAAAGTTTTAAGGGGTTTTCTGCAAAACATCTCAAATTTTGAAAGGAAAAGCCATACTTGACATCACGAGGAGTAATATAAATATATGGTCTAATGAGCCTACCAGTGAATTCACAAGAGGTCCTGTATGGAGCCATCCGAGAAGGGATCTCAGCTGCAACTTTGGTTGAACCATCATCAGCTGCTGGCTGAAATGGCAGAACAGAAAACACAAGCATCAGGCGTACAAAAAAAGAAAAAGAAAAAGAAAAAAAGTAAATGCCAATGCACTGCAAGAACACTTTCTGAACAATTTCAGTTACCTCAGGAGGCCTTATTAGAGGAAAGCCACTCAGTTTTGCAGTCGGATTCATCGGTAATTTCATCAGTGGAACAGGTTTTGCAGTCAGATTCATTGTTGGACAAGCATGTTTTGAATTCACTTTCATTGGTCGAGGAGCAGGCTTTGCAATTGGATTCATTGGTGGAGGAGAAATTTTTTCAATCTGTGGAGAAGGTTTCGCAATCGGATTCATTGTTGGAAGAACAGGATTTGCAACCAAATTCAACCATGAAGGAACAGGTTTTGCAGTCATATTCATCGTCGTAGGTTTTGCAATCGGATTCATTGGTGAAGGAGAAGATTTTGAAGTCAATTTTATCGGTGGAGGAGCAGGCGAAGGCATGATGGCTTCAGAAGCTTGAGGACAAGAATGGTCAAAGAATAAGGACTTAAATTCAGGTTGTGACCTAGGATTCTTACAGCGCATGTGTTGCCAATGTAAACTGACATGAAACAGGAAAACGAACATCACCAAAAATCAAATTTAATTCAGGACAACCAATTATTCTAAAAGTTATACCTCTGATTAAGCAGGGTTTTTAATCTCGACTCCTTCATATCCGGAAACTGCAATATGTCTTCAAATAATGGGTTCGCCTTGATTAACTTCCGGAGCTCATTAATTGCAAGAATCCTCGCTGACCGGGTATCAATATACTTAGAAAGCTTGGCTTTTTCACTGATAAACAAAATAAATAACAATAAGTAAGGTATACCTTCATTAAAACCAAAACAATCTACCATTAAAATTTCTAATTCTGACAAGTGAACCAACAATACCGAAAATCCTCGAGCGTAAGCAACTGCGTTAGCTCCTTAAACAAACCCTCGTCAACTTCGGAGAATACTTTCAGGTCCTTCATAAGGATCTCACAAGCCTTTGACACATCGTGCCTAAAATCATAAAAACTCAATCAATTTCAATCCAAAAGCAAAAAAATCTTGAGAAAGGTCAATAATACAATTCACGGACCTCTGAAGGGTTTCGATATACTTATTCCGGCGGATCATGAAGAAAATCTTCTTCGAGATTTGATTATCGTCAAGCTTCGTGAACCCTGAGAGGTACCTCTCCGCTTTCTCCCATTCCCCAGCGAGGACAGCCTCCTCAAAGTGCTTCATGTTGAAGAAAACCCCTGATTCTTGCTCCAATCTTCCAAAAATCGTTCGAAAAAGTTAGAGAGAGAAACTCAACTCTAGAGAGAGAAACTCAAATTCTAGGGTTTCGACATGGATTCTTACATGTGAATCGTCTCCTTGAGATTATGCTCCTTCAGGAACTGGAGAATGAGGATAATGATCTCGCTTAACCGCGACATGGCGCCAAGATCGCCGCAGCGGCCGCCGGATCTTGGATCAGCCAGGGTGCTTAACGTATTCGCATCCGATAACTAAATCGGAAGAAAACAGAGAGAAGTAGCTGAAGAAAGAGGAATATGTCAAAAAAATTGGAGAGAGAAACTCAATTCTAGGGTTTTGGACACAGATTCTTACCTGTAAATTGTTTTCTTTGAAATTGTGCTCCTCCAAGAACTACAGCATGAGGGAGACGAGATCGCGTATCATCGACGCCATGGCTCAAAGCTCTCCGTTGTGGTCGCCGGATCTTGGATCGGTCGGAGGGGGATCGGATTCGGATCCGATAACGAAGCGAATTGGCGGGAAAAGGAGAGAGAGCGTGTGAAGAAGCTGAAGAAAGTGGGGGCGGGGACTGCCTTATATAGAGGTTTCATAAGCTGTCTGGAGTGCGATACGCCCGTGCTTATAAAGAACGCAGAACGCTAACTAAAACTAGCTTATGCTTAATTGAAGTTTTAATTAATTAGCGCTCATTATACGCTGCTTATCATATCACAGTGATGAACTGCCCCATGACTCGACCCGACTGTGGGTCCCACACGCTGTGTGGGTTATTTCTGTGGGTGCCCGCTTTCTTTCCAAAAGCTCGGATATTCATTCGATAAACGGGCTAGAGCTATAAATCAATCTACATAATGATTTCTAACAAGAGGTGAACTATGGAATCATGTCTCGATAAAAAGATATTTTCTCTATTTACAAATTCAAAAACTAAAGTTTCCAATGTTCTTATTTGGAAAATATATAGAATTGTTATTAATAGAACACGTGGTCTTATCTATCATTAAATACAATACAATATTTGAGCTATGAGTTGAAAATTTGAGAATGGGATTTTTTTTTTTTTTTTTGACAATAAAGAAGAAAGGACAAACCCACTGTGCTATTTTTGTTTTAATGCACTCTATTTCCCTCCAATGAAAATAGGTAGAGGTAATGGTGTTTCAACTACTTAATTAAAGAATATTCTGGATAATTAAATACTTCAACTTTTTTTAATGTAATTTAATAATTTAGGATTAAAAGGATATATCAAAATAGAGAACATACGAATAGCAAGAAAATTCGTAAATCTTCATAAATAAAGAACACTCCACTGTCCCTCATATTATTTTCTTATTTTTATGCTTGAGATGTGTATAAAGTGATGGATTCTTCTCTTCACCGTAAAAAAAAAACTATTTAAAACTATTACTGCAGTTACAACCACATTCATATTTAAATTATTCTTATTATTATATATTCTAACTGTTAATATATCAATAAAATCCTCATAATTTACACGGTTGTTTCAAGTTTTCACTAAAAATTAAGGGTTTTTTGCATAGCATATGTACCATTTAAATCTTTATTTGCCAATGTAAATCTACAAATCTTGGAATTTGCTAAATTGCCCTGAAATTCTATCTCATTTATTTATTTTTACCCCTCCCACTTAATACTTTTAGTTCATAAACGTGAAACTATTGCAAACTTGTATGTTAAAATATTTCCCTAGTTAAAATGAGGGAAATATTTTGCTTAATTTAAATTTTTAGTGATTTGCCAGTTATACCCCTTTCACACAAACCTAAACTTTTAATCATCTTAACATATACCATTAAACTCTCCCAATTCGTTTAATAAAACCCTATTTTCACTTCATCTTCTTTAGTGTCTTCTTTGACGTCTTCCCCAATAAGAACCTATTCGATGCAAATTTGGGATTAATGTTGAAGAGAGCCATGGGGTAAAATGTTGGGAAAAAATGAAGTGAAGAAAGGTTTGGGTTGGGGGTTATTCGTTAGTGTATTTTAGGAGCTTAACGGGTACAAGTTAAAGTGGTTAATGAATTTGAGTTTGTTTGAGAGGGATATGTTGTGCGCAGCGGAAATTTCGGCAGAGTTTCTGGTGCACAATAAGAGAGAAAGATCGATATAAGAATTCCCGTCTCACCAAGGAGACAAGAATCTGAAGCTGATATCTCAACCAAGTGAGATATCGGCTCTTCCTCTCATCAGTTCTAGGACTGACCTGTCGAGGGATCCTAAAAAGCTATTAGGGTTTACAATCTCTCAAATCTAAACCCTCAAACAATCTCTCACAAAATTAGCACAAGTAACTGCACAAGTTCTCTCAAAAAGGCCGCCTCTGTTCTTCTGGTCACGACTCCTGCACTGCACACGAAGCCGAAGAAATTTCTCTGTAGCCGCCAACAAATAAACTCCGTGCCCTTGTACTTGCTCCTTCGCTGTTTTTCTCCAAAAGCATGCTCTTGCATCGAGTCAAAGAAAAAACCTAGGTGACCTTTTATAGCAATCAAGCAATCGGGTGGGCCTAGCACAATTGTCCGCTGAACAAAACTCTGCATTCAACAAAACTCTCTTCTCTTCACGTGTCATGTGGTCCCCACTCAAATTTTCTTCACACGGAATTTCAGCTCCTTAGCCATTCACGCGTCGCTATCAACAATTCTCCACCTCGGCGAAGTTTTCTCAAAACTGAGCCGACACCAACCAAACCAAAATGTCTCACTTGTTGTGTCCAGTACACCGTGAAACAATTCACGACAACAGACTCAATCCATAACAAGTCGAGAACCCAAATGAGAATGCAAACACTCTCCAAATGTCAGTATCAACTCACCAAATCGATCTCACCCCTATCAAAATCCACTAACCCGGCTGCATCATAAGACTGCCTACGTATCCTCTTGCCCAAGGAATCAAGCCGAACGTAGTTCACCCAAATGGCCTCCAAAGACCTCAACCCAATAGAAGAGTTCGCACCCCTTCTCCAATATCATCAACTCTGCGGCTGATAGCACCTCCAATGGCCTCAAACACCTCCACCTGAGGCGAACCAATGGCCATATCCAAACTATGTCTGCCAGCTGCACTCGATTCAAAACCCAACTCATCATCTGCATCCGAATCCAAATGACTCCCGCACTGTGTCACCTCAGCTGGGATCTCAATCAATGCAGAATGATCTGGAGTAATCTTTACCCGATGTGGAGTAGCATCCATCTCCACCCGCTGCGATACCTCTAAGGTCTGTCCAAAACTCTCCACCTGCTGAGAGTCAACCGGCTCCCTCATCGAAGCCTCAAACAAAGTGACACTACCAGACCTATCTTCCAATGGAGTTTTACCTCCAATCACAGCAGTTGACAACTCTTTAATAGGATGACCCAAATATGTCGAAGCCTCTGTCCAGAAACTCTTCTGCAGACCATTGCTTGACAACAAACACCGATCCTCCTCCAGTAAGGTACGGTTCTCCAAATTTTCCACCCTATTAAGTTGCCCCAAGATTTCCTTTCCAACGAAGTATCTCGCAATGCCGTGAGCTCGGCTCCAATGCAGAAACAGGTCCATCTTGTACCTCCCACCAGAATGGAGTACCTTCACCTTTCTGCCAATCACACACTTCTTCCAACTGTTAGAGACTACTAGGACTTTATCCATCGGGGATTTGGTTGCAACCCAAACACACCTAGAACAGTCACCAACAAAGGAAACCAAACGCCTATTACCTCCCAATGATGCTCCCTTGGAAGGCCCCCAAACATCCACGTGAACTCCTCCAGAACGACCCTTAGCACGGTGAATAGAGGTGCCACACTTCACCTCGGTCTTCTTGCTCACATCAACATGTTCACTGGACTTCAAACTGCAGGTCTTCGCACCCTCTTTCACTCTATACGAGGAATCAATACTGGAATGGTCAAGCCCCAAATGCCGCAGTCTAGTCAAATCAATAGAAGTCGCCAGCTCTCCACCTGCCACTATACCTCCAGTCAAGTAATACAGGTTATTCCTCCTGACGCCCTTCATCAAAATACGAGAGTCTCTCGCAATCTCGAGAACTATGTCCTCAACACGAACCTTCAGACCCTCTCCAACCAAAGCTCCAATCGAGATCAAGTTCTTCCTCAAAGAAGGAACATATCTCACATCGTTTAACTCTCTAACAGTCCCGTCAAACATCTTTATGCGAATTCTTCCTATCCCAAGGATCTGGCATGCACGGTTATCAGCCATGTACACCACACCACTATCCACCAGCTTCTCAAAACTGGAGAACCATTCCCTTCTAGGGCACACATGATAGGTCGCACCACTATCCAACATCCATTCAGATTCCTCCGAATAGCTATCTGTAGGACTGATAGAAAGCGAATAAATAGAAGAGTCAGAATTATTACCATCCGATACGATGTTTGCTTCTGATGATGGTTGCTTCCCTTTTCCCTTCTGCTTATTCTTCATCCATTCGTCGAGCTTTGGGCAGTCTTTCTTCCAATGACCAGTCTCCTTGCACCAAGCACACTGATCTTTTCCAATTGTAGGATGCCCTACTCTAGACTGTGACTTCCAATTCTTCCGGTTTGGATTCTTCCCTCTTGCGACCAACGCCTCTGCTACCGACTCAGTCGAGTTCTCCTTATCCTTCTTCCGAAGCTGATAATTCACCAATGCAACAGTGACCTCACTATACGAAAGGGATGCCTTCCCATTAATCAGAGTAAGAACGAATGTCTCATATTCCTCGTCGGGCAAGGAACTTAACAACAGCAACGCCTTGTCCTTATCTTCAATCTTGACATCCACATTCGTCAAATCCGCAAGAAGCTTTGTGTAGTGGTTCATGTGATCTCTAATGGAGGTTCCCTTCTTCAACTGGAAACGATAAAGTCTCCTCTTCAAATGCAAGCGGTTCTCAACACTCTTTGTCAGATATTTGCTTTCGAGAATCTCCCAAATCTTCTTCGCAGAAGTCTCATTCATCACATCATATTTTAGATCTTGAGTCAAACAAGACCTAATCACACCACACGCCGTTCGATTCATCTTTTTCCAGACCTTCTCTTCAATCTCATCTGGCTTGCCATCTAACTCCAATGTATCCTCCAAATTCTGCGCGTTCAGCGCATCCAAAACCTCGCATCTCCATAATCCAAAGTTGTTTGTGCCATTAAATTTCTCCACATCTATCTTCATAGAGTGGATATTCAAACTCTGAATGGTCTTCCCGCCAGAAGCACCACCCTCGACACCCGAAACACCTTCTTTCCCCGACATCTTACGCACCAACGAACGAAGAATAGATCCAAAACTAAAAAGATAGAGTCTTTACCAAAAGATCCCACCTTTATCACCAACGAAGCCCTAAACGAGCCTCCAAATTGATCTACTCCTCCAACCAAACCCTAGATCTGGAATCTAGGCTCTGATACCACTTGTTGTGCGCAGCGGAAATTTCGGCAGAATTTCTGGTGCACAATAAGAGAGAAAGATCGATATAAGAATTCCCGTCTCACCAAGGAGACAAGAATCTGAAGCGGATATCTCAACCAAGTGAGATATCGGCTCTTCCTCTCATCAGTTCTAAGACTGACCTGTCGAGGGATCCTAAAAAGCTATTACAATGGCCACAAACTCAAACAAATCAATTTTACGTGGTTCGGCAAACTGCCTACGTCCACGGGGCAAGGAGGGGGAGATCTACTATTAGAGGGAGAGATAATACAACTAGGGTTTACAATCACTCAATCTAAACCCTCACACTCTCACAAAATTAGCACAAGTAACTGCACAAGTTCTCTCAAAAAGGCCGCCTCTGTTCTTCTGGTCACGACTCCTGCACTGCACACGAAGCCGAAGAAATTTCTCTGTAGCCGCCAACAAATAAACTCCGTGCCCTTGTACTTGCTCCTTCGCTGTTTTTCTCCAAAAGCCTGCTCTTGCACCGAGTCAAAGAAAAAACCTAGGTGACCTTTTATAGCAATCAAGCAATCGGGTGGGCCTAGCACAATTGTCCGCTGAACAAAACTCTGCATTCAACAAAACTCTCTTCTCTTCATGTGTCCTGTGGTCCCCACTCAAATTTTCTTCACACGGAATTTCAGCTCCTTAGCCATTCACGCGTCGCTATCAACAGGATATAACTGAAAAAATATTAAAATAAATAGAATATTATCCCATTTTAACCAAATTCTAACTAGGGAGCTTATATCAACATACCAATAAGATTTTGGGGGCTTGTGACCAATTTCAAAGAGTTGGGGGTTAATATTGAAATACTAAAGACTTAGGGGCTTGATATCAAAATATTAAAGATTTGAGGGCCTGGGAGCAATTTCAAATATTTTGTGGGCTGTGTCAAAATATTAAAGTTTTTTTTGGGTGGGTGTGAGTGTGTGTGGTGGGGGAGGCACTAATATCAATATAACCCTTATTTAAAAATCCTTAAATAACTATGAGCAGGTGCTACATTGGGAAGACCTGGCGTTTATTTTCAACGGAAAGAGGGGAATTAAGAAGAGCGGTAAAAAAAGGGGAAAAAAGAAATAAGGAATTTTGTTAGTTAAAATATAGGGAAAATTGCTTCAAGTCTCTAAAATCAAAAACAGATATGACACACCCCTAAGACAAAGTAAACATGTCAAAAACCCTCAAATCCACATTTTTATTGTTCAAGCCTCCAAATCTAATGCCACCCGACCATTAATTTTTTCCCCTATTGTACCCCTACTTTCCTAGAGGTTTGTGCCCCCCACCACCCCACCACCCCCCCCCACCCCCCAAAATTTCTTTGGCAACACAATTGTAACTTAACAACATAACTGTGTACATAACAACTATAACTGCAACCTTAATAATTAAATTATATACTTAACAACTTACGCGCATCTTTATCAACTAAACTGCAATCTTAATAATTAACATATAAACTTAACAACTACGCTATAAAGCTTAACAACTAAACTCTAATATTAGTAACAAAGCTGTGAGCTAGCTTAACAACTAACATGTAACATTATCAACTAAACTATAACATTAACAACCAATATATAAACTGAACAACTATACTGTAAACTTAATAACTAATATGTAACCTTACAACCAAGCTGAACTAATATGTAATCGTAACAACCAACTAAAAATCTTAACGACTTAACGATAAACTCAAGATCTTAATATCTAACTCATAAGAATAACAACTTCAGTCCAGTTGGGTTTTATCAGTGACGTGGGATTGATGGTGGCGATGGCAGGAAAAGGGATGGCGGCATTGTAGATGCCGCGAGGTTCGCTAATGAAGAGGTTTGTGTGAGTGATGAGGATGCTATTGACGGAGAGGTTGGAAGAGAGAATGAGGTTGAGGGAGGGGAGGAGGGTGGGGATCAGGGGTGCCTCCTGGCAAGCGGAGGAGTAGGGAAGGGGAAGGTGGTGGTGCAAGAAGTCTTGAGAGGTTCGAGGGAGGGACGAGTTCCGCTGTTGTCGATCGGAATCGAGGGTCGGAGTAGAGGAGAACAATTAAGATCATTTAAGGGTTTTTTAAGGAGAAAGGGGCATTTTGGGATTTTTTTTAAATAAAATACACTAATAAGGACATATATGAGCTGGATGGGGGTGATTGATTACAAAATTTAATTTTAGAGATATTAAATTTGTTTACTTATTCTTGGGACATGGTGAATTTGTCTCTTTATTTGGGGGCTAGAAATTTCCCAAAACATAATGGGCAAGGCATAAAAGTGGACCCAATATGTGGGCATATAAATCCAGCCTGTTTTTGGTCAAAGATCACAGTCCAGTCAATTAGGCCCAGCTCAGCCCAATATGTACAGTTCGATTCCTTTTTACCGGACGAAGCCTTTCCCTAATCTTTAAACCGAAGTACGCCCTTATTCTTTTACCCTCGATCCCTTTCTCTCTCCTTCAGCTTCCTTCAAACCCTAGAATCAATCCCTCTGCTTTCCCAAAAATAATCAGAAACCCTAGAAGCTCAGAGCTTCGATCATCATCATGTCTGTGCTATTGTGCGGCAAAAGATCGCCGGCGAGCTTCTTCGAGGACGAGTACCATACGCCTGTTCCAGCCTCGAAGAGGATCCGGTGCTCCGCCGCCCTCCAGTTCTCTCCGCCTCCGGCCTCGGTCACGTCACCACCTTCGACCGTTGTTTCTCCAGTTGATCGGCTTAGGGCTCTGTTTCCTGATATGGATGAGGAGGTAATATTTCTATGCCCGTCCTTGAATTGTTGTTGTGTTTTTCGTATATTTACTTTTGATTGGATATGAAGTAATTTTGGTGGTGATTATTTTCTTTCACCTTCTTTGAAGATGATGTAAAAGGTTGCAACTTTGGAAATTTACTCGATCATATTCACATCACAGTAAAAAAATATCGTATAGATAATAATACTAGTAATGACTATTGATATTTAAGTATTAACTCGTTAGAGACATTTAATAAAATTACCCTTCCTGTTAAAACGAAGGCCATTTGGTGAT
>NC_033794.1:1938650-1949887 GCF_001876935.1 Asparagus officinalis | reverse complement strand
CACCCGACTCAAACCGATAATATCCAGCCACGTGTCAAATTGTTCCAGTGGGCCCCGTAGAAAGTATATCTTAGCGGAGCTGTCTCATGGTGCATTCGGTGCGGATACCGCGCGGATATGATGCTTACCATGTAGGGGTGCTAAGTCGTATCTGTATCCGAGGAAATATCTGTAACCATAGTCGTTAGCATATAAATATGGTTACTCAAATATATAAACATATAGGATGTGGTCACAGAGATGGTTTTGTACTAAAATATCTGTATCCGTATCCGAAATATCCAAATACATATTAGTCATACTCTTATGATAGTTTTGTGGTTAATTTTGAAGATCAAGATGTCTAATCTTAACTTTTTAGTTATAATGAACATACTAACGAGCTCTTTTGTATCACATAAACTATGTTTTTCTCAATGCTATCTAGTTTTCTCATATCCGTTTTTGTATCCACATGCATATTCGTTTATATATCCGCATGTATATCCGTACCCGTTTCTGATTTTAACGGATATGAATATGAATTTTCCTTACCGAAGTATATCCATATCCGTATCTGAGATGAGTAAGCGGATATGGATATGGTAATAGGGATGCATTCAGTCCGGATACGACTCGAATATGGATACAGTTCGAATATGATGCTTAGTGCATTCAATCCGGATACAGCTCGAATACGGATACAACTTGAATATGATGCTTGGTGCATTTGGCCCGGATACGGCTCGAATATGATGCTTACCATATCCATATCCGTTTACTCATCTCAGATACGGATACAGATACAGATATACCTCGGTAAGAAAAATTCATATCCATATCCGCTAAAATCGGATACAGTTACGGATATATATGCTGATATATAAGCGGATACACATGCGGATACAAAAACGGATATGAGAAAACTAGATAACATTGAGAAAAACATAGTTTATGTGATACGAAAGAGTTCATTAATATGTTCATTATCACTGAAAAGTTAAGATTAGACATCTTGATCATCAAAATTAACCACAAAATCATAATCTAAGAATCGAAACTATCGTAAAAATATGACTAATATGTATTCGGATGTTTTAAATACAAATATTTCACTACAAAATCATATCTGTAACTAGGGCTGTCCATCCGGGCCGGCCCGGCCCGGCCCGGCCCGGGAAACCGAGCCCGGGCCGGGCAAAACCCAAGCCCGGACCCTGGCCCGGGTGGTCCGGACCGGGCCCGGGCCTGAGCGGGCCGGACACCGGGCCAGCCCGGTTTGATTTTTTTTAAGAATTTTTTTTTTGTTTTTTTTTATTTTTTTAAAATTTTAACAAAACCATAAATCATAAATTATTTTAACAAAACCATAAATCATAAATTATTATAAAAAATGTCATAAATGTAATTAATAACTTGAAATGAAATGACATAAATTACAAGTACAAAAAATGATAAAAATAACTTCTTTATTAATAATCGGTAAATCCTTTACAAGTATAAATTTATTTCGAAATTCGTCGCATCACAATAGATGAGTACATCCCAACTAGGTTGGCACCTACTCACCCATATCACTATCATTTGCAACTTTTTTCGAAATAATTTAATTCAAATTTAAAGCTAAGAAATAAAAATTACAATTTTATGAATATTATCTAATCATTATATCTATCTGCTAGTCCCAACTCTTCAAATTTATCTTCAATCATAGCAATCCGTTCGATGCCTTGTGTTCGCTTCTCGTATCTCCACCAATCCTGTAAGCACATCACCGCTTGTACAGTATACGGATCTAAGCATGTCCTGTGGTCGTCGATCAAACGTCCTGCTGTGCTGAAAGCGGATTCCGAGGCTACAGTCGAAACCTGCACTGATAGTAAGTCACGAACCATGGTGGAAAGTATAGGATATGAAACTGATCCATATACTTTCCACCATTGCAAAATATCTAAAGCATTTCCTTGACATCTAACTAAAGAAGCAGAAAAATATTCATCTATTTCAGAAACATCTAATCCTGATGAAGTTCCAGATCCACCAGTTAGTTCAGCTACCATTGCATACCTATCAAAACTTACACTTTTACCTCGACCTGTGCTCGAAGCTGAAGGTGCCGAAGCTGAAGACTGTTGTGTAGCTACACCATATCTAGCTGCATACTCATCATATAAGGTTTGAAAATAATTTCTAATAGCTAAATAATGAGTAGTAGCAGTAAGGGTGGATCCATCATCTAAGTCTATAATCTGTCCACCATACAATGATTGTAACAAACTTCGAAGGCCAATTTCCTTCAAGCATGGATCAATAAGAACACCAATACCAAAAATATGAGGAATAGGCCTAAAATACTTATTAAATTTACTCTCCATTTCAAAAATTATACTTCCAAAAATATCATCCATACGATATTTTGTAAAATTTTTTTGAATATTTAAAATTTGTAAAGCAGCTAAAGTAATAGTTGGATAATAACAACCAGATAATAACATAGTAGCATCATAAAAAACTTGTAACATCTCATTTAATTTACATATAACTGTCCATTCATCTTCAGTTATTCCATAAGCACTACCAGAGCTAGAACTAGAAGCATAAAAATTTATAAAATCATTTATAATTTCTTTATATTCTATTGCTACAGATAACATTGCATAGGTGGAATTCCACCTATGGTCAACATCTTTTGGAATTAGTCTAGGCTTATAATTTTTTCTTTTACAACATTGTTTCCATCTTTTAATTCTCATTTCAGAAGCATTATGCATATTAGTAACTGTTCTAACTTTTTCTATCATGGGTTTAATTTCAGAAAATGCACTTTGAACAATTAAATTTAAAATATGACAGATACATCTAACATGAAAAAGCTCACCATGACATGGCAATGACAAAGTTATTTTCAGAAAATCAACAGCTACATTATTATTACTTGCATTATCTAGTGAAAGAGTAAATATTCTTTGATCAATTTCTAGTTTCATAAGTTCTTCAACAATTAAATTTGCAACATTAATACCAGTGTGTGACTCTTCAATTGCAATAAAAGAAACAACTCTTTTAAACATTTTCCAACTTTCATCAATCCAGTGTGCTGTTATACATAAATAACCAGTTTGCACTCTAGATGACCAAATATCAGAAGTTAAAGAAAATTTGCAGTTTAAATTTTTAAAATAAGAAATTATTTTTCCCTGTTCCTCAACATAATATTTTAAAATATCACGTTGACAGGTTTGACGAGAAAATTTTGTAAATGCAGGATAAAAACCATCTCTAAATAAATCTTCAAATTCATCATCTTCTACTAATTTAAAAGGAAGGTTTTTAAGAACAATAAACCTGATTACGCATTTCCGGGCTCGGGCAGCGTCATAATTCCAACTGCCGAGGGTACCTGAAGAGGATGATTGGGAAAGCATAGACTGCCGGATATCACCTTGTAGATTTTGGCCTTTGTTGTGTTTTTCAATATGCCGTTTGAGATGGTTGGTGCCGCTCTTATGATGAGCTTTGAATATCTGGCCGCACAACGCACATTTCGCATTCTGAGAGATGATCCTACCGTGTTCATCCTTGGTGACGTCTATCTTCTCAAAAAAATTCCATACATCAGACCTCGGCCTTTTTGGAGCTCTTGGTGCCGTAGATTCGTCGCCACCAGATTCAGGATTAACACCGGTAGGATGAGGAGTTGTTGTAGGAGGACTCATCTCTGGATCGGTAGGAGTTGCATGTTGCTCTTCATAATCAGACCCAGAAGCCATTTGTTGGAAGTATTAGAAAATACAAAAGATTATAGGATAGTATATTAGTATGAGATAGTATAAGATTGTATAAGAGAGTAGTAGAGAGAGAAATAGATGAGTTTTGTTGTGAGAAAATGAATTGAAACCCCCCCTCTATTTATAGAAGCAGCCCCCTAGGTAAATGACCAAAAAACCCTCGAAAAATAGCCGTTTTTTGACCGTTTTAAGGGGCAAAACGGTCAAAAGACCAAATCTGGCCGTTAGGCCAGATTTGGCCCGGGCCGGGCTGGGCAACGGTCACCTTTGTGACCGTTTTGGTCCGGGCCGGGCCGGCCCGGCCGGACGCGGGGCCATTTCAAAGCCCAGTGCCGTCATTTTTGGCACTGTTCGCGGGGCCCGGACGTGGCTGCGCAACGGCCGACCGCAGCCCGGGTCCGACCCGGTTTGCCCGGTTCCGGGCCCGGGCCGGGTTCCGGGCCCGGGCGCGAGCACCGGGCCGGGGCCTGGGCTCCGGGCTTTTTGTCCGGCCCGGGCCCGGGCTTCGGGCTTTTTGGACACCCCTATCTGTAACCATATCCTATCCGTTATAAATTTAAGTATCCGTATCCGGATTCTAACGAATATTGTTCCGGATATTTATGACTACGGTGTAGCACCCCTGCTCAATGCCCATAAACTTTTTTATAAATTTTTAATACAAGTGGATCTCTCTTCGCTCTCTGTCTCGAGACTGTAGAAGAGGGGGAAAAAGAGAAAAAAAGAAGAAAAAATTCTTGGATAGACAAACAAGAGGAGGAGGAAGAAGAAGATGCATTCGTTCGGTTACAGAGCGAACGCGCTGGTGACGTTCGCGGGTACGATGCTGGCGTGCTGTGCGGCTTCGCCTCTCTCTATCCGAACAACTTCAACGTTCCTCCCCACCGCCGACGTCCAGGTTAGCCGCCCCCCAAAACCCTAACCCTAGATTAGGGTTTTTTTTTTGTTTCCCTCCTCAATTTGTAATTGTGGCGTGGTTTCATGTGCTTTACACGGTAAAAGTTTACGGTTTTGAGTTAAATCAAAAAAAAAAAAAAAAAAAACCCTGAAATGTAGGAGATTTTGGATCTTGTGAAGAACCAAATTGGTCAATTTTCAGCCTATGCATCTGTAACGTCCAAATCGATAGTTGCGGAAGTCTATTGGTCCATGACCGTCTTCGATAATTTGGAAAGGTTTCCTCTTTTGTGTTTTTGTTAAGTGTGGATTAGTGGTATTCATGATCTGCTGTTTATTTTGATGCAACAGACAAGAAAACGACGATTGCTTTCGCTTAGCAACTCGTGAGAATTATAGTTGTGGATAACATGTATTATGATGATTATCGTCATTGTCTTGGACCGTCTTATCTACTGAATAAAACTGCAGGGATAGTTGACATCTAATGAGTAGTTCGGCTTACGTGGTTTGTGGTTGCCTAGTTCTGTCTTTGACAATTATACTTAGTGATAATTGTAAAATCAGATGTGCCCGAATTGTTTCTCATTTCAAAGTTGCACTATTCCAACGAAATAGTTATGATGATTTTTTAGCACGGTTGTGTAGTCCCATATTCTCTTGAATTTGGATTCCCTCCACTACAAAAAAGCAGGGGAGAGACCACCACTTTTAATCTTAACCGTGGATGATTGTAGTGGGTGATTGTGATACATTTTAAATCTAACACTCAACATACCTCTGTTCATTGCACCCACTCCTAATTTACGCTCAAAAAAAAAAAAATTCACAACCAAAAATCATAACCACCCACTAGATAATTAATGATTATGATTAAGTAGTGGTCCCTTCACTACTTTTTCGGTAGTGGAGAAGATCCAAATCCTATTGCCTCCTCTTAGAGTTATGTATAGAATATATGGAGTTTCTTTATTGAACTTTATGTTCCTAGCGGTGGTCAGTGATGTTTGACCTTTCCTTTTTGTGCAGGTATTGAATATAAACTGGTTCCAGAAGCAACCAAATGGAAATGACGAGGTGATTCTCAGTTCTGTATTATTTCGAGCATTTAACACTCCTAATGATTTAATGACATCCAGTGAGCTAATATGAACTTATATTCTCTTCTACAAATTAATGAAAATGGAAGGTAATTTTTTCAGAGTATAATATGTGTTTGTCTGTAATATAGAACTGTTATTTTTTAGTTATGATATACAATTTTTTCCGTGAAAATGATATGACCCAGAAAATTAGCATGAAAACTGTAATTTTCTTCATTTTGACAACAATAGGAACTGGATGCGTAGGATATATAACCTCATTGACTGGCAATTTTCTGAATATAAAAGCATACATTTGGTATTTGAAGGATGGGCTTGCTTGCCTTGTTATGAAATGATGATAAATCTCCCTTAAGTATTTAACACTTATGGAAACTGTGATTTAGATGACACAATACTATTATTCACAATGGGGATGCGTGGTATTTTCTTTTAGGGTGAAGATGCATGGCGTGAAATGGAATAGTTTAAGAGATATAGGGAGAATGCTGAAATGAAAAGAAAAAGGAAAGATAGAAAGGAGGGAAAAGAGAATTAAAGAAGGAAATGGGGCAACATTTCTTTAACTTGGCCATATTTTCGATAAAAAAAAAATTTGTCACAGGTATAGGTATGCTTTAAGTTTTTTTTTCTTGCTCTTTGTTTTGACCTCTCAGGTATCTGTATAATAACTACCCTTTGTGAATAGGCTACTCTGCCATACTATATGCTTGCGTTCAACACGAATGCATGTAATCTTGAAGTTAATCCTACTTATAAACACAAACGATTACATTGAAATTTTGATGAATTTGTGCATTAGTAGTCTTCTACCAACACCTGTATCCGTACTGCTTGAATCATAGTCATTATTACATTCGGTGAGGCCTAACTGGTCCTAATGTTCATGATTCCTGTACAAATGCATGTTTTATCGATCTTAAAAGTCTTATATAGTGCTAAAGGGATCAATATTGGAGAATCATTTTTCCTCCCTAGGTCTTATTTACTGTATTTACTTTCAGTTCTTACTGTAACCTTTTGTCTTTGATACTTAGGTCAGCTTGACACTAAATATATCAGCAGATCTTCAATCCATGTTCACCTGGAACACGAAACAGGTACTAGTCACTACCAGTACACTTAAAAGTCTCAAATTATATTTATTTTGCTTCTTCGTATTGGTCCTAAAATTTTTTTATGGCAGTGCATCTCCAACAAATTACTACTGCAATACACCTTCTATACATGCTATAGTTGTTGCCACATGAATAGGAAATATGTATCTTAATAATAGAATTGATGTGTCCCCTGTATTTCTTTGATCCGATTTATCCAACATTGAAAAATGGAGGGTTTGATTCTGAAACTTTTAAATATGTTCTCTTTGATTGTTGGTGACTAATTGACTATGGTACCCTAAAATTTAGTTTTCGTTCTTCTAGTATGTTTGTCGTTCTACATTGTGCAGGTCTTTGTCTTTGTTGCTGCTGAGTATGAGTCTCCACAGAATGCATTGAATCAGGTAAATTTTATTCTATTGCTCTTGTATCACGTGACATAAATCACCTCATAGAACTGTATGTTCCCTGTGTTCTGTATCATGCTTGCAGTTTAGATCTCTGCAACTAAAAGTGATACCAAATCATAAAGATGTTTTTCGTATAATTTTATTGACCATTTCCTGGGAACAGAACTGCATACTAGAACTGTTAAAATAAAAAAATTTATCGGATGCACTGACAATATAAAATATATTGCCCAGTATGTTATTCTGATTATCTTGTGTAAATCACAAATACGACAGGTTTCACTTTGGGATGGTATCATACCATCAAAAGAACATGCAAAGTTCCGGATTCATACAACAAACAAGTATCGCTTGATTGATCAGGCAAGCAGCTTACCCATCTATGATTTCTTTCTATTTTCCCCCCTTCTAGTATAGAACAGGAAGGAAATAAGTAAAGTAACAAAGGAAAGGGAAGCTTAGATGATTTTTTTTAATTTCTTTTTTAGGGAAACAACCTCCGAGGCAAGGAGTTCAACCTGACCATGCACTGGCATGTGATGCCTAAGACGGGCAAAATGTTTGCCGATAAAATTGTTATGAATGGATACCACCTGCCTGAGAACTACAGATAGTGTTTTTGCTCCCTCGCTGTATTTTGGGCTCTAAATTAAAGACTGTGCCTTGTAGAATCTAATTGTGATACAAACCTATAATGTGTAGCAGGTTAATATATTGTTTGAGGATCTTAGTATTATGGATTTTTTTTTTTGTTGTAGCATCACTAAGATCTGATTTTGTTATATACTTTATTTAGCTTCTACCCTGATTTTGTTTAGAGTAAATCTTGTTATTTTCTATAAAGTTATAAGCTATTTTCTTGTTTTGAACCAAACAAGCAAAGTACAAAAAACAAGAAAATTGGTACTTTTTGATTTCTCAAAACTTTTCCTATAATTTTTTTAAGAAATACAAGGAAATCATATTTTAGGTGAAAAACATTTCCTATAATTTCTAGAAATTGAACCAAACACCCCCAAAGTTTCACATATGTTGAATGACTGATATAGTTGTGGTTCTTATCTGAATTATCATATAACGATATCTCGAGGTTATAGACTTACAGTTATTTTTCTAGCTTGCCTTATCTGGGATCATCTCACATCCTGATCGTTGTTCTGAACTTTCAGATTACTGAAGGAACTCCTCCAAAGTGGATGCGGTTGTAGGTCGCATATGGACCCATACCGGTATATATCTATTACCAACAAGTCAACAACTCGTTGACCATAAAACCACCATGTTGCCATGATAGTCTTCAAGTTTATATATGTAAGCATTCTATCATGATTCTTATTCTAGCACATCACTCGCACGATTGGGACCAAAATAGCTACCTCCACTACCGCAAGCGAGAAATCAAGTGAGAAACGTTATCGCTGAAGAAACGAGTTAAATAAATTGTATATAACAATGTTGGTGATTTAAAACTCATTTGGGAAAGAAAATGGAAAAGGGGCGTAAAACTCATTTGGCGTTAATTTTCAGTAGGATTATATTGATCAGAAAACAAACGCAGACGGGAAAAAAGCACACTATACAATCAACAGAACAGTCTATATGATGATAAATATTTGTAGAGAGGATCACGATGCCTCACAACCAGTACAAACTTTTTGACAGAAGCACATCAATATTGCACTCACAGCGGTTAATATTTAAAGGGATCTCTTGCTGTTAGAATCACAATAATACTCTCCATAATCACATTATGATACATGATCAGATCATCTTACTCACTCGTCTCTCATGCTAGATAACTGCTGTGGAAGCTTTCATCCAGTCTTCACCAACGTAGATGCCCAGTCCTGCAAAAATCAAAATTTTATAGCACGAAAAAAAGATAAAAGTGAAGAAAGATATTACTACTTTTAAAGTTATACTAAAACGAACATAAGGTATACAAGGCCGGAGCGATACCGTTTCATATCAAAAGTAGGCAACATCACTAGGCCCAATGCATTTCACAAATATTATATTTGAAACATATGTGCATCGATCATCAGGGTGATTTTTCTTTAAAGACGATGAACAATTTACAAGTTCATAATGGTTAGATTCCGCCTATGTCAAGTGCTAATATGAAAACTTCAAAGAAGTTAAATAGATATTCTATGCAACAAGTCTTAGAGGATATAAGCCTAAATTTACCATGTGAATGTCATTAGATAGAGTGGAGAATTATTTCTTGGTAAGCTTCAAGGTAGACAACAGACAAAGATGATGAGGCATATTAGTAGAATAGCAACATCAAACATCATTCAACCATTCAAATAGCTGGATTTCATTAACATCTAACGACCTCGTGCAAAGGTTACTGACCTGTCTTTGTATAAAAAGATTTTGATGTCCGACAAGAACCTGTGTGAGCTTCAGCACCATCAGGTCAATAACCATGGTGAAGATGCTACACATGTAAGTTGTAGGATAAAAACAGAATGGTAAAAGAAATTTGTTTGTAGTGATATTGAGTATAGTGGTCAAAAAGCCTATTTAATTGCTCGTGTTTTATTTCTACCATCATAAATATGTTGTCCTGAAGGAGACAAAAGTGCGCTGCAGCTTCATTTTAAATACTATTTGGAACCTACACATCAAACCATTAAACTGTGGAAACAACCGTAAAGAAACAAAATCTTCAGGCATCTGGTCTTCAGTCTATCAATGTTATATAAGGGTCAATAGCCGTCCCAAAGTTTATTGTACACGGGTAAGATGGTAAGAGAAGAACCACTTTAACCTTCAAGCCCGCACTAGGAATGTATGATGTATGAATCTCTTCTTAATTGTTTCATATACTATTGTCTATATAATGGTCATTAGCAGCTGAAAACCAACTTCTATCTTTTCTTTATCTTTCCTTCTGTCTCTGTGTATGCACCCAATGTGGTGTGCTTGTGTGTTTGTGAATTCATCATGAATTGAAGAAATGACAGTTCTAGTTTTAATCAAGCTCCTATTTAATTCTGTAATTAACTTCAAGTCCCTCTCTGTATTTGATGTAGTTACAAGTAACCTGAAAAGCGTATAAGATGCTACAGTGGCCTCACCAGAAAGAAAAATGTGGCAATAGTATCAACTCAGTACTGGTTATAGCAGTAAATAAAAAAGAGATGATAGGAAGCCATGCATATCACAACAATTGACGACATTTTAAAAACATCTTCCTATAAGAAAGAGATTACGTCTTTTCATCTTCCCCCTTCTGCTAAGCTCTTCCATGGCCCATGGTGTTTATTAGAATAGTATTCAGTCTCACACTGGGGGTACTTGTAGTTCTGAACTGTTTCTTCATGTACATAATAAAGGCTGACCTTGAGGCAATTTGGTATTGCTTTTTTTAAGGGTGCTTTTGTTTATTTTTTTTTAATAAGCAGTCAATAATGGTGTTTGGTGAATTTTTTTTGGCACGCTTATTCAAACTGTTTCTGCTTTTAAGAGGATGTTTTTAGAAGCAATCTAAGGATGCTTTTAAAAGCATATTCTGCTTTTTTATAGTTTATATTTCTTCTAATTTTTAACAATGATTATTAAGCAAAGTTCTACCAAACATCTCTCTCTTTAAGTGTATATATCTTCTAATTTTAAACAATCACTATTAAACACAGTTCTACCAAACATCTCCCTCCCTCCTTCCCTCCCTCTCTCTCTCAAATCTCAGCCTGATATCCATCTAAACATTTAGCCTCCACTTCTTCCTCTCCCTCCCTTTCACCCATCTAAACCCTAACCACCTAATTAAGAAGACTGGCTCTCTTTGGACTAAGTCACTTTCGAGGTTATGAAAGCTTGCTTGTTTAAAACAAAAGATTAAATTGACCTACTAATTTGATTGGGTACTCCCAACTTACCTTCCCAAGCCTTCACTCGTCTATAGCTCCCTTAGCCAGAATTTCACACCAATTCGAAGGTTTGACATCG
>NC_033794.1:1871439-1938640 GCF_001876935.1 Asparagus officinalis | reverse complement strand
CCCCCCCCCCCCCCCCCCCCCTGCCAAAAAAAAGAAAGAAAGGAAACCATGTTCAACCCAATGAAACTGGTTGTATTTCGCATTTTGGCTTTACTTGTGCCTTAGAGCTGAACCTACCTGTAGCGAAACGATCATCGTCCCTTTATCCAACTCTTTATTAGTTTAGAAATTTTTTAAAATTCCATAATTGCACAAGCTTAAATGAGTGCTCTCCAACTTGCTTGCTCAACTTGTCAGATTTACACATAACCATTATTCTGACAATGTCCACTGTACCAGAGAGCAATCTAAGTAGTTTACATCAGGTTGTGAGCTACCGTTAAAAAATTATCAAAATTGTAGTTGATCCTTTGCTCCATAGTGACCCATTTTGATTGTATATCAAGGAAGTCTCAAAAGAGAAATCCAGGTAAGTACTTTTTTGAAAATTCTATATTGGTCATCTCATGAGAGCTCAACACCATTCATTTAACACATCAAAATTGGTCTATGAATTGGAATACATGGTTTCAAAATTTTCCTTATGCTAAAAAATAGTTCCCAACATACAATGTTTTAGCCAGAGAATCAACAAATATCAATTGATGCATGGATAAAATCAAACTCATCAATATGTCATTCCTATACTATTTTAGATATGTAGAGTATGTGAACAGTGTTAATTGTCCAGAAGTTAGTCCACTATGCAAATTTCAATAATACTTATTTTGAGAGATCTTTGCGCAAAGTCCTCACTCTTCAT
This sequence comes from Asparagus officinalis, assembly GCF_001876935.1. NCBI lineage: Eukaryota > Viridiplantae > Streptophyta > Magnoliopsida > Asparagales > Asparagaceae > Asparagus > Asparagus officinalis. The sequence continues at coordinate 1,937,898 of NC_033794.1, read as the reverse complement.
AAAGCTATGAAATACCTCTTAGATTTTAACGCGAACCAATTTTCTGCCTTCCTTCCTATCTTTTTTTTTCCTCTCCGTATGCATAAAAGTTAAATACTGGGAGTGACAATACAGAGTGCTGTATTTTGTATCAGCCATAGTACCAACTAGTGATTAACCAGGAAAAGATTGCAATATAACGCTTGAACCTTAAGTCCTTAAAAAAGTGAACTTGTGCTGAAACTTTACACCTAGAACATTGACATGATACAAACTAAGAGTTAAAAGGACTTGAAAGAGTAGTCATATTTACCCAGAATACCTAACAAACTTGTAGGCACGAGGAAGCACAGTGTTTCCAACACATAAATTGGTACCACCGGTAAAGCATACAAATGTTGAATTCGGTTATAAACAAGACATATATCTGAGCAACTATGTGGGCCTTATTTACTGGAAGGCAGAGTTAACAGATAATTTTCACCAATTCATGCGTCCAGATCCTATCAAATCATTTAATCCATGTCATCACAGATATCATTCAGTCTCATTGGACACAAAATGTTAGTATGTACCACAAGCATGAAATTTCATCACAGATGACATTCTTTAACCGTTTAATACATTTTTTTTGGCAATACAAGTTGCATACATGAAATTTCAAACCACGAAATCAAACTAGTAAAGAATCATACCGTCTATCCCCTGGACTTGAGCTCAGCGAGCCTCCTCGACAAATCATCCTCGTCCACCTTCTCCTTCTCCTTCGCGGGGATCGCATGGGCCGCCGCCTGCGGCAACCCAACCGAAACCTCCAGCCCGTAATCATCCGCCACCTGCTGCATCAAGCTATTAACCTCCCCCTCCGGCGTTGACAGGCTCGTGACCCCGCATCGACCCCTCCTATGAACTCCGCCCTGCACCTCCATATTCACAAACTGCTTCTCGACACTGATCCATCGTCTCGCTCATCTTCTGCAAAGTTCCCAGTCGCCAACGAAGAGGTAGTTCATCTGCTCGCTGCGCTTGCGGATCGCGTTCTCGGCGTAGATCCGAGCGCCGTCGGTGTTCCCCTTCTCGATCGCTTTCTTGATCTTGAGCTTCTCGGATTTCTCTTCCTTCTCGCACTTGCGGGATTGGCGCTGGAGGGATTTGGAGGTGAATTTGAGCTCCATGATCTGGTTCATGAGCTTCTCAGTGTTTCCCATGGTGGAATTAGGTTTAGGGTTAGGGTTTTTTTTCCTTTCTTTTCTTTTTTTGGGGGAAGCTGTAACCGAGATGAAGGAAGAAGATGAGACTTTATTAGTTTCTTCGCGTTAATTTCGCTGCCATTTACGCATGGATGCACATCTTCGCGGCATTTTCATTTTATTATTACTAGTTTTGTTTTATATTTACCCGCGGCAACATAACCCGGAAACTTTGTTTATTTGTCATTGTCTAACCAAAAAATAATAATAATTAGCTGATTAGAAAATGCATATATATATAGATTCATCCTAAAAACCTCACTATCCTAAAAACTAAAAACCAATCCTCTCCATTGGATCTAGATTCATCTAATGGCTGTGATTATAATACTATTACAGCTGCATAAGGGTAATCATGTAAAATTAACAGTCATCTGTAATGAATGCATGTGTCTGTTGAGTTCTCCAAAAATCATAACATATCTCTCTCTCCAAAATCACAGCAACTCTCTCTCTCTCTTCAACATCTCCCTATCCAAAAAGTCACGGCAACTCTCTCTCCCCAAAACTCATCCCAACCTATCTAATGATACGTTTGCCTTCAACTGCATCTCTATCAACGGTCTTCTTGAACCTTCGTCTTCAACCTTCATCTTTAACCACCGTCTTCAACCTTTGTCATCATTAAATTATTTTGACGTTTTAATGGTAAGTTTATAAAATTTGTTTGATTTTTCGTCTAAAAGTTTTAGTTTTAAATTATTTTGACGTTTTAATGGTAAGTTTATAAAATTTGTTTGATTTTTCGTCTAAAAGTTTTAGTTTTAACCTTAAAGATCGGATTTTTCGTCTAAAAGTTTTAGTTTTAACCTTAAAGATCGTAGCTTTTTGTTGTAAAAGGTGAAAATTTGCCTATTTTTTGAAAAGTTTCCTATTTTTTGAAGAAACCAGTTAAAAAACCAGTTGAAAAACGAAGACACGCATGTGTGAATCTAGATTCACTGCAGTATGTGAGGTGTTTGTTTTTTACCATAAAAAGCGTAACTTTTTGCTGTAAAAGGTGAAATCTTTTCATGGTTTAAAATTTTATAGCTTGATGATAGGCCATAATTTTGTGTACGAGCAGAGCTTTTTGTTGTAATAAGTGAAAATTTTCACCTTTTAGTCTGAAAAGTTTCCTGTTTTTTGAAGAAACCAGTTGAAAAACGAAGACACGCATGTGTGAATCTAGATTCACTACAGTGAATCCAGATTCAGTTATGTGAGGTGTTTGTTTTTTACCATAAAAATGAATCCAGATTCAGTTATGTGAGGTGTTTGTTTTTTACCATAAAAATCATAACTTTTTGCTGTAAAAGGTAAAATCTTTTCATGGTTTAAAATTTTATAGCTTGATGATAGGAAGCTTGTTGAATCAAAAACTTTTACTGTAAAGGGCATCCAATTTAAAATTTTGCTGTAAAGGGTAAAATTGAAGTGAAGTGAATCGATGTTCACTGAACTAAATACAAACATATATTTTAGCTTCAATATAAGTTATTGATGTTCACTGAACTAAATACAAATTTAGTTTAAGTAAAAGTCATGTTTTACGTACTCTTGAATTAAATTGGAAATCACAGATTTAGTTTTTTTTTTTACAGGGAGTTGATAAACCTATGTAACTAGACACTGGAACAATGAATACGATGAGATGAATCTCGATTCACTAAAATGAATCTACTTCAGTGAATCTCGATTCACATCATTGAATCGAGATTCACTGTAGTGAATCTCCGTTCATCCATGTCATCCACGTGCAAACGCAAGTCTTCTGAAGTCTATGAAGAGAACCTATCCCATTAGATCCATTGTTTCACTTAAGATTCATTGTACATTAATTTTATTGAATATCAATTTATATTGTTTATCTGTAACTCTAAAATAGTTGATTTATGTTTGCCCACTATCTGAATTTACCTGTACAGATGTAACATTATAATATTCAATCTAGATTAAATCTCAATTCAGTTTTTGATTCATCAATGGTGATTCTATGTTCATTGATATAATGATTCTTGTTTATTTTTAGATTTAGGCAGCTAATATGTAAACTCAAGTCATTTCAGTATCGGATTTGGTAAAAATTTTAAAAATTGTATTGGATAGTTATGAAACCTTGAAAGGCCATAACTTTGTGTACGAGCGTCGTATTGAGACGATAATTCAAAAAATGCCTCTATCATGCAAAACGGAGGATAATTTGGAATCACAAATTTGACTTCACCGTAAAGATACAAACAAGATAGCGTCATGTTGAGGTTACAATTATTCAAAATAACTCATAAATTGTCGATAGAATCGGGATTCATCGTTATGAATTTAGATTCAACTAGTTATATTAGAATAAGAGTTGAACATGATAATCCATAAATATACAAACTAAAATAACTTTTGTATTAATCAACAATTAACGATAAACTTAGATTTGGTAACACTGTTTAAAGATATAGTAACTAATCATCAATTTTTTCTCAATTTTGAACCCTTTCTTGATCCTTGTTTGACACTAACAAATTCATCATGGTACTGCTGGGCTTTCATTGTGTTCTCTTCAGCCAATTGGTTAATGTGATCAGTCAGATATTGGTAATAGTAGATATAACTCAATTTCTTGAGCTGATTGAATTGTCGATCCTGTCCATTTTAACAATAAATCAGCAGGATATTCAATGATTAGATAATAAATTTTATTATTATATTGTCAAACAAAGTCTCTCATGGATGAATCTCGATTCACTATAATGAATCGAGATTCACTGAAGTAGTGAAGAGATTCACTTCAATGAATCGAGATTCACTGAAGAGATTGAGTGAATCGAGATTCACTGAAGTGAATCTCGATTCACTTCACTTCAAATAGTCACTGATGCGAAAGAAACTTTATCCTTTCGTATTCATTGTTTCATAGGCATATCTCTTCATAAAACAGGAGCAACAAACAACAAATGAATCTAGATTCACTAGAGTGAATCTAGATTCACTCCAGTGTATTCAGTTTCACTTCAGTAGCAGCACAACAACACAACAGCAGCAACATAGCACAACAAGACCACCAACTTGTGAACAACAATTAAATAAATATTAACTCCAACTTGTGAACAATAACTAAATAAATATTAACTATATATGGCTCTCAATTCACTCCAGCGAATCCAGATTCACTGGAGCGAATCCAGATTCACTGGAGCGAATCCAGATTCACTCCAGCGAATCTAATTTTACTTCATTAGCAGTATAATAGTACAACAGCAGTAACTCAGCACGACAAGACCACCAAAAGATCAACCTTTCGTCAACAAAACAAAAAAAAAACAAAAAAAATAAAATATTTGAACATGGAAGGGTTTTACCCCTTATTGAAGAAGCGGGTTTCTTTTCTCTGTTTGTCTTTATCTTGTAAAGAATGTTGTGACTTTGGAGAGAGAGAGAGAGATGGTTTTACCCCTTATTGAAGAAGCGGATTTCTTTCCTCTGTTTGTCTTTATCTTGTAAAGAATGTTGTGACTTTGGAGAGAGAGAGAGAGAGAGAGAGAGAGAGAGAGAGAGAGAGAGAGAGAGCTATTGTGAGAAGATGAGAGCCAGGTGAGAACACATGAAGAGAGAGCTACGGCGAGAAGATGAAGAGAGAGAGAGAGCTAGTGGGAAGTGAAAGGACGTTGGACTTTTGATAGGAGAGAGAAAAATTCGTCTGGGTTAATGTAGGCTGTCTAAAAATCACAATGGATAGCTGATCCCTATCAAGCTCCTACGATGGAAGTCACAATCAGATGGCTGTCTAATCACTGTATTCGCAATCCTATAATCGCTTCTGAGATGATTGATCTTGATGGTTGCGACAACAACATGACTAATATTATATTAGCAACTGTTAGAGATGTTGATGAACAGTGCAATGGTTTCAGAAATAAAAGGTTGGACCTAGTTGGTGAGTTGCTTGGTAGAGAGTTGTGGGCAAATATTCATCTTCAAAACACTATGGATGTTGATTCCCGTCAAGCTCCCACAACGAAAGCTACAATCAAATAGCTTTCGGGTCGACAATCGAAAGCGGCAAATAGAGGACTTTTCACATAGATCGAGAAGAGTTACAATTCAACGACACTTCCGACAACTGATGAAAACTCTATTCAGCAGTCTTCACATTCTACAGTGAAAGTTACAATCTGACAACTTTCATACCCTATAACAGCTAATGCCCATTTGAATGAGTAGAGGATAATATGCCACCTCACTACCAAGCACAAATTTTGTGCTTGGTACCAAGCATACCCATATTCCTCATATATATATATATATATATATATATATATTTTAATAACCATTATTTTTAGTATAAAGAAGGAAGTAATCATGTCAGTAAACATGATTTAGTTTATATGTTTGTCTTAAAAAATATAGTGTTTTAAACATTAACTTTAAAAGATTATAAGAACTTTTTTTTGATAACCTAGTTTGAAATCTAATCGGAGCCATACTGAAATATCCTAACTGTTCAGATTATTCGTAGTGGGTATTATTATATAAAACCTTTTAATTTATCGTTGCATGTTTTAACATTGAATATTAAATTTTTTTCAATGATCTATAACAATATGGGAATCTTAGTGCTAGTATGTTCATTCTTTTTCTTCATTATCTCTCTCTCATACTCGCTCTCTTAACTCTTTTTTATAGAATGCTCTCTCTTAACTCTTGATATCACAATACTATTGCGAAAACTCCATTTCAAAGGGGGGAAAAAACAAAACTAAAAACAAAGACAAAAAACAACAAACAAAAACGAAAAAAAAGTATCGCGAACTTTCAAATCCCTGGCCCATGTATTCCCATCAAGGCCCAGCGTCATCACCCTCATAGAGCAAATCCGGGTCCCCCGCAAATATCGGACGATAACCCGACCCGTTAATCTGCCAGAAAACTGGAGAAAAGGAAAAGAAGTAGAAATCAGGGAGACTCGCCTCCTCTCTATCGTCTTCCCCTTTTCTCCTCTCTCAAAATCCCCTCTTCTCAAAATTCTCAACCTATATATAAACAAATCAAATCCCTACCTCTCTCTCTCTCTACAATTTCTGGATCCATTCTCAAATTCTCTCGCTCCCCAAAAGCCTAACCCAAAACCCTAACTCATGGAGGGCGAAACCCTGAAGATCCAGCAGATATGAAGATGGAAAGTCGGGATTCGACGGCGGAGGATGGTCGGAGTTCGCCGGTGACGAGTGGGCTGGCGAAGGAGGCGGGGGCGTTGTTCTCTTCTGGGAGGTTCTCGGAGTGTGTGGATGTTTTGAATCAGTTGCTGTTGAAGAAGGAGGGGGATCCAAAAGTGAGGTTTTGATTTGTGGCTTGTTGTTCGTAAATGGTGTTGATTTTCGATTGGGTGATTGACCTGCAACCGGATGTAGCAGAAAGAGCGTAACTTGTTGATCTCTCCTAACTAGTGTTAGGATTTCACCATAGGCTTTTTATGGTTGGTGTTTAGGGCTAGTTATTTGCTCTTTAATTATTAATATACCAAAATTTCATTTATGTTAAATTTCATATTATCAAGTTTTTTATTGCCAAAAAAAAAAAAAAACCCACGAAAGTTTACCCAAATTGAACTTCAATACCTTCCGTTAGCTCATCATTTAGAATTCTATTCAAACGTGATAATATTTTGACTTTCATATGGTAGGACTGAAACCGCCATTAGCTCAATATGTTGTTGCAAGTGTCTGTGGGAAGTGTGCAAAATTCTTTGTTTGACTAAACTTGATATATAACAATTCCATTAATCATTTAAGTAGCTAAAATTTCATGCAATGGTACTCATGGTCACATCAAATTATCAAATTTGCACTGTAAAGTCCAGTATTTCTTCACTTGCTGATCAAAACTTGTTTGGTGACTACATGCTCACGATCGAGGTTGTATGAAGTTATATGATTCTGTTAGGTACTTCAAAAGACTTCTTTGATGGCTGCTAAGGTTTGATTACCTGTTGTATTTGTTCAGGTTCTTCATAACATTGCTGTGGCTGAATATTTTCGTGATGGTTGTTCTGATCCGAGGAAGCTTCTTCATGTTCTTAATAAGGTCAAGGTAAGGTGAACTTGTTTATCAATCAACATAATATTGTTTATGAATTTGATAGTTTCTTAGACCTTTGTTCATTTCCTGAGGATATTTTTGTTGATTAATGATTCATATTGTAGGATTTTGACGTAATGTTTGAGATAGCTTGGCATCCTTTGTATAAATTAAATTTTAATGGATGAGAAAATTGAGAAGCTAACTATTAGCAGAAAATATTATTTAAACATTAAATACTCTTATTTTATGCTATCACAATTATGAAGGTGCAAATAGGCTTATAAAGTCTCTTGTATTTTGCCCTTGATTGGTATTTACTCTAGGCCAATCTAGCCTAGGCAAGCCAGATTCTAGCAAGTGGAAGTTATGTGGGCTGGACCTGAAATATCATTCAGTTCTTGATTATCACGTCTTGACCACAAAATCGTAATGATCCCAATTGATGTCATCATGTCCGAACCCATCCATGTCAGATATAATTTTTACTTAACTTTAGCAACTCAACTTTGTTAATTTGTTATCTGATATCTCAGAATATGTTTGATAACATATATGTTCCTCCAGTAGGAAGTATAAACTCTATGAGAATCTGTGGATAATTCAATTATTGAGACAGAAGGTCCTTTTGTTACAGGAACAAGTTAGACTATGTCCATCTTGACAAATTTTGAATGTCACAATGAGGTGTAAGGCTGTAAGCATGCATTTTACAAGGGTTGGAGGGAGGGACTGGGTCCCCCAAATATTTGGTATGTCCATATTAAATATTAATATTGCCAGTCGGTTATGGTCACATTTTAGATTCCAGTGAATAATTAAGAAAATTGTGTGGGTAATACTGATATAGTGCGACCTCATGGATGCTGTAGGCCTTGTGGCATTGTTTCCTAGGCACTGATTGCGTTTGTTATCACACTCGTAATGAGTGGAGACAACCATATTTTGTGACCTCTGTTAAGACAAATATTGTTTATAAAATTTTAATTCTATGAAGATGTAATTGTTTACCCTTGATAATAGTACCTGTGGTCTGTGGATATACATACACATAGATTTATGTTATTTTTTTATAGAAATTTCCAAACTACTTTTTATTTAATGGCATCTGCCAGATTTTACCAAATGTTTTGAACTCTTCAGATGTATTTCCATTTACTCTTTTTTTTTAAACTACTATTTGAAATTTCAGGCAGTGGTTGTACATGGGAATGGTGTAAAGATTTGTTATTGTCTTTTGTAATTGAAAGGTTCAACCTCAGGTTCACAGGTTGTCAGTAGGATCTAGGGCCCTTTTGAATTTAACTTGACTAGTACTTTCTGCTCAAGTAACCTTTCTGAAGCATATCAAACTGTATGAGCTTATACAATCTCTCATGGAGCTTTCTTCTCGAGATTCCATTAAGTTGCTCATAATAGTGCTTGCTACTTTGTAGGATGCCTTGGCTTGATCAGGCATGTAACAGTCATTTCAGAGCATTGAGTTACCCTACAGATGCTTGTCACTTAAACTATAGGACATTTGCACTGGTACAATCATACAATCCTGCGTAATAGAATTCACCGTCTTGTATATACATGTTTAGAAGCCTTTCAAAATTGCTGTCACATCATACTTCCACCTGAGTGTACTTTATACTTTCAGGAGTCAGGACTTCTCTTGTTGGAGAAATCTATTCGTTTGTATGAAACTGATAGTATATCTGTATTTTTATGCCTAAATGTATCTCCTAGTGCAAATATATTTTTATGTGACGTTGTACACTGCAGATTTCAATCTATTGATTCTTCTCTGTGTCAAAGAATCAACTAGTATGGGTGGATCATGTTGCCTTACACTTTGTTAATGTTAATGCTAACTTCCATGATGCACGAAGATCCTACAGTCTCTAGTTGGTTGATTTTTTGTCATGTCATTTTGTGAATATTCATATTTCATCATTCGATTAGTGCTGTTATTCACTGTCTTTTGTTCTTGTTAAAAAGTCTAAATATGTTGTTGATTCCCACTGTAATGTAGAAGAGAAGCGAAGAACTTGCTCATTCGTTGGGTAAGCAGGTGGACAGTATTGGCAATCTTAATAACGTCTCTGTATCCAAAGGGAATGGTAACAACCTATATCAGTTGTCTGCTGCAGATACCAGCAGTGTTGCACGTGCAGATGAGTTTGACACCTCTATCATTACATTGAACACTGTATGCTATGCCATTCTTTAAACATATCTGCCTCGTGTTGAAGGAAACTTTAAGTCATTTAAGTCTTGACATCTACGTTAATTAATGTGTTGTTCTGCAGGCAATCATACTTTATCATCTACATGAGTATGCACGTGCATTCTCGATTTTGGAACCTTTGTATCAAAATATAGATCCCATAGATGAGGTAATATGTTCAAATCCTTTTTATTTATTTTTCTGGTAAAAGCTCTTTAACACTGTTTTTCTCTCATGTATTACATTGTTCATTCAGACAATAGCACTTCATGTCTGCCTTCTCTTACTGGATATTGCATTAGCTTCCCATGATGCACCCAGAGCTGCAGTAAGTTCATCTTTTTAGTGCAGTATGCCTCTTTTTCTATAATAGATGTTTAGATTATCTGGAAGATATCATGAGGGCACTATACGGTATTGGAGTAACACACGCATCCTTCATAAGTTGTCATTTCTTATAAACTAGTTACTATCAATGCATGAATTTAACATTTTCTCAGCATGCTTAATATCAAATGCTTATTGTAGAAGTTTCCTTTTTACTTGATAGTTTTCCAACCCATTACATCATATAGTTCCGTTGCTGATCGTGATATCAAATGCAAAAGTAGAATATGGAATGCAAATGCAGCTTTTGGAGATGATCAAGGAGTTGAGAGGCCATGATCAAGGAATTGAGAGACCTCTACGGCAATGGTGGTGGTGGATTAAGAATTTGCATTAGACTGACAGCAGCTTTAATGTTTCTAAAGTATATCTGGTGGAGAACACATCTTGATTCTTCACTGTCTCATGAATGAACGAATTGCTGTTATTTTCTGTACTTCGAGTGGTTGCCTTTCCCTGATTCACATTGTTGCATCAGGGATCAATATGTATTTCTACTCTGGAGCCATGATCATGTTGTTACTATCTTTTGCTGTTTATGATGTGAACTCTGAATGGACGCAATAAATCCTCTCTGCTCAACAATTTATGGGTTTGAGCTCTTTGTTTTATTGTCATCGTTTGACATATAATTTGGTGTTCTTTTACTTTGCGAGTTTGTTCTCTACTCTGCAGTAATATCTCATTGTTTTGTTCTCTCAGGATGTCATTCAGTACCTGGAAAAATGTTTTGGTGTTGGTTGCATGGCAAACCATTGTGATAACGGAAATACAACTCAACAGCAATCTCCGAATCCGGGAGGTACAACATCAACAATGAGCAATTCCTCCTTGCCAGATGCCTCAAGTTCTGACTCAAGTTCCAATGTCAATGAGAACTCTTTGTCAGGAGCACTATCAGATGATGCCCTAGAGTTTGAGAGTTTGTATTCGACATTAGATGGTAGTAGTCAGAACTTGGGCAGGCCGTCAAAGGCATCAGCCGATCGAGCTGCTCCTGCTATAGAACTGAAACTCAAAATGCATCTTTACAAGGTCCGGCTGTTTCTTCTCAGTAGGAACTTAAAGGCTGCAAAGCGAGAAGTTAAGCTTGCTATGAACATGGCAAGAGGTAGAGATTCATCGACAGAGTTGCTTTTGAAGTCTCAGCTAGAATATGCCCATGGCAATCATCGGAAGGCTGTTAAACTTCTGATGACATCCAGTAATGGGACAGAACCAGGAGTCCTCATTGTCTTCAATAACAACCTTGGCTGCATTCACTATCAGCTAAGGAGCCACCATACTTCAGGCCTTTTCTTTTCGAAGGCATTGAAAGCCAGCTTGTCACTTAGTTCAGAGAAGCCTCTAAAGCTCTCTACATTTTCGCAGGGTAGATCGCTTCACATCATATACAACTGTGGCATCCAGAACTTGGCTTGTGGAAAACCCTTGGTTGCAGCTCGATGTTTCGGTAAAGCCAGTCTGGTTTTCTCAGACACACCACTCCAACAGCCCACCTTTTTGTGGCTCCGTCTTGCGGAATGTTGCCTTTTGGCTTTTGAAAAGGGGCTTTTGAGACCAAGCAGGGAAGATATAATAAGAGTTCATGTTGCTGGTTCAGGCAGATGGAGACAATTAGTTGTTGATGACTTGAACTCAAGAAATGGGTATTATAAAACAGAGAAGGGTGATGTCTGCAAGCTCTCGCTTCCATTCGCACGTTATTGTCTTCAAAATGCGCTGCTATTGTTGAATAAGAACGAGGAGAAAATAATCAAATATGGTGCTTCAGTAACTCCCTTGAACGAGGAGCCTGACCAGGTGAAATCAGGCAAGAATTCCAATCACAAGACCACAACTGAAGAGTCAAAAGCACATTTGAATAGAGATTCTAAAGGAAACAATGGAACTTTGGACTCAAACTCCACCTTGCAAAGTTCTACCGCAACATATGAAGACATGCAGAGAGAAGAGAAGTATGTGATTAAGCAAGCAGTTCTTGGAGCCTTAGCATATGTTGAACTATGCTTAGAAAACCCTTTGAAAGCTCTTTCTTATTCAAAATCGCTCCTAGAGCTCCCACATTGTTCCGAAACTTATTTCTTTCTTAGTCACATATATGCCGCAGAAGCACTCTGTTGGCTGAACCGATCTAAAGAAGCAGCAGAACATTTATCAGTCTCCCTCAAAGGCAGTGGTAATGTTGAATTGCCTTACAAGAAAGAGGATAGAGAGAAGTGGAGCAAAAAGAGAGTGGCTGGTGATTTTGAAGATTCGAAGAATTATTTGCCTCCCAAAACTATGAGAGATGAGTCTCAGGACTCATTCTTGAAGCCTGAAGAGGCTCGTGGAGTTACTTTCATTAATTTCTCAGCAATGTTCGCAGTGCAAGGGGATACTGAAAGGGCTAGCACTTTTGCTTCTGAAGCTCTGTCTTTGCTTCCTAAGCACCCGAAAGCATTGCTTATGGCAGTATATATTGATCTTTTACGAGAGAAAACACAAGAAGCTCTTTCCAAGTTGAAGCAATTTAACCACGTGAGATATCTTTCAAGTGATATAAGAGCGAGCAGCTGATATCAACTCTGTATTTGGTCTGTGATTCTTGCCCCTAGTGAGTTTGTAGCTTTATCCACGATGATTCTAGATTTATCTGTACGATATAACAAAGAACGGTCGTAGATTAAGTTCAATTTTAGTTATTTCTTCGTAATTAGGAATCCGTGGCTTGGCATGGTGTTTGATCTGCAACAAGCCCACAATTTTTATTGAAGATGTAGTTCAGAACCAAGAAGAGCAAAATGATCATAGTTTAGAAAGGCTCTATAATTGCATTCCTTTGGTAAGGCTGATGCGAAGCCTTCCCTTCAAAGCATCCTTTAGCTTGTTTGTTGAATACAGAGACGCTATCAGGTTGATGATGCAAATCTCTTTTCCTATTAGCAGTCGTTCATGGCCGTCGATTTGTGAAGTTTAATGTTGAAGTGAAGTTTTTGTATGTAATCTTCTGAGGAATATGACTATCTGCCTCTTTTATCTGAGCACAGAGCATATTCTCAAAACCATTGATGAGTATGTACTCCGTATCAAATACTTTAGTATGGTATATAATATTAGTACCTCTTTATGATGAACAATATATATATTGGTTGTGGGGTGTTTAATCCGTGGCTTAGCTTAGCCACACGTGAGATATCTTTCAAGTGACGTGACAGTGAGCAGCTGATATCAACTCTGTATTTGATAGTTTCATTCATTTAGGGAAGTTAATGTAAAGGCTTAATTTAATTTCATTATTATTCTGGTTTGTTTCCTATTCTCTGATGAAAGCTAGCAATTTTATGCCGATAGGAAGGAACACATGCAAGTCAGTCACGGGTCCAAGATATCTTTCAAGTGACATGACAGTGAGATTGGAGGTTCGAATACAAAATTTCCCACGTACGTGTTTCCTGTTCTAGATGTTTGTGTTTGGAAAATGATAGGGGCACACCTCCAACCACAACCTAAACCACACCCCCTTTCTCATTTGCTACTCCCAACCACAACCTCAACCACATCCCCTCTCTTATTGCTACAGTGTACCGGGCCTCATATTGGATTTTAAAATTTTAAAATCTCATATGGGGCCCGGTGCACTGTAACAAATGAGAGAGATGATGTGGTTGAGGTTGTGGTTAGGGGTGTGCCCCTAGTGCCACCCTTTGTGTTTTATCTTGGTATCTCTCCCTCCCTGTTTATTGTATTCTTGCTTGCTTGTGATCTATTTCCCCTACTTTACGAGGCATAATGTTATCTACTTACATGCCGTTATCTACTTACATGCCCCGCAGTTTGGGTACTCTGCTTTTTACTGGCCAAAACTTAAACTCACTTGGCATCAGTTTTCTTTTAAAATTCACTATAAATGCGTGGCTGTTGGAAATTGAACCTGGGCTGCTCTAATACCATCGAAAGTTTCTGTCATTGAACCAAAACTCTAAAGTTAACTTTAGGATTATAATTTAATATTTAATAACGAGATAATAAAACTTTTCTCACTTCTGGGCTCGGTGACCCTGGGGTCAACAAGTGCTGCCCTTTGCTTAAAGGGCTGGTTGAGATTGAGGCTGCAGTGTGCTTGCGCACTAGTATATATTATGCTCGAGTACGTTGCTTGATATTAATATTTACTTGCCTCTTGCTCTCCAGTTGTTGCTTACCTTGTGGGAATACTCCACCCCCGGGGTTTACTTGCACCATTAATTTGATGAGGTAAGGATCATGATCATTTAATACATAGTGAATGTACGTACATTCTCTTAACTAAAATTTTGTGTTATAATTTGTTTGTTAATTTTCAGATGAAATTAGCTGAGACCATTTGATTATCTTGAAGAAGATGGGTTCATTTGGGGATGCATATCATGTATATGATACTAGATGATGAGTGATCGATGAAACATGAGAGGATGTGAAGCCTGCACCGATGCTTGCTTGTTGGCTTAGTTTTCTTCCTTTAATTATGGTTGGAGTCTTATTTTGGTTATTGTTATGGTTATTGATTACGAAGGGAATTAATTAGTTATAATTAGCTGGGCTTGTACTGTGGATGAAGTAGTGAGTAAATATTTTTTGTTTAAAGTTTTTCCCTGGTGATTTTAATTTGGTGAGAGCTACATGAATTTTGTGGCTGTTAAGTATTTGGATCTCTCAAATTTCTCTGTAATGTTAGAGAATAGAAATCTAGATGTGTCAAACTACATATTAGATATGATATTTATCATATTCATATTCGTTTACAGACCAAGATATGGATATTAATGTACATATGCTTCAGCAAGAAAAACAAGCTTTCGTATACCAAAATCTAATGTAGATAGAGATTAATTGAAGAAGGAGAAATGGATCTTGATACTAACAAATACACGAGAAATTGATGCAACTCAAAAGAATACGTGCAGTGTGATACAAGATGTGGAATAAAATAAAATTTCTCTAACGTATTGCCAATGCTTTCAACAGATTAACAAACTTAAACCTAATCTCTGTGTCATGAAAATCAATTTTAGATTCACTAACTTAAGATAAATACAAATATGGTTGTCAAAGAATTTAAAAGATAGATGCATATGTATCCATATCTGATCTGATGTAGGAATTTAATTTTCATGTCTTCATTAATTCACTACATATGGGATGGGATATAAATATCAATCTCGATCCATAAATAATATTCATATCCTTTGCATCTTTAATAAAGAATCACTTTTCAGATCCAATTCATTATCCCTTGGAACCGGATTATGATGGGACTTAAGGCCAATTTGGTATTGCTAAGTTGTTTATGTAAGCAGCTTATAGAAACATCATTATTTAAATTAGGCGTTTGTCAATCATATATCAAAATATGCTTCCAAAAAGTAGTTGAGGCATTTGACAAATCTTGGTTAAAGATCATTGTTGAAGGGTAAATGTCATGTCGATACATACACTTAAGAAAAGAGAAGCGGTTTTTAAAAACATCCTAAGGTTTTGCTTCAAGCATCCCTTAAAAACAAAAGCAATTTTAATAAACATGAAATGAAAATAAAAATTCATCAAACACTGTTATTATTGACCGCTTCTCACAAAAATAAGCAGAAAAGCAAAAAAAAAAAAAAAAAAAAACTCTCCTTACATAGGATGATTTCAAACTATTTTGCAAAGAAGTCTTTGTAAAATCTTGTTATTAAATAATGATTAATATAACTTACCTTTTCTCTTAGGGGCTGTTTGGTTTATGGATTATTATTGAAGCATGTTACTGTTGATGTCAGTTATCGAACATGGGGTTTATCTGTGAATTATAGTGGTGTTAGGGTTCTCAAACTCCTTTTAGATAGTCGGTTCTGGAGCCCGACATTCTCTCGTGCACATGAAAAGCTCGTGAAAGGCCGGAGCTGGGGCCTTCGGGTGTTCTTCCGACGATCAAGTCAGTGTTTGAACTTGAGTGGGAAAATAAGAAATAAGTGGGGATAAAAAGTTCAGAGTTGCGTGGGAGCAGAAGAAGTTGCATTAGGCTGTACAGCTTCCTTTTATAGTAGATCGGAAGGGCAGATAGGTAACTGGCTGAGTTAGAGGGGTAGCTAAATCGGCAAGTACCTTACATGTATTGGCCACTGAAGAAGGTGAATCATCTTGACGTTTAATGTGAGCGCAACAGCAGGGGCTTAGTGCTGATCATGTCCGATGGGCCATAAATACTATGGGGGTTGGAGCAATGATGACTCTGACAACATATTTAAAGCGAGGGTAGTTTGTTGTCGGCGGAAGGTTCGAGAACACAATGTCTCTCTAGTCGTTTGGCTGAAGACCGACAAACACCGTCTTTCTAGTTGGCTACGCAAGTTGTCGGCTGGAATGGCAGGCCGAGTGCGAGTGCCTGTAGCATCGATCTGGTGAGTAGGCCGACAAACGCTGTCTTTTTAGTCGGCTACACAGGTTGCGGTCTATTGGATCGACCGCAGGAGTAGCTCCAGTCGTCCGTCACTAAATACGTCTCATTAGGAGTGGAGCGGGACACATGTCGGTCTCCGAATAAAGATTAACACTTAGTTATTTATAAGCTATAATAGTCACAGATGTAAAAAAATCCACATTCATAATCTTATATGTTTGCAAGCATATTGAAGAGAATATGAGGAATGACAAATCCAAGTAAAACATTCCTGTTTGGTAGAACATGAATTTATTGAGGATAATATGTTATAATATCAATATTTTTATCTCTTTAGATAAAGCTTATGAAAATTTAGAGTGAAATCAGCATATTTTTAGGGAATTAGAATTGATGCAATAATCCTACGTGGCAACTCCAATTTTATGATAAAAAAGACTACTCAAACAAGGTATTTAGTTGAAATTTAAGATTTTGGTCTGACAGGTCCCTTATTTTTAAAGCAAAGTTGCAATATGCAAAGAAACAAACAGCCCCTTATGTTCTTACGCTTCTATAAGTAACACTACTTGCGAACTTTTTACCTTTTATTAACAATCTTTTAGTGTGGAACAAGAGGGGTCAATTGTTTGAAGTAATTTCCCTAAATCATTTAAATCTTAATTTTGTCTCTAAAAATTATCTTATTTTTTATACGGAATAATTTGCATAACTTCATGGATTGAAATAGAAAACAAAATGTTTAAGTAACAATAATAACACATGGCTCACATTTATGTTTAAGAAATTGGAAAATATCTTCAAGAGAAGAAAATCCTCACTCAAATTCTATACGAACTCTAAAAAAATTCTTGCTAAGGGAACTACACATAATATGGATCACAAGTAAATTGTGAAGAATATGTTGATCTTTTATTACAAAAAAGTTAGATATATCGCAATATATACAAATGAAACATGACTTAAAAAAGTTTTCACTGCATATCCTTGGATAAATATGAACTTCCTAGGGACTGGCATGCAAAATAATTCAATTTTTAAGGGTAAAAATATCAAAATTGCTTCGCTTAAAAAATACGCTAAATTGAGAGGAGAATTACATCAAAGGACGGCCTTTAGTCTCACCGCCCCAAATTCGACGGCAAATAATTAGATACATAGAGGGGGGAAAAAGAAAAAGAAAATCCAAGAAAAGAAAAATCCTCTCTCTCTCTCTCTCTCTCTCCAACGAAGAAGAAGAAGCGACGACCTCTTCAATTCTCTCTCCTCGACATCAGGTACCCTCGATTCCTCTTTCGCTGCAATCAATCCGTTGACCTGATATTTTTCCCGATTGGTTCCGTCGAGATCCGTTGACTCTTGTGAATTCTTGGGTTTCTTGTCGATTTGGGTCGTGTTTTCGTTTGGTTAGATCAATTTCAGGTTGTTTTTCTTGGATTAGGTTAGGGTTTTTGGGAAAGGAGTGGTGAGAATTAGGGTTGTTAAGTAAATTTGTGATATTTTCGGCTATTTTCTAATCAATTCTTTAATTTTATGCATCTTTTTGGGTGTTACTAGTTGCATATGTTAGATTCAAGATAATTTGTGGGTTTTTTCTGTTAGGAGATTCAATAAGCATATTGAATTTGTTAGTTTTTGAATTGTAGCAGCACGTTTGATGGATGATGATTGCTCCAATGGATAAAGTATCAGCTCCCTCTTCGCGGGAGCTCGCAGAACGTCTCTACAAGAAGGTACTCTTCATGTCATTCTCTATAATTGACTAATTATTGCGTCTGTTACTACGTTTATCTCATGTTCAATGAATCATTTCCCTGTAATTTGATGATCACCAGTAAACTGTTCTATACAGATGCTTTGCCCATATGTATATTGTAGTATCTGATTTCTATTTTATTTTATTTTTTACTGTGGAGCTCATCGTATGTTGTACCACTATGATGACATGTATGTCAATTTTATTCTGTTTTGTCCCCAAGACAGTATATATGAATGATCTTTTTTCATCTGTTTATACTGTCTATCTATGCCATATATAATTCATTGTTTCCTCAGAATATCGAACTGGAGAGCGGTCTTCGGAAGTTTGCCAAGTCTAGAGCTCCGTCAGACCCGAATATATGGTTTCAGATTCGTGAGAATTATGAGGCCATAATCCTTGAAGATCATGGCTTTTCTGAAAAGCACAATATTGAGTTGGCCCTTTGGCAATTGCACTACAGGAGAATCGAAGAATTCCGTGCACTCCTCAATGCTGCCAAATCTGCTGGATCAGTTACGACCCAAGGGGGAAAAGCTCCTCCTCGCCCTGATTCCATTAAGAAAATCCGTTCTGGCTTTAAAACCTTTCTTTCAGAGTCAACTGGATTTTATCATGATCTGATTCTAAAAATCAGATCTAAGTTTGGTTTGCCCGTAGGTTTCTTTTCTGATGGCCCTGTAAGCCAAATTACCATATCAAAAGATGAAAAGAAATCAGCTGTTATGAAAAAAGGACTCATGTCTTGTCACCGATCTCTAATATACCTGGGTGACCTTGCTCGTTACAAAGGATTATGTGGAGAGGGGGACTCTGTTACTCGCGAATATGCTGCAGCATCCTGTTACTATAAGCAAGCAGCTGGCCTTTGCCCATCAAGTGGCAATCCACACCATCAGGTACTAAATTTGTGTTAATTCTGTGTTGTTATATGGCTATAATGAACCTTTATGTCGCATTTTTATATGATTATCTTTATTTATCAGCTTGCAATATTGGCATCCTATGCTGGTGATGATTTGTTGTCAATATACCGCTATTTTCGGAGTCTAGCAGCAGATATTCCTTTCTCAACAGCAAGGGACAATTTGATTATTGCATTTGAGAAGGTATTGCTTCCTTTACTCACAACAAACACAAGGATGTCACTAGCTCTTTTTGTATTTTGCTTGTGTATGCTGGGGTTCTTCTTTATAAGTTTAAGATTATTTTCCTATATAACTTATAACATTGGATGTGCAGTAACTGGAGTTTACTCTCTATTATTATCTGTTGTATTAGCATAAAATATTTAGGAATCTTATAAACCCTGTGTGAATATTTATTTTAGAGTAACTATCCAGTCTAATCATTTATAGTTGCATCTGATTGGTATCAATGGTTCAACCGTTCAAGGAATCAAAGCAGTACCTAACATGTAAATTTACAGTTTTCTTTCCGATTCATGGGAATGTTACAAATTTTTTAGTGGTTGAATTGTTGCTTATATGAGAATAACCAAATACGTGACGCTTTTATGAACGTGATAGTCATATTAAATCTTATAACATAGTCGTGTTATTATGCTTGTTTTTGTGTCTCGGGTAATGTATTGAATATTATAGATGTAGGCATCAACTCTTAGGATTAGATTTGTAATTAAGGTATGTTTGAGATCACTAAGGTAAAAGGGAGTGGTGTTGCACCCTATTATGATCCTTGATTGGCAATCATTATTATTTCTATAACATGCTTGCATTACAGGTATATAACTTCTTTGGTAAATAAATGGACATAAAAGAATAATTGATTGGACAGAATGAAATTTGATGATTTCCGTTGGAGAACAATGCTTTAATAGTTCAATTTATATATTTGCATACAGAAAGATAAAGAAAATACATAAAAAAGGGTAAATTTTGTAAATGTGAAAATATATTTGAAGAATGTAGGGCATTCATTATATATCTGATCAAGTACTATGGTTTGCCTGTTAGAACCTCATACTCATGGATGATGCTTCCTAATTTGGAAGCCTGGATTTTGTCAAAAAGATAGGAGACCTGCTGTTGATGCATGTAGTTATATAGATTACAGATGGACATAGGAAAATGTTTCAATGAGTTGGATGTCATGATAATGGGTAGGTTTTTGTGTTAAAAAAAGGTGAGATGTATTATAGACATTGACCTTCACAATGAAATGGTTGCAAGGTTTGACTGTCCCAGTAGATTTGTTTTAAATAGGGAATTATCTCGCTTGGGATTAAGAACCTCCTGCTGGTTAAGTAATTCAAGTCTTTGGCGTTATTTTTCTTCTAGCAAACCTGTAATGGGAGCTTCTTTTTGATCTTGCAGATTCTTCTCACAGTTCTTTTATATATTGTGCTAATCAATAGATTATCATATTAGCGGGTAAATTTTAATTTCATTCAAAGCATCTCATTTGAAGTTTAAATGTTTCTGATAGGGTCTTAATTGTAGTGGTGTTTTTACCTTCATATTCTATCTACACCAGTTGCCTATATGGGGGCTTCAGCCTTGAAAAATATATGGGGGCAAAAGAGAATACATTGTGGAAAATAACAGTTGTGTCATCAATAAGGGAAAAAAAATCATGAAAGTGCATCTAATGTTCTGCAACACAACACTGTCTGCATCAATGCTCTTGTAAGTTTCTTTTTCCATCAATATTCTCTATCTTAAGGTGTGTTCTATTTATGAATTGTTGTTCTGTCTGATGTCTGATATTATAAAATTGAAGAATCAATTTAACTGCTGGATGTTCTTGTCTCTGATGTTATAGGCATTCGAGATGATAGGTTATTCAAAAAGTACTTGTATGTGTCTATAGGTTCTCTGCTTATGCGTGTGCTGTGAATTTCTTGATTCTTTTGGGTGGGGTGTCAGATTAGTACTCTAGTAAATTCTGTCTCAAATTTCATCAATTGTTTTATCTGCATTCTACAGAATCGTCAAAGCTTTTCTCAGCTACCTGTTAATCCCAAAGCTCTGGCAGTAAAGAGAACGGCTTTACAAACCGCTGGGAGAGGAAGAGGCAGGGGGGATGCTAGTAGGCTGTTGTCAAAAAATTCCAAACCAGAAGCAACTCCT
This sequence comes from Asparagus officinalis, assembly GCF_001876935.1. Lineage (NCBI taxonomy): Eukaryota > Viridiplantae > Streptophyta > Magnoliopsida > Asparagales > Asparagaceae > Asparagus > Asparagus officinalis. Next base: position 1,916,768 of record NC_033794.1, on the reverse strand, counting down.
GTGAAAGAACATGATTTGAGCATCTCTGAAGTTTTGAAGGCTTTCACCACTCGTTTTGTACGAGTTAACGGAATTCTTTTCACTCGCACAAGGTAATTTTACGAAATCATTTGGCTAAAATTTTGGCTTATATTCATGTTAATACTGCTTTTTTTTAGCGAGAATAAAAGCGTGAAACATTCTCAGTCCAGCGAAGACTTGTAATCACCAGGGAGCAGGGACCCACAATCAGGCAGCTGACTCATAATTGTCTTCTAGTCAACAAATATGACGGATGTCAAACATACTATCTTTAGGGACATTGTAGCATTTTCAGCCGACTATATAATTATCCAACCATATGTGGATTTTTCAAATATCTATAGAATTTGGAAACATATATAACTTTTTAGTACTTCTTTCAGAAGTATCTAGATTTTTTAAAGGTTTTATATTTCTGAATGAAAAGAAACAAAAACTAGAGTCTGTTCAAATATCCTATACTGTCCAATTTAATACAGTATTTAAATTAAAACTAAAGAGCCCTTTTTTTATGGAAGGGGTGGGTAACTTTGAACTTTGTGAGTTTAAAATAGTTCACATTAAATATCTATAGATTTTTGAAACATATATAACTTTTTAGTACTTAACTTCTTTCAGAAATATCTAGTTTTTTTTAAAGGTTTTATATTTCTGAATGAAAAAAAGAGTGTTCAAATATCCTATACCGTCCATTTAATATATATTTAGATTAAAACTAAAGAACCATTTTTTGATAGAAAAGGTGGGCAGCTTTGAACTTTGTGAGTTTAAAATGGTTCACATTAAAATGAAAATTTGGGAACAAGAAGTATTTTGGTCTTTACATAATGCATTCCCAGCTGTGAATACTTCTGGTTGCCTTTTAGTGTATGAGTTTGGACTTTGTGATTGGTCTTCAGGGTATTATGGTGAGCTACTCTTCTGCTTATAATAGCCTCACCTTTGTGTTTGGCACCGCACTAGTAAGATGGTGCAGTGCCACTATAGCTTACTGATCAAGCCTGTTCTTAATGGTCGAGAGATATGGGGTTCCAATCCTGCTTGCATCGGGATATGGCCTATTCAATGATGAAACAGGATGTTCTTCCTGTTGACATTATCTGCAAATATTGGCTATTTTTTTTTGTGATATAGGACGCTTAACTGACAATTTCATGGGGGATGCAGACAATTACGAGCTAAATACAGATTTATACGTATTATTGACCTCTGCAAATAAATGATCATATCTTCCAACCCAGATGGCGAATTCTAACATATTATATATGTAAATTGCCTATCTCGACGAGATGAAGCTAACTAGATTGTCCGATTTTTAAAATCTCATCAGTTACACCTAGTTTTGGCTTAAATCTAAAAATAGTCAGCCTTTAGTTTATTTTTAGTAATAAAGTTTGAGTCTATTTAGATTAGGAAATAAATTCAATTTTAGAGTCAAATTAGATTAGGAAACAAATTCAATTTTGATTCATGATTTGTTTCCTTTATTATAGGAAGTCTTTTTAGGATAGAATTTGATACTTTCTATGTTTTTGTAATTCTAGTCTTACTAGGAGTCTTATTTGTTTTTCTATTTAAGAAGAGACATGTAACCCCAAAGAAAAATAATATCTTTTCATCAATAAAATTACTCTTTCAATATTTCTTTCGTGGATTTGAAGTTCTTCGTGGATTCGGAGATCGTTCTTTGTGGATTCAGAGAACACATTTGGTGGATTCCGAGGTTTTACTTCCGCGCTGCGTCAATTGGTATTAGAGCCTTGTTCCTCCGATCCGATGGCAGGTAATGAAGCCCCTATTTCTCGAACCGAGTTTGACGTGCTAAAGGCCGATGTTAATCAGATGAAGACTGTCATGGAGCGACTTGCGGCGGCAGTTGAGCGTCTGAACACGGCGGGAGTTCAAAATCGTATTGATGGTCGCCAACGACGTGATCCGACTCCACCGACTCCATATGATGAATCCGACAGCGAGGAAGATAACTATGCAGCCTCCCGCCGCAGTGTTTACCGCAGAGACCGTCGACGAATGAAAAATTATAACGCTGGAGGTTTCAAGATGAAGATGGATCTGCCATCTTTCAACGGGCAACTTCATATTGAAGAATTCCTCGACTGGATTGCAGAAGTAGAGAGATTCTTTGAGTATATGGAGATCCCAGAAGAGCGTAAGGTAAAATTGGTGGCTTACCGACTCAAAGGTGGAACTTCAGCTTGGTGGGAATCTGTTTGTCTGAATCGATCTCGTTAAGGAAAGCCGAAGGTCGAAAGGTGGGAAAAGATGAAGAAATCATTGAGAGACTGTTTCTTACCTTCTAACTACAAGCAATGTTAGGTGTCTTTAAAAGATTTTTTTTACCTTAGCCGTTACTGTCCGTCTAACGAAAAAGGTGGAGCGAGAACTTGAGCAGAACGACATACGACTTTTATCATGGATGTTTTTAGAGAGTTATCAAACTAGTTATGATTATGGGAAAATTAAGAAACCTCAATTAGAGAGTTATCAAACTAGTTATGATTATGGGAAAATTAAGAAACCTCAATTCATCTCTGAGAAAGAGTCTGGATTTGTGAAGAGCACCGAGGAAGAACCCCTCAATTCATCTCTGAGAAAGAGTCTGGATTTGTGAAGAGCACCGAGGAAGAACCGATAAAGACTTCATTAATTATGTTATTCCTAGAACCGAAAGCATTTAAGACAGAGATTGCTAAGGAGAATACTTCTCTAGTGACAAACAAGACGCTTACCCCCGGAAAGGAAGATTTTACCACCATCAAGATTCATTTTGAGGTTCCTGATGTTGATGATGATATGTTAATGAAGATGAATATTCTACATGATATTGTGAGTGATGTTACACATTGATATTGTCCCGATGGAGGAGAAGGATAAATTAGAGAGTGAGACAATTGATGATATGCGTGAATTACTTGGTGGAGGGCTAGAGGCAAATGAGATGAAAGAATTGTGTATGGAGTATAACGCAAGATTTTCTTTCCTAGAAGCAAAGTTGGTGAATAATTTTAAAAAGAATTTGATGATACTTTAAGCACTAGAATACGAGAAGCAATATGGAACATATTTTGTGGAGTTTTTGAAGTCAACTGCACATCCACATGCCGCCAATAAAATACACATAATGTCGGAAAGAACAATATATGAATTTGATTCAGAAGAAGTCCTAGCCAAGAACGTAAAAGAACAAATGGAGAAAATCAATGCTAAGTACAAGACGGATGCTGATCGATGCAGGTTAAGAAAGATATTTATCGATGAAGTTACTATTCAAGCAAATATAAGCTCGAGGTCGAGCTTCTTTCAACAATGGGAGACCGATGTATGACGCTTAACTGACAATTTCGTGGGGGATGCAGACAATCACGAGCTAAATATAGATTTATACGTATTATTGTCCTCCGCAAAGAAATGATCATATCTTCCAACCCAGATGGTGGATTCTAACATATTATATATGTAAATCGCCTATCTCGACGAGACGAAGCCAACTAGATTGTCAGATTTTTAAAATCTCATCAGTTACACCCAGTTTTGACTGAAATCTAAAAATAATCAGCCTTTAGTTTATTTTTAGTAATAAAGTTGGAGTCTATTTAGATTAGGAAATAAATTTAATTTTAGAGTCAAATTAGATTAGGAAACAAATTCAATTTTGATTCATGATTTATTTCATTTATTATAGGAAGTCTTTTTAGGATAGAATTTGATACATTTTATTTTTTTGTAATTCTAGTCTTACTAGGAGTCTTATTTGTTTTTCTATTTAAGAAGAGACATATAATCCCAAAGAAAAATAATATCTTTTTATCAATAAAATTACTCTTTCAATATTTTCTTCGTCGATTCGAAGTTCTTCGTGGATTCGGAGATTGTTCTTTGTGGATTCAGAGAACACCCTTGGTGGATTCCGAGGTTTTACTTCCGCGCTGCGTCACTTTGGTAACATTTTTGGATATAGTGCTATGCTTCCATAGCCAAGTTCTTTTGTAAGGGGGAATCTTCCTCCAGTCATATATCATCTTGAGTACTAACCTTTATATGTGAAACTCAACAGCTTGGAAACTTTTGGAGAAATTCTCTCTGCGGTAAAAAGCGATCTACTTGATCTTATGTCTTCTGGACCTGAAGAGGAGTTAAATTTCGGTCAAGATGCTACTGAAAATGCACGTTTTATTGTGAGGCTCATTGCGACGCTTATATTCACAGTCCATAATGCGATTAGGGAATCAGATGGCCAGTCATATGCTGAGATCCTGCAGCGCACAGTGCTTCTTCAGAATGCATTCACAGCTGTTTTTGAGTTTTCTGGACATATTATTAAGAGATGTGTGCAGTTAGATGATACTGCATCAAGCTTTCTTCTACCAGCCATTTTAGTTTTCATTGAGTGGTTGGCATGCCATCCAGCCATTGCCGCAGGCTCTGACATCGAGGAAAAACAAGCTGCTGCGAGATCATTCTTCTGGAATCAATGCGTAGCCTTTATGAATAAACTTGTATCCAATGGGCTTATTGCTGGAGCTGCGAACGAGGATGAAACTTGCTTTTTTGATATGACTCAGTATGATGAAGGAGAAACTGGTAATAGGACTGCATTATTGGAAGATTTTGAATTGAGAGGATTTTTACCCCTAGTGCCAGCACAACTGATTCTGGATTTTTCAAGTAAGCATTCTTATGGAAGTGTTGGAAGTGAGAAGGAGAAACAAGCCCGTGTACAGCGGATTCTCGCCGCAGGCAAGGCTCTTATGAATGTAGTGCGGATTGATCAAAAGGCTATATTTTTTGATCCTTGCCTTAGGAGATTTGTAATTGGTATAGAGCCTCCAGTATTGGATGATTACATGTCTAGTGAGTTGTCGGATGCATCTAAGGTGGAGGCCACTAAACAAGCAAGTCCAGTTGAGAATGTTCTCAAGTATGGGATGACAAAACCCAAGACACAGCTAGATGGAGAGGATGAAGATGAAGAAGAAATTGTCTTCAAGCCTACTGTAGGGGAGAAGTATCCTGGTGTAATTGTTTCCACTTCCATGTCAACTACTTATGGGACAATTCAGCCTGAGCAAATTTCTGCAGGAGAATGGGCTACCACTTCCATGCCAACTGCTTATGAAACCATTCAGCCTACGCAAACTTCTTCAAAAGGTGAATGGGAAAATTATGGTACACAACTTCCCTCTCCTGTCAGCAATCTTCAGATGCCTACCGGCTTGCATACAAGTTCACCATTTGATGCTGCTGCTGTAAATTTCTCCCAGCAACCTTTACCGCACATGAATCTGAACACCTCAAAATGGCTAATGGAACAAGCAGCACTTTTGTCAAACGGTTTAAAGAAATTTAAAATCAATGAGAATGGGCATGTAGCCAATCATGGGTCCCAAGAAGGCTTGATCTCTTTGCAAGCTCCAGCATTTGCATTCTCACCTTTGAATTCAGCAATTGATCCCATTAGCAGTAGGTCTTGTGAACAGTCAAAAGCCGCTGAAGCTTTTATACCATCTACCCTGCATTCCTTAATGCCTTCAGGGATGACTTTTGACACCGCATCTATGAACCACCCAGGAATATCGCAGACTACATCAAAGAAAACTCCCGTGAGTAGACCTGTTAGGCACTTGGGTCCTCCTCCTGGATTTAGCAACACCCCTAAGCCTCTGGATGACTCGAACTCGGAAACAGCGATCAATGGACAGAATCCATATGTCGATGACTACAGCTGGTTAGATGGTTATCATTCTCCTACAAAAGCTTCGGAGATGGAAAGGTCAGTTAATCATGTCACACATATGTATCAGCATCCTACTGCTAAGTTGAATGGTGTGACGAGCTTCCCTTTCCCTGGAAAGCAAGTTTCCACCATGCAAACCCAAGTGGTGAATGATACGTGGCAAGATTTCCCCCTTTACGACCATCTCAAGCCTACCTCAGAATGGCAACTTCAGCAAGCTAGCTTTAAGCCTTCTATGATGCCGGAGCAGCATCAAGCACATTCTCTCTGGTCTGGTTACTTTGTGTGAAATCCTTCACATCTTCATTAAGACGATAACTGGTAAGTTCCAGCGCTTACTTTGGTCTCTTGGAATTCCACGTTATGCTTTGACATACTACCACGTCATTAAATTACTAAATATTGGCCTGTCTTTTGCGTTCAAGGTTTGCAGATAGTGGTCTGAAGCCAGGTGCTATCGACTTCCGTACCATCTTTTCGGTCCTTGCAGTGTCGTTAAATTTCTGTTTGGAGAGTGGACTGTCTTGGAAGCATTTGCAGGTTCTTGACCTTGTAACTGGTAAACTCTCATCATCTCTTGTTTTACACATTTACGCATGCATGTTAATTGAAGGGCAGGAAGGGTCCCTAGTATGTTTTCCCCAGGAGAAAGGGGGAGGAAGAGGGACGAAAGGTTGCCTAGTATATATCCAGCTTTTAATATTTCATTTATTGTTGGTGAATGTTCCTCAGTAAAGAAGTGTGGTCTCCATTCTTTCTAGTGTTTCAATGCTTTACTTCACCGTGTTTTCAAAAACATTTCCTATAATCAATGCATTTGAATTACACTGCAACCTGTAACACAACCTCGGATATTGGATATTCCATTCTTGATTTATTCATCAATCTGAGAGAGAGGTTTTGAACCCCCACTTTCTTCTGCACTACTTTGCAGTAGTAAGATAATCAATGTCATTTTTTCCTGGTGTTTAACCTGTTTTGATATATTGGATGGTTTTTGTTCATTGATTCATGCTTTATGCTATGCCTTCTTATTGAAAATTATGTTTAAATTGAAACGAGACATAATGCACCCTTCAGTTTAATCTTATGCTATAATATGAAGGCTCAGCTGCTTCATATTTGGTGCATATCATGTCTTCATCTTCTTTTATTTCTACTCTTTGTCCTAATGTATGCCATGACCTATTGACCTGTTTGCCTGTTTGTTTGAGTTTGTTGAGTTTATATGGTGTTTAGTTATATCATGCCTAAGTGGCCTTCAACTCTCAAGCATTTTGAAGAATTGCATCTACTCAGGCAACTTTGGTTCTTTGTTCTAAACACTGAATTTCATTTTCAAGCATTTTGAAGAATTGCATCTACTCAGGCAACTTTGGTTCTTTGTTCTAAACACTGAATTTCATTTTCACTAGTCCTCTTTTCTACTCATGCTGCAGGCAACTTTGGTTCTTTGTTCTAAACACTGAATTTCATTTTCACTAGTCCTCTTTTCTACTCATGCTGTCTCTGGATGTATTGTGGATGTCTATGTTCTGGTTTCCGTGCTCGGATGTATTTAGCCTATTATTTTATTTTAATATTATGTGCTGCCATTTTATATTTATTATTTATTGTAGTGATGGATCAGATTTTATAGTTAGAGATGTCTTTCATGAATGCAAGAAACAGATCCATGACAAGTTTAATTCTAACTATGTGAACACAGATTTTCATTATTTGAGATATTTATCCATCATGAATTTGCATTAATGCATGAAAAATTCATGTCTTGTAGTAAATCAAAAATCAGTTGTTTGATGTTGTTTTGTTAAACTTATGCCGAGAAATTGTACATACTCTGATTATTTTGAATGACAAATCTTTGCTTATTTTCAAGTGAGTAGTCATATTTTTCTCTCCTTTCTAGGGTGTGCCGAGCCTCCCTAGATGCTTTGAGGGATTACAAGATCAACCGGTCAGTGATCGTGGTGGTAAACCTCAAGCTAGGGATACCCCCATTTGGATGGTTGGTTCAGCGGTTTAATCATAGTGGAGAATCTACGACAAGTTCCTACCTTATGCTACTTCCTGAAGTTATATTAAGTTCGGGAATGATTTAGTCCTACTGTTCAAAGGATGTGGTTTACTTCATCTGCTGCCATTATCGGCTCGCTTGGCTGAGGAGGAAGAACTGAAGTTCAAAGGATGTGGTTTACTTCATCTGCTGCCATTATCGGCTCGCTTGGCTGAGGAGGAAGAACTGAAGTCCACTGCCTAGTACGATTCCAGGGACAAAATAGCCTGCTCGTTGGTGGTACTACATCCTAAAATAGGTAGTTAAATAATGCTTCTTTGTCTTAGAAAGATGGCAATATCAGTTTACATACCAAGTTAAGTTTGAGTGTGCTCTGCGCCTTTTATGTTTGTGATGGAAGGTAGAGACTTCCTAGCACTTGAGTTATGTCTTTGGTTTGGTGGCACTTCTCTAATACCTTGTGTTGGTTATAAAATGTTGAGTTCAGTTTGCAAGTAAGCATGTGGTTGGATTTATGGTGTCAAGCAATAATCTTACAAGCAATTTTGTGCTCGTTAATTTCAGTCCACTGGTTCAGATTCATTCTGCATATGGTGTATTATGCTAGTTAAAAATTAGTGGTTCTGCTGGATATATGCTCTGTGACCCTCTTAGTAGGGAGAGGAAAGTTACGGAGGGAAATTTTTAACAATGCATCTTGTGCATTTGTTGGATTTTGTGTTATCTTGAAGAAGAAAGTTATGGTAAATTTTCAATCGCCTGTGAGATGAGTGGCAGATTCTGAGTATTGCGCTTCAGCAGCGTTGCCCTCGAGTTACCAGAGTTGGGACTGAATGCAGTGTTCTTGAGCAAATTTCCATGGTTCCTGCGAATCTCGTGAACTTTTGATCTGCAGCAGCTTGTAGGAAAAAATTCTCACTATTACTTTTTTATCTTTTATATTGAACTACTTGTGCGGTTCAAGAAATATAATAATTAATGTTTAACCAAGTGATTGGAACAGCAAATATCAAGTCATTTTCCTGATGAAACCATGTTTTAATTGTAGACGAGTTGCTTCTTAAGAGACGTTCAGCTGCTCCGCAAATAGTTACAAAATTAGATCTTCATGAGATCTTCTCAAAAGCATGGGGGCTTGCATAGTACCAAAAGGGCACTACATGAAGAAGAAAATACACTGGCCTAGCTTCCTACCCTGAAGCTTAGTCATACTCTCTCTACCTCCTTGCTTTTTTCTTTTGCTTTCCAGGTTGTTTCCTTGTTGATCTCTTTGCTGACTTCTGGGGCTTTTCATCTTCGTCGCTATTGCTATCATCATCATCACTGTCGTCCTGGCGGACTTTCTTCTTTTGCTTCTTGCTACCTCCTGCAGCTTTCTTGCTTTTCCTGGACTTTGAGCTTCCATTCTCTTCATCCTCAGGTTCTGGTTCTTCATCTGATTCTTCCTTTCTAGGTTTACCCTGGCGGCCTTTCTTTTCAGTTTGTGCTCCACTCAACTTCTGCAACTCTGGTACATAGGCTGAAGTCTGAAGCAACAGGTATAATAGGTAATGAATACCTTGAAAATATGTCTGTGTCCCTAAAGAGTACAACTTTCGATGTGGAAGAACTTACTCTTCCGCCTGCAGTGATGAAGTCGACTTTCTTTCCTGCCAAGAAAACATGAGATGATATCACAAAGAATATTTGTAGCTGACCCAGAGCCTAGATGCAACTGTTCAGGTAGCAGTTATTAATAATAAGAGGAGGATCTAGATGTTATAGTTAACAACTGATGTCAAGTTGGCAGGAATTTTTCTCAAAGTGCAAACTGATAATATCCTCTTAAGCTCATTTTTATTACTTTCCAGTCTGAACACGATATACCCTTAATATCAGCTTTTAAATGCACCAACTTTAGAAGCATTTACTGAGACTAATAAGTATATCAACTTTACACTCTTTTAATTATTAATGAAAGGGGATCATCCCTTGTTTTTCTGTCAAAAAAAAAAGGACTAATAAGTATAAATGTATGATATTAGCTCATGTTGGCTGAAGTTTTTTTGCTTTACATGGGAGAGTATCACTCCACCACAGGGGTAAATATCTTTGCTATAATGCATGATAGCTGATTTTACACTTGCTTAACTAGAAGCTATAGCTTATATCTAAACTATCTGCAATGACTTTACGTGATTACCCAACCAAACAAAATGTTTAAAGGATCATAAAACTAAAATCATGAAAGGATAGACTTCCGCAAAATGCAAACAAAATGTTTATAGATTCTGATATAATGCAAGATCACTACTTTGCTATGGGAATGATCGGGTATTTAATGCAACCACTCTAAAGCTGATTGACAGTAAAGTAGCATCTTTGCAAGGAAAAAGATCTCTTCAAAGAATTAAAATCATAATAGTATTGAGTCATTGAACTAATAAGAGCCAGCTACAGTAATGGAAGAACCAAACCATCCACAAATGCTTTTCCAGGTTTCTTTTCGCGGGAATGAAATATCCAATCACTAGGATATTGACTACTATCTGCTCCAACTTCCACAGCTTTTTCAATAACCTGTAGAATAAATGACTTATGGTCAAGACAGTCATATACATTGAGAAACTTACCATTAACTTTTCCTGACTTTTTCCCCCATCGAAAATGAAACAACCATTCAATTGGAAAAGAATTGGAGTCAGCATCAACTTCAACGGCATAATTGACAACCTACAAATTGTGTCTTTTATCTATGTTTAATTCGACGTAGAAGAAGCATTCACCAAAAAATTGGTCCTTAATTATAATAGGAAAAAGAGGGGGAAACCTTGTAAGTGTATTACCTCTTTGATGCAGCAATGTAAAGTTTCACAGCTCTCCTTCGACAAAGTTGCAGCAACTTGCAGGGGATGAATTCTGGCCTGAAAAAAAAAGGAACTCAGAAAATAGATCCATCATTTAGTCAGAGGTCTATAGTTATCAATCACTCACAGAACAAAGTGACTTAATTAGATAGAAAACTAAGTGAATTAACCAAATACTTGGTCATAAAATCGATCTATCCTGTCTTTCAGGTCAAGCCAGCAATACTAAGACACTTTAACTATGGAGGGTTTGAAGGAGTTCTGCAAGATAAATTTTACAAAAAAAACTCCTAGGTATCTAGTGCAGGATTAAAATAGCAGTTTATAGGTCGGTTGGCTATTCTTTGCAATTATTACAGATATACCTATTTATTAAAGTGAAAATGCAATTTATAATGAAACATATAATTTAGAAAATCCAATGTAGAATAACCTGATAAAGCACTTCATCTGCAACCCAGTTGCCAATGCCTGAAATATAACCCTGGAATAAAGATTATTCCAGAAGTCAGTATCTGATGTACAAAGGCCAAACACATATTTTGAATAAAATAAGGAAATTAATATCACCATCGCATATAAATGGATTTTCTTGTGAATGGGTGAGTAGCATCACACAAAGGAGAGACAAAATGCAGCACACCCACCTAATGTATCATTAACCATTGTGGTTCTAGAATTGCTAATTCAACAATTACTTGCACTTACATAAGAGAGATTCTGTGGAAAAAAAAAATATCCAACCTGATCGAGTAGTAGAGCCTTAATTGCAATTTTCTTTTTGCTCAAAGAATCTACAAATTCCTCCACTTTCATAGGCTCTAACAATGCATCCGGACCAAGCTCGGATATTGGAGGTACAGAAGTTGGCTGCACCAACAAATTGGTGAAGAGTTATAATGACGCTAAAGATGTAAAAATCTATAGGAAAGATGGAAATATGAGGGCAATGGACAATACATCTTGAAGTAAGCGAACTTTTGCAAAGCGCCTTTTATCAGTGAAAGATAACTCTAAACCATCTTCAAGCTGCACGAGATGGAAAGTAGTCATAAAAAGGTAGAATGCAAATATTAAAATAACATGATGACAAAGGAGCTTCATACAAAGAATAATAAGTTGCTTCTCGAATTAACCAGAAATATCTGCAGCAGTCCCGAAAGCAATTAAAAACTTTCACCAATTATAAGCTGAAGGTTCTAAAATGGAATGCATTTCCATGCCAACAGAATACATATAGCTCAACTAAGAGAGAAACTTTGCACTCTTTAACAGAGATAACCTGGTATACTTGTGGTATACCCTCTTGTGGTTAATCTTCTATACTCCTTCCTTCAGTAGTTTGATTGTTTCCAACGACCAAACCTTTTCTTAGTTTTTAAGAGAGATTTTAAATGCATCACAAAACATTTTTCACTCAACCAACAATGCATCTAGTGTCTGGCTTGCAAGATCTATGAATGATCATGAAATATGCACATACAGAACATTCATATGGCTTACTAATTAGTCAATCTTAACATTTACACACTGAAGAAAAAGAAAATATAGTCAATCTTAACACGCTAGTAAATTAAAGGCTCCAACTATAAGAAACAGCCCACTATTCAAAGTTTTAACTTAGAAAAATAAGACAATATAGTAGTGCCAGCATTGCCATCACAAATAACAAAATATCCCTACAAAACCAAATTACAAAACAAACTCACCACTATGAAAAATTTGGAGTACTTTGAAGGCCATTCCTCCTCGTCGCTCACTGCCGACCTACATACAAACCCAAAACCATCACACCAAAACCCTAAAACCCCCCAACATCTCCTTCTCCAAACAATCAAAACACACAAAATTCTCACCTCTTATACTTTGCAACAGCAACCCCCTTAATATAAACAGCACCAGTCATCCCTGCACCCACAAATCAAACAACATGGGTCAGCAAAAGATGCGATTTTGACAAGCGGTGAGGATCGAGTTAGGGTTTCGCCGACCAAATTGGAAGGAGGGGAAGGGAGGGGAGTCGAGTTGGAGCCATAGATTCTTGCCCTTGCGGTGAGCGGCGACGATGGTTTTGCCGTTGATGGAGGACTGGAACTCCGACGGAGAGACGCCGCCGATGACTTTGGGGTCGTCGGCGATTGTGGAGGTTCTGATCCTTTTGTTGATGCAGTTTTCTTGGATTGCTCTTCTTGCTGCTTCAACCTCAGGGAGCTCCGGCATGTTTCTAGTGTTTCTGGAGAGAGTGGGCGCTGTCGATCAATGGGTATATAAAATCAGTCAAATTAATAAAAATTAGTGTAAATAAGGAAAAACAGTAATATAGTAATAAACTATTGGGTTTATTATAATCAATGTAGATCAATAAATTTAGGGCGCGTTTTGTTGCTTCTTTAGAGGGGGGAAATGGATTGAAAGCATGTTAAAAGTGTCAGTTTTAACAGACTTTCTTGTAAAATCGTCTCTAAAAAAACGTTTTTGTAAGAAAGCCTGTCAAAACTGACACTTTTGACAGGCTTTCTCCTTCCCCTTATGCAAACAAACAACCCCTTATTGACATGTAATAATAAGCTAAACCAGAAATGCAATCATCAAATAATGAATCAATTTACCTAAAATAAATAAATAAATAATCACATTTTCATCTTGTAGATAAATTTTCTTTATTCAGTGAAATTTAGGCTTCGGCCTATCTTCAATAATAACAACAACAACAACAATAACGAATCTTATTATATGTAAAAATTAATATTACTTTTAACTTTAGGAATTGACAGTGAAGTGCGCGATTTCCTTTGCATATATTTCTTCTTGGGGGGTTAGAAAAGAAAATATAAATAAAAAATCTTAGGACAAATTGTGTTTAGGCCCCAAAATTAGAACTTTTATGTGACTCGGTCTCCTTGAATTTGGGTCATGTGGTTAGGCCTCTTGATCCAACTTCTCATGTGAAAAAACCTTCATAAACTTATATTTGTCTCTCATCCCCAAAATACCCATTATCTTCTTCCTCTTCTACTCTATTTCTTTTGATTCACTCTATATCCTACATTCTCCACACTTCTTGTCTTACCGGCCTCCACCGGCCTCCCTTCTCCTCCATCCCACCTCGCACTCATTCCATCCTCCTTCCTCCTCCTCTCCCTTTCACCCATGTTCATTCTCCTCTCTCATCTTTCCTATCATTGTCATCTTTCCTCCTCCCACGGCCCCTCCTTCCTTATCCATTCACCCTTCTCCTTCCTCTTATATGCTCCATCTTAACTCTCATTTCCTCCTTTTCCCCCTCTCTCCCTCCTCTTCAATTCAACTTTCACCATTCTCTCTCCTCCATTTCCATCTACATCTTCATCTCATCTTCAGTCATTTTCATAGTTGCCACTGCATTATTTAAAGATTATCTTTTTTTTGTGTGGCTAAAAACAGTAATCTCCTAACATCACGCCGAAACTAATACTTAACAATCAAAGGTGACATCTAAGCTTTAACATCAAATAATTAAACTAAACATATGAGGTCTAAAATAAATATCTAAGGATTAAAATTAACATGCAGGGTCTAAGGGTAACAAGTGAGATCTAGATTTAACATCTAACTTTAGAGATTAATATAAGAACTTTAAACTGTTAGATGTATTATCACATGTTAACTTTAGACGTCACATGCTACTTTATTAGTTATTAACTTCACCCGTCTCAAGTTAAATTAGACGTCACAGGTTAACTTTTAATATTAGACATTAGTTGTAAAGTTTAGTTGTTATCCTCCACTATTATGTATCAATTTCGGAGTGACTTTAGGAGATGACTGTCCTAAGACAAAAGAAATAGTCTTTGAGTGATGATGCAAAGATTGCAGGAGGAGGAGGAGAGATGACTGAGAAAAGAATAAAAATGACAAAGGAGATACCATAGTAGCGAAAAAAAAGAGTTGAGCAGGAGAAGAAGAAAGAAAAGAATGATGCAATATCAGAGGTGACGGTGAAAGAGATAATAGTTGAGGAGAAAGAGAAGAAGAATTTTTTTCATCGTTCACGAGAAAAAAAAATAGAGTTGAAAGGTTGATAGTAAGGATAGTTTGGGGATAAAAAGATGTTTTTTTCTCTTTCTGCTGAGGTGACAACTAAAAAGAATTTTTTTACATGAGAAGTTGGGTTAAGGAACCTAAACACATCACATAAGTCAAAAGGATAGTTTAGGGGCTGTTTGGTTGTTTTCCGAAAAAAATCGGAAATGGAAATATCAAATTTTATTTGATTTCAACCCATTTCAAGAGTTTTCCCACATTTCTTTTTTTGTGTTTGTTTGGCAAAGAAATCACCTCATTTCACCGTCAAGTCACACAAACAGACAAAAAAGCCGCAATAGTAACAGTGCACCACATTTCTATTTCTTGTGTTTGTAGTAACAGTGCACCACATTTCTATTTCTTGTGTTTGTTTGAACAAAAAGCAAAGGAAAGAGAAATCAGCCCATTTAAATAATCTGTTTTATTCAGTCTTGTGTTTGTTTGAACAAAAAGCAAAGGAAAGAGAAATCAGCCCATTTAAATAATCTGTTTTATTCAGGTTTACTATTCTAACAGTGCTTTTAGTAATAAATAATTCATTGAAGTGATATTTCCAAGTGTTTTTAGAGGTTTTTGTTGTGAAAACACATTTCTTAAAAAGCTGATGTGGCATCCTATGTGGCGTTTCATTTCTTTAACCGTTTGGTTGGTTTCCTAAAATCAAAGAAAAGGAAATCGGTACAAGGAAATCATTAAAATAATATTTTTATCCATTTCCATCCCTAAAACTCACCCATAACATCCAATAAAATATTATTTTTATCATCCAACTCATCTCATTTCATCTCTTTTCTTATCTTTAAAAATAAACCAAACATAAGAAATATGTCACATCATCCAACTCATCACATCTCATCTTATCTCATTTTTAAAAATCACACACATCATCCAATAATATTGTGACAACTCATCTCATCTCATCAAACCTTCCTTTCCATCCATTTCCTCAAAAAAAAAAAAGAAATTGATTTCTTTAAGTATGTGTCACATCATCCAATAATATACCTCCAACTCATCTCATCTCATCTCATATATTTTCTTATTTTTAAAAACGAACCAAACACAAACAACCTCAAAACATCATCCAATAATATACCACCACTATTTTCTTATTTTTAAAAACGAACCAAACACAAACAACCTCAAAACATCATCCAATAATATACCACCAATTCATTTCCTTATCTTTTTAACCAACCAAACAACCTCAAAACAATTTTTTTTAAAAAATCACTCACATAATCTAATAATAAGGTGACAACTCATCTCATCTCATCTCCTATTTTATAATTTCCTTCTTTTTTAAACCAACCAAACAACCTCAAAACAATTATTTTAGGAAATATGTTTCCTATTCTTTGATTTCCCATTCTTTTTTGCGAAACGAACAACCCCTAAATTACAAAATGAAACAAACTGAAGAAATGGAAAATCCTTGAAACCAAAATCCTATGTGGCACATAAGAGATTTCTTGAAAGGTGATGTGGCGGGTGTTTTCTCATTTTTTTAGCAAACAAACAGACCATTAGGAGATGATATGAGATGAGTTATGGGATAAAAATAATATTTTATTGAATGTTGTGATGGGTTTTAGAGATGAAAATAGATGAAAATAATATTTTATTGATTTATCCATGTAACGTTTTCATTTTCGAAACTAACCAAACGGATCATCGTCCTCTTCCCTCTTGTTTTAAACCTCCCTCTCTTTGCGCCCAATCTCGACGTCAAAAACTAGGGCTTCACTAAATCCAGAATGGACATCCACAGAGGCGATAATCCCGGTGGCGGCGGCCGCCGCGTTCATCCCGGATTCGTGCATCCGCGAGAGACCATCTAACAGCGCGGGACCGGCTCGGCTCTCGTGTGGGCCTAGCGATGGGCTTCTCGATAGAGGCGAATGTTCATCAGGTAACTTTCTTCATCTATTTACGTTTCTTTTCTTTTCCTTTTTATATTTTATGTTCTAGGTTTAGGGTTTACAGGAATTCTTAGGTTTAAATTAATGGCTTGAAAGAGACGAACTGAAATCTTGTTGGGATAAGGAGTTGAAAAATGGCGCCTTTAGGATATTAATGTGTTTGTGATTATTTAGTCTTTAGATGGGCAGTTAGCTGGCTACATTTCAAAGATACTGTCAATTTAGTGAAGATTGATCTGGTATTCATCATATACAGTTCGAACATGAAGATCTTGAACCAAGAAAATGGGGGAAAGAGCACTATGAGGTCCCCATTATTTTTTGAGTGGTAGCAGATGAAGGGAATCCATGCTTCATACATGCAAAATACGCAACGAAAGACTATATGTATAATTATGCTATGCATGTAGAAGCATGAAATAATTATAGCGACCATTCTAATTTAAACCTAACATAATTCACCTATATTAAGGAGACATACAAGTTATAAAGTCCATACTTTTGAAGCCGCTGAGTTCCGATGCGGGGAAAGAATCGAACAAACCGCTTACAGCTTCTTGCTCCTCTGTAGTAGTAAACTCTCCTCGTAGTGGATCTCCAAGTCTTAATGTGTTAGCTTGATAAAATCGGATTTCTTGAGACACAAGGCAAGAATATCCACCCGGGGTAGCTTTAAATATCCTACTACTTTCTCTTAATCAAGATTGCTAGAAATTAGTAAGAGGGACTCTCTTTTTTTATTCTCTATGGAAAAACCACTTAGCCAATTTGTCATTACTTTCAATAAGAAAGATGAGCTCATATTATTAGAGTGAAATGTGTTCATGACATGAATGACTCATCCTAGAGCGTGACAAGAATCATCAAAATATCAATGATTAATCTAGTGATCATGCAATTAATCATCGCATGAATCATTACATTTTCAAAACCATGTGCTAATAAACATAGTGCTCAAACCATACCACGAAATGACATCTCATGACTCATTTTAATACATGGTATGTGTATTTCATAAATGAAGTAATACAAATCAATACTTGTATTTCATAATGACATATTTGTAATTTTTCACAATCATTGAATTAATAAGTCATCATGATGACCAAAAGTACCTCAATGATGTGACCAAAAGTCCAACTGTTGACCAAAAATCACTAGTTGACTAAAAGTTAACTTTATAGCGAAAGAATACTAAGAATTTATTCCTAAGCACATATGCCCATT
The DNA here is from genome assembly GCF_001876935.1 of Asparagus officinalis. Taxonomy (NCBI): domain Eukaryota; kingdom Viridiplantae; phylum Streptophyta; class Magnoliopsida; order Asparagales; family Asparagaceae; genus Asparagus; species Asparagus officinalis. The sequence continues at coordinate 1,898,918 of NC_033794.1, read as the reverse complement.
CGTTTATCAATTAAATAATGTTTATGCCCGCTACCTCCGATAAGAATGGGCATATATGTATAAATCAGTACGCATCACTCTATAAATTGTGTTATAGGATTCAATTACGCGCTTGGTGATGACTCTAGGGCCAACTTAAGAACTCGGCAAGTGGATCATATCACAAGACAACAGAAGGTGCTAGCCTCACACCATGAAAGACTACCCGGGTATGGATATAAAGTTGTGATAAATGTCTGCAAGATTGCTAACACACCACCTCCTACTCATCAGGCACCACTCCAGTATAATGCGTTACAGTCCAATGCGGTCTCTTCGTCAAACAAGTCAAACTATTAAGCCTAGGTATGAATAACTGTCAAACCCTAACTGCTCAATTAGTGTTTGACCGGTTGATATTAAACCTCGATAAACTATAAGATCAATACTGCAATCAGTTTATCTTATTTACCTTGGCCAAGGATTTTCAGTATAGTTATATCAACAACTTATGACATCACCCCCTATACTGGGAGAGACGAATCCCATCTTGGCATCTCAATATTACTTATTGCCTCGGGATGTACCCAACAAGAAACCGTTATGCACACTGATGAGAACTGTGTTAGGTAAAAGTTAAGTACACTTATACTGACATGTTAAGATATTGCACTCATGCCTCAGGTCAATGAGACTACTAATTACTATATCACGGAGAACTTTCTATTGACAGTAGTATAGATTACCACTAGATGTTCTCAGTGAGTCGTTCAGTCAATCATCTCACTAATGAGTCACCTGATTATTATCTGGATTCTCACATCAGATGCTCTAAAGATGGATCACATCCTGCCAAAGGAAGAAATAAGTAATTAACTAGTCTTACCAAAAGGGATCATGTCCCAACACACTTCTTATCGGACTAGGAATATTTTAGAATATACGTTACAGACAATCAGATCTCCTTCATTACGATCATATCCGTAATGTCTGATAGTCTAGTATCATTCTAAGGACTTATCTGTATATAAAACTAACCAGATAATACTGACCAAAATAGCATACTATATTTTGAACAAGATATTATATTAATACTAGGTCCTGTTACAATACAATTCACTGCCTGCAGGGCACCTATATCAACAAAACTCCACTTGCACTAGGCCAATCCATCTGGTAGTATCTACATACCCAATAGCAACAAGTTTTTCAAATGTGTCACGAGCCAATCTGCCTTTGTAATCGGAGGGCGTGCGGATGTAGTTTTTGTTTGTGTCAACTCTTTCAATCTTTATCTCCGGCGCGATCATACTATCTCCTATCAAGTGATACCTCTCAGAATGTGTCTGACTTATGTGAGACCGGGGTTCCTTTGTCAGAGCTATAATAGGAATAATAACTTCATCACAGTTAAGGTATCTGAGATCTTTAATGCGTGGAACAATTCCAGCTGCTTGAAGAAACTGTCCTACATTCCAGACCAGGCTTTTTGGCTGCATATCATTGTTGCCGGCAAGTTATTCGCTTTTCCATGAGAGAAGTGTGGGGGGTACGTGGTGTTGCGGCTGTCTTGAACCCCTTTTCCAACTAACAGCCCTTAATGTTCAGCGTAAAACATATCCCTGAAACAGTATTACTATCACTATATCGCTTTCTTGAAAGCTAGAGCGGAAAAAGCCTCCATTTGGAGGTCACTTTTTTCACAATATCAAAAATAATCTTTAGTCCTTTTCGGTACTTAAAGTAATATTTTTACCGCTTTCTCCAGTGCTACTCTCCATGATGATAGATTGGTACTAGCTTACCAAATGCACTGTGAATAAGCGATATCCGAGTCTAGTACATAACATGGCATACATGATCGATCCTACTGGCGAGGCATAAGAATTAGACTCTGCTTTCCTCTCTTCATCAGTCTGGGGAAATCTTTTTAGAGAGCGAGATATCCAGGAGATGCCAGGTACAAACTTCTTGGATTTTCATCTAAACCGCTTTAAGCGACTTTCGCAATGTATCTAGATTGGGACAATCCTAAAATCCTTTAGATCTATCTTATAGAATCTGATACCAGTATACAAGGATGCTTCAGCCCAAATTTTCATGGAAAATCTTTTTTGATAGCCAATTTTAACCCGCTCTGTAATGGACGGTATTGTCAATACCGATTAGAGTTATATCGATCTACATACAAAATAAGAAACGATATTATACTCCCATTATCCTTTTATAAACACATGTCATTGGATTTTGATGAAACCAAACTCTTTGATAGCATCATTCAAACAAGATGTTCTCATCTCCCTCGATGCTTGCTGTCATGTCCATAACTGGATTTAAGCATCTACATCTTTTACACTCGCTCCCATCGACTACAAACCCTCTGGTTGCTCTATATATATGCACTCTTCTAAATCACCATTTGAGAAATACAGTTTTGAATCCATTTGGCCAGATCTGTATCATAGTGAGAGTCTATAGCAAGTAGGAATCCGAATAGACGTTTAGCATACGTCACTGGAGAAAAAGGTTTTCATCGTAGTCCACAACAGGTCTTTGACAGAAAACTTTGGGGATGCTACCAGTCTAGCTTTAAAAGTTTTACTTCCCATCTACACCCAACCTTTTTTCTTAAACAACCATTGCAACTATAGGTATCACCCCTTTAGGAGGCATTGTGCTAAGATCCATACGTTTGTTGGTGATACATAGAGTCTATTTCGGAATTCATTGGGCATTCTTGTCCAACGCAATATCCCAAAGAGAAAAGAGTCCCTACTCTGAAAGGCTTAGCTGATAACTCAAAGAGTTCTCTCTCTATATGACGTGATTAACATGCCAACTTCAAATGAGAAAATCATATTCCTCTTAGGTGCACTGAGATCGCCTTCGATATCTAGGAGTTGGTTGTGGTTCTTCTGGTACACTGAATTTTCCTGGTTCTTAACTAATTTATCAGTATTGATTTGTATATCTGAAATTTCTTCCAGTTCTACCCATGCTCCACTAATTTACTTTTTCAAGAAATTCTTCTTAAAGAAGTGGCATGCGAGAAACAATTATCTTTTTCATCGATGTGGTAGAATTGATATCCAGATAGAATTTCTGCTTGATAAATCCTACAAATTTGCATAAACCGAGCGTGGCCTCTAACTTTTTGGGATCTTGTCTATTTACATAAGATGACATCCCCAAATCTTAAATTATAATTAAGAGTGGTTTCTTCCACTCATATCTCATATGGAGGTTTAGGACTGCTGTAGTTGGAACCTATTCAGTAAGTGTGTTGCTTTCAACGAATACCCCCAGAATGAAAAAGGTAACTCAGCGTTAGCTCTCATGAACGTACCATATCTAATAGGGTACGATTCTCCTTTCTGACACGCCGCTTAATGTGATGTAAAGGTTGGAGTAATCTGAGAGAGAATCCATTCTCTTTAAAAACCCTGAAGATTCCGGCTCAGTATATCTCCTCCGTCGATCCGATCGAAAGAATTTAATTTCTTGCTTGGTTTGATTCTCTACTTCTTTTATACTCGATAAATTTCTCAAATGCTTCAGACTTGTGCTTTCATCAAAAACCACATGTCAAATCTGAAAAATCATCAGTAAAGAAGTAATAAAGTAGAGTAAGCCACCTTCTGGCCATTGTGAGACATAGGACACATACATACATATGTCTATACAGTCCCTAGAGTTCTGTAACTCTTGTCCAGTTCCCCTAAATGGATCTTAGTTTCATTTTACCTTTTTAAGACAAGACTTGCAGTTATCATAAGACTCAAGTCAAATGATCTAAATTCCATGCTTTATGTAGCTCGCAAGTCTTTCTTTATTAATATAGACCCAAGTCTACAATGCCATAGAAAGCTCTTCACAACATGAGTGTTCTTCTTTATAGTTGATGATATTCAGAATGTGTTTTGAATATAGAAATATGATGCCATTACACAATTCCATAACGCAATCAACTTTTGATTAAATATGATATTTCAAACATCATGTTCTCACAACTTGAACATTATATATCCATCTTTTATCTAATAAAGATACGAGTATTATATTACACTCATAGTCTGGTACAAAAATAGCAGCTTATAAATCAAAACGTTACCATTTGGTAAGATAGCGATGAAATCGCCTACGTGCAAGTGCTGCACTATTGCACCATTACCAACTTGTAGGGTCATCTCTCCAGGTCAAGTTTTCTATTAGCTCTGCAATCCTTGTAACAATTTAACATGATGTGAGCAGTCCTGAGTCTCGGTATCTAATACCCAAGATGAGGATTTAAGAAAAACAATTGCTGAGTAACAAACACACCTGAAGAATGAAGCAACAACTTGCTTATTCCTTGATGTGTGATGGCTAAGAATTCTGTGTTTCCTTTAACATTTTCAACCAGTCTATGAAATTGGATTCGGTTAACTTGTTCTTTGTGATATGATTTTAAAGCCAGCATAATGGCGAAAGAGAGAAAAAATTATTTTAGCAGATGTTCAATACATTAAAATAGATTTGGTTTATTTTTATCTAAGTATGCCTCCCACTATTTCTCAAGTCCCTCAAAACCTATATAGAGGGTGATCGAAAACAACCCCTTGTTTCAAGTGGAATCAAAGATCCAATTATCACTTGATGCATCAACCTTGGCGTATGTCCACAATACACATTCATATAATTGGTAGAACAACATTTTGTCTTTTACACTCTTGTAATTCTTGATATGATTTTACCGCCTAGTCTTTTAATGACCTTGACGTATGCCAACAAATCATAAAATGCTATCAAGTTTGACCCATCATTTCTTGACTGGCTTTAAAGTTTAACTTATGGCAAACTCTGACGTTATGCCAACAAAGTTGTCATAAACCACCTAAGCTATCTTATATCTTATATACAGTATGAAATACCTATTTAGCAGTAGAACTAAGTTATGGCCACTTGACGTATGCCAACAAACATGGAATTTATAAGCTTATAGAATCTTAACTAAAATGATGAGCGGCTATACGGACGATTTCTCAAATCTCTTTACCGTAATCGAACTGATATAGTTTAAAGATGGCTCTATATTTTACTTGGCAACAATTAAACTTAGCCAGGAAAGCGCCGAAGATTGGTGGGAGGTTCCGAGCTAATTCACCGGGAATATTTATGGACCTTAATTAACGTAACCCACTTCATCTTTACAAACTATAACGGCGAAATGAACTTTGCATCAGTTTAGTTGGCATCACCCCATGAGTTATATGCTTATAATCACTTTCCTAGACACTAGTTAAAGTTCGTTCTAAATACATCTCTTTAATGCTTTAGGTTTATTTATCTTTCACACTAAGACTGATGTTAATGTCGATTCGACTACTCTATGGTCATAACTCTTATTGCCATGTCTCAACAAAGTTTAAAAAATGAGTTTTTATTAATAAAAACTTATTCGTCTAATGAGATTAGAGGATATAAACTTTGTAAAAATATAGCACCTTTCCATTGCTTATTTAGACAATTACAATTAGGCGCACAACAACAATATCAACATATTAAAAGCAATATGGAATGGTAGTGGACAACTTAAGGAATAAAATGCAACTACACTAAATTACATTTGGCAGGCAATTTGCAACTCCCTTACATTGGCTAGCTCCCTTGCAAATCCTGTATTATTACATTCACATATACATAGGACGTGACACCCATTTATAATGAGAAAAACCATCTCGTAGTAGGGTAATAATATTGCATTGAATGTAAAAATAAAAGCCATAAATGAAATAACTAAACTAAATAACCATACCCCCACACACCGAACAAGGCCTATACCCATAGGGCTACCATGATCGGGTGAGCAAGTGCCCAAAACCCGTAGGCGTAGCCCATGCTCGGGGAGGGAAGAGGTCAAAATAATATTACATTTCTAGTTATATAACCATTTAATACAATAAATACAAGAGAATCGTTGTCCATACCATTCCATAAACATAAATCCATGCAAGATATAAAACATATAACTTAATCAACATTAAGAAATATGCATCTATCTAGTTATGCAACAAATTGGAAAACTAGATAACATAGGGATTATCCTAACTCAAATAAGACTATCATGCTTCTAACATACAACTACACTAGTTGTAAATAAATGTTTGCAATTTATACAAGTTTTTACTCCTAAAAACATATGAACAAAATAACATTTTTGAATCAACAACTAGTATAATTTTATTACAAAAACAACTTGAATAAATTAACTATTTCATTAAACATCTTTTAATTAAACTAATAATTAGAAGCAAGACAAAGTCCTCTATGAGTTAGATATGCATGTTAAGATTTAATTTAGATGGAACCATGGCGCTCGGATACCATGAAGGGAATCCATGCTTCATACATGCAAAATACGCAACGAAAGACTATATGTATAATTATGCTATGCATGTAGAGAGCATGAAATACATTATAGGACCATTCTAATTAAATCTAACATAATCCTATATTAAAGAGAGCATACAAGGGTTATAAAGTCCTACTTTTGAAGCGTGATCGATGGAAGAATCGAACAACCCCTAATCTTGCTCCTTGTAGTAGTAAATCTCCTCGTAGTGGTATCTCAAGTCTTCAAGTGAGCTTGATAAAATCGGAGTTCTTCTTGAGACACAAGGCAAGATATCCACCCCGGGTACTTTAAAATCCTACTACTTTCTCTTACTCAAGATTGCTAGAAATTAGTAAGAGGAGAGCTCTCTTTTATTCTCTTATGGAAAAACCACTTAGCCAATTTTTCATTAACCTTTCCATAAGAAAGAGAGCTCATATTTATAGAGTGAATGTGTTCATGACATGAATGACTCATCTATGAGTCATGCAATGAATCATCAAAATCAATGATTAATCTAGTGAGTCATGCAATGAATCATCTCATGAATCATTACATTTCAAAACCACTTGTGCTAATAAACCAGTGCTCAAACCATACCACTAAATGACTCATCTCATGACTCATTATACATGGTATGTGTATTTCATAAATGAGATACACAAATCATATTGTATTTTCATAAATATAGTATTTTGTAATTTTCAATCATTGATTAATAAGTCATTATGACCAAAAAGTCAATGAGTTGACCAAAGTCAACTAGTTGACCAAAAGTCAACTAGTTGACTAAAGTTAACTTTATAGGAAAAATAACTAGAATTTATTTCTAAGCACATAGCATTCCGATTTATCGATATACAATAACTGTTTTGTGTATCGATAAAATCATAAGTTGCGATCATCTTACGCGATCACTCTATAAATTGTGTTTCATAGGATTCAAGTACGCGGCTTGTTGACCTGTGTGTACTGGGCCCAACTTAAGAACTCGGCAGTAGATCATATCCACAGGTAACAAGGTGCTAGCTACACATGAAGACTACCCGGGTATAAGTTGTGATATAATGTCTGCAAGATGCTAACACAATTATATTCAGGACCACTCAGTGATAATGCCGTACAGTCGGTCTCTTCGTCAAACAATGTCAAACATTAAGCTAGGGTATGAAAACTGTCAAACCTCTAATGTAGATATTTTGTTTGATATTAAACTCAATAACCTATAAGATCAAACTGACAATCAGTTTATCTTATTTACCTTGGCAAGGATTTTCAGCGTTATAGTATATAAAACAATCTTATGACATCAACCCCCTATACTGGAGAGACGAATCCCATCTTGGATCTCAATATCTACTTATCCTCGGGATGTACCCAACAAGAACGGTTATGACAACTCGATGAGAACTGTGTTAGGTAAAAGTCTAAGTACACCTATACTGACATGTAAATATTTGCACTCATGCCTCAGGTCATGAGACTACTATGTACTATATCACTTGAGAACTTTATTTTGACAGTTAAGTATAATTACCAAACTAGATTTTCTCAGTAGTCGTTCAGTCAACTCATTCACTAATGAGTCACTGTATACTATATCTGATGTGTCTCACATCAATGATCTAAGAGATGGATCATCATCCTTCCAAAGGAGAAATAAAGTATACACTAGTCTTTACCAAGTGATCATGTCTCGATCTTACTTGTTCGACTAGGAACATTTTAGAATATAGTACTTGAAATGATTTCTTAGTGATATGAAGTTCATTAGATCTAGTAATCAATTCTATTACTTTATCTGAATATAAAACTACCAGATAAATCTGACAAAATAGCATACTTATTATTTTGAACTAAGGAATTTATTTCAATAGTCCTGTTAAATATTTTTATTCTGCATATCTATATTTCTAACAGCAGATAGTCTTTTATTGGCAAAAAATGAGGTCTTTTTCAATACAAGTTACATTCGTGTTATATATTATATATTTTTACTTGATCGCGCTATATTTAGGATTTTTTTTAATAAATGTTAACTGTCAGTTTTATTTGTTTTGATGCTTGTTTAACATGTGCGTGCAGAAGACAAATTGTATGTGGCTTTAGTCAATAAGCATGCCACGGAACAGGAAATTTAAGAAGTAAGCACTATGAATACATGGAGTTAAAAGTTATTTCGTCCTGCCATCAGTTGCGGGGTTCATGGGAAATGTTATGCTTTATGAATGGATCTGTTTCTCGTGCTGTCTTGTGTCTTCTTTTGTTGGGTTAGAACTTTTTTAGAGCACATGCTGAAATTACTTCCATAAGATGAAAATTAAAAATCTAGATGGAATATATCTATCTGGGAATCATCTAACTCTTGACTCCACGAAAGCTTTTGTGCTCTCAATCAAGTTATCTTTTGAAAATTCAGTTAAAAGTTTTGATAGATCTTGTTGCAGATCTTTTCTAAATTTGGTCATGTTGTCGATGTCCATCTTTTGAGATGATTTGCAGCATAGTCGAGGTCTATCCTTTCACATATTGTGTAAACTTTGATTTTTATTATCTTCATCTTATATTGTCCAAATAATTTGTGAAGGGATCTGCTTCGTGAAGTTCTTAAATAGAGAGATGGCAGCGGCAGCTATTGGTGCCCTGCACAGAACTTATGTGGTGAGGGTAAATTATTCTAGTACTTACTATATTTCCCTTGAAATACTTTCAAGCAATAAGTTCGCTGTCCTTTGCTCTCAGGGATGTAATCAACTATTAGTCGTTTGGTTTGCTTATCCTACGGAGCCCAGTAGGCCCAGGATTGAACCAAGGTTAAGATAACCTGATTACTTGTTTTTTTTCTTTTTTACATGTTCCTCGGCTGTTTTGTTAGAAATATTTCATAGAGGTGTTTATTAGTGACCAAATCTCATGTAACTTCCTTGATCATCATGTCATTGATTGTCTGTTACTGCATAACTTTTTTGACATAGGAGTGGTCCTGCATTTGAGGTTCCTGGTCTTGGTCATCGCTTCGAAATGACAACACTAATCAGGTACATTTTAAAATAATAATAATACTGTAAATTGTTAGAATTATGAAGCCGCAAGCGAAGTTTATAAACCCTTGTATCTTGTTGCCCTATGATGAAGATATGTTGAAAAAGATAAAGATAATCAATAGAAGATTAGATAAAACTAGTCAAGAGGAAATGATTTTTACTTTTTACCTAATATTAATTAGCATTTAGTTAAAAAGAAATGAAGTGAATTAGTAGACCAGTAAATAAACGATTCTTGCTGTGTTGGATAAGGAGTGCTGTTTTGTGTGAGATTTTGGGGCAATAGTGTTTAGCAGATTATTTCATTTATCCCTAAATTTGTTCTCTTCCTTCATGCGTTAGTATTGTTTAGCAATGCATCATGACTAATATTTTCTATTTGAAACTCCTTCAATTTAATAGAACAATATCTAAGGAATGGAATCTAACATCAAATTCTTCTCCTCATATTGCACCCAAATGTATAAATTGTAACCAACTACTTTTTGATTAATCTATTGATCAGACAAGCTAGATAACCCTGTTTTCCTAGCTGTCAAAAGTCGTTCTTGTATATCATCTATCTGAAAAATCAATGCTACCCCTTTTGGAGTATTCACTCACAGATTACTCAATTCAGATTCTGACAATTTTTTTACTTTTGCCATTTTTTAATACATTTGTTTTTTAAGCTCTGAAAATCATATTCTTTTAATTGTTATTGCCCTTCAACATATAACAATTTGTGGCATGAAACATCAGCTACACAGCTACCTGCTTTGCTGTGTTAAAGTTACCCTTGACCTGTTCTTCCAAATTCCTGAAATGTTTTTAGATCATAGTAAAGGCTCCACGCGTGAATACTTGATATGTTTCCAACCTGTTCCGATTCGTTTTCTTTGTAATACTTATGCACACACCTTTGTTATATATATTTTTTCTTCATGCTAAATTTTGTCTGTACAGGCCAACAGCCATATTTGAAAAAATTAGGCCAACAAGTGGTCATATGGAACCTAATGCACGGGTTTCTAGTTAATCCACAGTCACATCGGACCATCTTCTCAATCCAGTGATCAAAATTTGGCAGCAATACCTCCGGCAAAGGTGGAGTGATGGAGATGTCTTCAGTTGCCATAATTTCTCTTCTACATCTCATGCAAATTGCACGCTTATGACCTAATGACCTGATATTTGAATGGAATTATAAGAACTATATATATTATATATATATATATATATATATATATAATATAATATATATATATATATGGAATTATAAGAACTTATATATATATATATATATATATATATATATATATATATATAATTATATATATATATATATATATGGAATTATAAGAACTATATATATATATAATATATATATATTATATATATATATATTATATGCCATATATATATATATATAATATGCCCATATATATTTATATATATATATATATATATATATATATATATATATATATATATATATATATATTATATAAATATATATGGGCATATATATATATATATATATGGGCATATATATATATATATATATTATATATATATAATATATATATATATTATATATATATATATATAATATATATATATAATATATATATATATATATATGCCCATCTTGTGTTTGTTTAGACGGCGTCTACGAGGAGAAACTGGTGGATCAAACAGCAGACATCAATCAAATTATGCGACAGCATCAATGCAACAGGTGTCTTAAATTCATTATTTTTTCGCGTCTTCTCCTCTTTGTATTGGTTTTATTGTTGAAGTCTCTGGGAAAGCTATCTTAAACTGTGTACTTCATTATCTCAGGTTTCCAACCCTTCAATTCCACAACTTCATCCTGTTCTTAATCAGCAAATGCCACCAATGCAGAATCAGCAGCTTCAGGTTCCTCAATCTATTGGTCTACCATCCAGCCAAACTCTACCCTTACAACAGTTACCTAGTTCAAGTGGGTAGTTGTCTGCTTCACAGCCTTTAATTCAACCAAATGCTTCTGCTGCTTCTCTGCAAACACCAGATGTTCCCATTCGACAAATGCAGTCACAGTGCTCTCATGTGCTTCTGCAACAACTGGCTCAAGCTTTACAGTCAAGCTATCAATCGGCACAGCATTCAAAATTTGAGCTTCAACAGCAGTTGTATCTAATGCAACAATCTGGTCTACTTCAACAACAGGTTTCTCTAAATGCACAGCAGCAGGTAATGAAATAAAAATTTCTGTTTGTTAATGATTTATTAATTAAGCCACACTGTCTAATTCCATGCTCGTTTTTGGGTCTTATGCAATATGCATGTGTGCTTGCTTTAAGAAGCCTTTTCATGTGTACTTGAATCTGTAAGTTCTGCACGATTATTATCTCTGATATATCCTAATTTTCCATTTAATGGATTTATATTACCTGAAATGCAAGCAAATATCTCCATGCAGTCAACCACAGCCAGCCTACCCCGCTTTTGATATTGCACAATCTAAAGTTATGCCCTTAGCTGCATCTGCAATTTCTTCTATGCCAATAACTACTGCACCCATAGTTTCTTTAACCTGTTCCTGTTCCTGGACAGAACATACATCTCCCCAAGAATTGAAATACTACTATAGTACTGTTACCAAGGAAAGTAAGATGAGTAGACATTGTTTCATTTCATTTTGCTCTTCTACAGTCAACATCGACCTAATTTCTTATATTTATGCTTACAGTGGGAAAAGCCGGAAGAGTATTCAATTTTTGAGCAGCAGCAAAACAGCAGAAATTGTTATGGTTTCAGCAGCAACAGAAACTTGTTGGACAGCTGCTTCAGTCGCTGATTAAGTGGAAATTCATCCTAGTTCAGCAAATTCCTCAAGCACAGCAGCTACAAAATCAGACACAGCTTTGGCAGCAGGCGCAAATGCAGTTACTTCAGCCTGCTTTAGCGGTCAGTGTCATTTTTGTTGTTTTTTATAACTTCCAAAATCTTGGGCTTGTTCATTGATAAACTTCTCTGATTCGTGTTTACAGTATCAGACCTCTGGTGTGGATAACCACTAACCAGCAAAACACCCAGGTAATTTCTGCCCATGTTATAAATGAGTTAATTTTAAGATGTTATAATTGAATACAGTTTGCCACTGAACTTGCCAAAATTTGATAAGAGATAATAGCTCATCTGAATAACTTTGTGTACTATTTCTCAGTACATGATTTGATAGGCAGTGATTTTGTCGATATATAAGCTCTACAGGTGTGCATATTGGTTAAGGGCTGTGGTTGGTCTTTTAGAATTTCCAGGTTCCACCCGGGTAAGGTGTGTATTTTAACATTTAAATCAGATTCATTGCATTGGAACAATGACATTCATAGACTATTCTATCTTAGCTCACATTTGTTAGCATGCATAGAATAGTGATATATGATGTTATATCCCATTGGATCAACACACAGTGGTTGTCTTCATATATATCAATGTCATAAGAGATAAGATAAGAAATGAGTGTATGAGGAAGAAGTTAGATTAATTTTCATTGGAATAAAAAAATTGCCAAACTTGTGGGTTTACCAGTTGAAATCTCGAATTTTAAAGTAGTCATAGACAATGTTTTAAATATCGGTTATAGAAAATATATCGGACACCCAAGATTCATGGCGGATCTCGGTTATTGGGGATATATCGGGGATAAGTAGTAAAAAATTGGAGTGTCATATCGGATGGTGAACATATTTAATATAATGTTCTAAAATGTAATCTAAGCACATTTAATGAAATATCAAGAGAGGATCTTCAGAGAGGTTGTCGATAGAGGTCTTTGAGTGAGAAATTTGTGAGCAATTTGGGGGAGAGAACAGTGAACGTGGAGAGAACTAGGGTTACACAACGAGCTGATATGAAATAGAATAGGATAGCATGATTTTTGTTTAGTGGATGCGGGTCGGTATGGAAAAAGAGGATTTTTGCCTCCAAACCCGAACCGGTTCACGTAGAATGTAAATTGTAGAAAATCGGGTGATTTTTAGTCCACGAGAAATAGATCACTTTATCGGATTTACATTGATATATTGGGACAAATCGGCCAAAAACAATATGTAATAAATTTCTACAGAAATTGTATCGGCCATGACCCAAACTCTATATATCAACGATAAACTGATAAAATCAACCTATTTTTAAAACACTGGTCATAGATTCATAAATAATTATTATTGGGTCCAATGAACAACAATAGACAAAAATCGTGGGAGCCTGTGAAAATTATGAATATTGAAGTTCACACAATTAATGGCTATTTGGACAAAAAAAGGATAAAAATCATAGATTATAGCCCATGAAAACCATAAATATTTGAGTATGCATACATTATTTGCCATTAGGTCAAAGAACAAAATTTGACAAAAACTGTGAGTTGTAGTCCATGAAAATCTCAATTTTTGATGAAAGAAAATTTAATTTTCATTGGGTTAAAACTAACAAAAGGAGACAAATAATGGATTACAACCCATGAAAATAACAATTTTCTGTACACATGATTAGTTGTCAATGGGTTGAAAAGAACAAAAATGAACAAATATCGTGCGTTATATAGCCAATTGAATCGCGAAATATGTAGAACAAAAATGAACATATATCGTGCGTCATAGCCAATTGAATCGCGGAATATGCTTACTTTATTGCCATTTGGACGAAACAAACAAAAATGGACAAAAAGGTTATAACGAACTAAATCAACAAATATTGTGAATTTTGAACTGCGCATACTTATTTATTATTGGGTCAAAACAAATGAAAGTTAACAAAAATTGTGTGTTAGCCAATAAAAATTACGAACTTTGAAGTACATAAACTTAGTTGTCTGTCATTGGGTTGAAGAATAAAAGTTGACAAAAATCGTAGATTATAGTATTATGAAAATTGCAAATTTTTACGAAAGAAAATTTAATTGCGATTAGGTAGAAATTAATGAAAATAGACTAAAGCCATGTGTTTTAATTCATAAAAACCACACATTTACCGGTATGCACGATTAGTTGCTATTGGATCGAAATGAGCAAAAATGGATAAAAATAGTTGGTTATAATCAGTGAAAATAATGAATGTTGAAGTATGCATATTTATTTGTCATTGGGTCGAAGCAAACAAAGTTGATAAAAATCGCGTGTTATAATTAGGGGTGCAAAAAAGTAACCGTACTCTAGGAAATATCCATGTCTATATCTGTATATGTTAGGATGTCTGCATGGTTGCTAAAATCTATATTTGATAGAATATAGTTGCAAATATGGATATGTAGTTCGGATCTGTATCCGAAATATCAGAATATATGTTAGTCATATAGTTGCAAAAATTTTAATCATTAAATTAATGATTTTGAGGTTATTTTGATGATCAAGAGAGCTAGTCTAGCTTTTCAGACATAAGGAAAATATTAATAACCTCTTGTATCATATGAACTATATTGTTTTTCAATATTATATGGTTTTCTTATGTCCGTTTTCTATACACATGTATATCCATATCCATATATGATTTTAGCGGATATGGATATAGAATTTCCTTACAAAGGCATATGTGTATCTATATTCGTGATTGGTAACTAGATACAAATATAGTAAGTATCATATCTAATAAGATTTATCTGAAATTAGTTATATCCTATGAAATTTGCAAATTTTGAAAATCCTGGGTAATAATTATTTGTCATTGGGTAAATATGGCTATTTTAAAATTCATGATTTTCGCGGGTTTAGCATATGATTTTGTCAATTTTTGTTCGTTTTGTCATAATAGCAATTAATGTGTGAACTATATTCGCAATTTTCATATTCGCAATTTTCATGAGCTATAACCCATGAATTTTATCTATTATCTTTTATTCAGCCCAATGACAATTAATTTTGACTACTAATAAATATGCGATTTTGATGGTTAACCCACAAATTTGACAAATTTTTTTGTTTGTGTCATCCCAATGACAAATAATTATACATATGTTGAAATTTGTGATATTCATGGTCTCTAACCCACATTTTTTGCCCATTTTTTTTGTTTTGACCAAACGACAGTTAAGTATGAGTGCTTCAAATGTTTTGATTTTCATGGGCTATATTATCCATTTTTTATTCCTTTCGAGCCAATGATGATTAAGTATGCGTTCTTAATAAAAGTTTGCAAATTCTATGGGCTATGCACGATTTTAGTCAATTTTTATTTATTTTGACATAATGACAATTAAGTATGCATAGTTTAAAATTCACGATTCTATGGGCTATAACCTATGTTCATTGTCCATTTTTTGTTTATTCCCACATAATAGCCGATTAGATTTTTGTTCTTCAAAATTTCCGATTTTAATGGGCTATAATCCACGATTTTTGTGGAATGTCGTTTATTTTGACTCATTGGTAGTTAATTATGTATACTTCAAAATTCGCGATTTTCATGGATTATTACCCACGATTTTCATAATTCGCGAATTTCATGGACTAGGTATTATCCACAATCTTTGTCAAATTTCGTTAGTTTGAACCCATTAACAAATAAGTATGTGTACTTTTTCATATATTATAATCCCACTATTTAGTCTACTTTTATTAGTTTCGATCCAATGACAATTAAAATTTTCTTCCATAAAAAATCACGATTTTCATGGGCATAACCTACAATTTTAGTCAATTTACGTTATCCGGCTCAATGAAAAATAAGTATGTGTACTTCAAATTTCACGATTTTTATGGCCTATAACCCATGATTTTTGTTAATTTCATTCGTTTTGACTCATCGACAAATAAGTGTGCATAGTTCAAAATTCACCATTTTGTCTATTTCTAACTAAGCATATTTCAAGTCAAGATTAAATGAGCTATAACATATTTCCTCAATTTTTTTCGTTACTACCCAATAACAATAGGTTAAAATACCATAATAATTGTGATTTTCATTGGCTATAACCAATGATTTAGTCTAATTTGTTAGCTTTGACCCAATGTCAATTAAAATTTTCATCAAAAGTGTAATTTTTATCCATTTTTTTGATCTAATGACGAATAAGTACGCGTACTTCAAAATTCGCGATTTTCATGGAATCCACGAAATTAACAAAAATCATGAAAATTTTATCAATTTTCATTCGTTTTGACCCAATGTCGAGAAAGTATGCATACTTCAAAATTCAGGATTTTCAGTGCTTATAACCCACAAATTTGTTTTTCCATTTTGTTCTTTTGACTCAGTGGTAGTTTACTAAGCATATAATAAAGTTCACAATTTATACATGAGCTATATAACATACAATTTTGGTCCATTATTGTTCAAGCGATCTAGTGGAAACTAATTATGATTACTTCAAAATTCACAATCTTAATGGATGATAACTAGATTATACAATTTTAATCGTTTCGTCCCAATGACAAGTAATTATATGTGCTCCAAAATTTGCGATTTCATAGTTATAGCCTGTGAATTTTTGTCATTTCTCGTTCATTTCGACTCAATGGCAATTACTTATGCGTACTTCCAAATTTGCGATTTTCATGAGCTATTATCCATAATTTTCAAAACTCGCGAATTTCATGGGCTATATAAGATTTATGTCAATTTTTGTTTGTATCAGCCTAAGGTGAATTGAGTTTTTTCCTTCAAAATCGCGATTTCATGGACTATATAAATCTATGATATTTGTCAATTTTTATTCTTTGACCAAATGACAGATAAGTATGTGTAACTTAAAATTCATGATTTTCGTGGGCTATAACCCATGACTTTTATCTGTTTCGACCTAATGACAGTTAATTAGGCATACATTTTAAAATTCGTGATTTTCGTGGACTTTCATGAATTTCATTAGCTATAACCCATGAATAGGTTCTAGAGGAAGTTGTCTATTTCCATTAAGCATAATATGAGAAACCAATTGAGATTGACACATGCAACGGATCTACTAAGCAGTCTAAGCTTGGCAACTGGGAAACCTATAGGGCTGAAGGGAAGAATGAGGATCCTATTAGGACACGTGTGTTTCGCAACTCTCAAAATGGGGCCAAGGTTGGACCCATTTTGAGCAAATTTGTGTTAGGGTAAAATTGGGCCAACATTAGCCCAGTTTCATTGAGGTCAAATTTTATCATTAAATCTGGTTTCGTTTTGGACCACCGCCCTTGTGTCCAAAACAAATCAGTCTAGTCGGAAAACAAGGTCCGGTCACTCATGGCCCCATTTTAAGGTGTTTGCCAGACACACACCCAAAAAGATATGAGAGTTGTTAATTAAATCAAGGGAGCTCTTAATAAAGTCAAGAAGTGGAAGATAAGAATATATCTAATTGAGCCACCTATAAGTTTGAATAAAAAACTTTATTGTTTGTTATTATATAAGCTCATGTTTAAACAGCTATTTTTCTTAATGTTCTAGATATCATATGTAGCATCCTTGTTCTGTTTCAGATTCTAAAGAAATGATGCTTTTCTACTCTTAAACATTGAATTATTGTGTCATAACCCCTGATTTGACATGTAAAATCATGTTCAATGAATTAATTTCTCGTTCTCCTTCTGCCACTTTTAGCCTTTCATCTATTCTCTGCTCAATGATGTCCAATTGTCATTGTATATGGTGGTATTTTACATTGGAGAATGTCTAGTTGGTTTTTGTAACTGAAGATTTATTAATTGCCATCTTGGTGTGATTAAGAAAATGTATGGGGAGCAACGGCCTGTGAGAAAAAATGGGGGATATGATAAAATTTCTTATCAGCACAGGTTTACACCAAGATTCGACTTAAAGTTGGTGTCTACTAAAATAAGTGGTTGCTGCTTTTATTAGATAGAAGAGGATCCAAGTAGCCAAAACTAAAGATTTAGGGACAATATCTTTGTTGTTGTATATAATAACAAGCAGTAAAACTCTATGTTAGGCTATTCAATTACTTGTCTATGTTGGTAATGTCATGTAAGCTTTTGGACATGAACAATTTTACACGATTCATCTTTCCCATTTGTCCTGATCTATGTTGCATGGGTACTTCTATCATGAAAACGTATCTGTACCCAACACTTATTGGACACTCCTTAAATATATGCATGCATTTATACAGACGTGTAATCAATTATAGAATACATGATTTAATTTAAATACTTCCTACACTTCTTGTTCTCGGGGGTTTTGCTACAGGGACCCAAAATATGGGACCAACAGAGATGACATGTGAGGTCTCCCCCTTCTATTGCATAATGAACTATAAGTAGTTCACATAGGATTATGATAGGATATAATTATGATTATAATAAATTAAATTTAAATAAAATATTCAAATAGTCAAGGGTAATATTGACTATGGAAAGATTTTTCTGAACTCGTATGATTTTGAGATTTGATATGTATTGGTTATAAGTTATTAAATTTTAGGGTTTTCTGTGTTTTTTAATTTTCGAAGGAGTTTTTCGGAATATATATAACTTTGAGGTTATTTTTTACAAATTTTAGTTTTTTAGTGTCTGATAGTAATTCCTTGAATTCGTTGTTCGCAAGTTTTGAAATTTCAGAATTTCATAGTGCTTTGTTTTTATTTGAACTTTTGAGGGTGTTTTTATAGTTTTTAAAATATTAAGGGTTTTATGTTTGTTGTTTTAAGTTTTGAAACGTCTGGATGTTTTGTGTAATTTTATATTTCAAGGGTGTTTTGTGTAATTTTTAAAACTTTTTAGGGTCTTTTGCAATCTTCATATATTATAGCCTATTAATCTTTAAATTATTGACTTGTAAGTAGTTTACATAGGATTAGCATAGGATATAATTATGATTATAATAAATTAAAATCTAAATAAAATATTCAAATAGTCAAGGGTAATATTGACCATAGAAAGATTTTTTCGAACTCGTACTTTTAAAGAGAGTATATATATATATAATTTAAATTATTGACATGTAAGTAGTTCACATAGGATTAGGATAGGATATAATTATGATTATAATAAATTAAAATTTAAGTAAAATATTCAAATAGTCAAGGGTAATATTTAGTATTTACCATAGATTTTTCCGAACTCGTACTTTTAAAGGGAATATGATTTTTATAACCTTTTAAAGCAAAATCTTTTCTTCTATTAACCTATTTATTCTTGATTCGGCACGACACATGTATGCTTTGCGGAGTGCTTAGTTTTTGTTCTTAGTTTTCTATGTTTTCAGAACTTCAATTATGCCTAACTACTGGGAGTTAATCATGTTACTGATGCTATGAAATCCTAATAGGCATATTCCTCAGATATTAGGTTTCTTGTGTGTTAAGTAACCTCTTCTCCAAAAGTTTAAATTACTGTGTGGACGTTCAGGGACAAAGTCCTACAGCTTTGTACTCTCTTTTAAAGGGAGTATGATTTTTATATAATCTTTTAAAGCAAAACCTTTTCTTCTATTAACCTATTTATTCTTGATTCGGCACGACGCATGTATGCTTTGCGGAGTGCTTAGTTTTTGTTCTTAGTTTTCTATGTTTTCAGTGTTGGCGCCTGTGGTTAAAACTGGAATAATACAGATATATAACAGCAAAAATCTGAACAGAAAACTGAAGGGCAGTAATTTAAAATTTTCAACTCAGCTGCTGTGCGTTTGTAAAACGCTGTGTTTAAAGCATTATTTGGCCTACTCCGGTGCAAGGATCCCAAGGCCAAATTGCTTCCAGGAACAGCAGTCCAGTACTCTGGTGTGCACCAACCCAGTACTGTCAAGATCTCCTCGATCTATAAGGCAAAGATCTCCTCGATCTATCAGTCAAAGATCTCCTCGATCTATCAGGCAAAGATCTCCTCGATCTCCTCAGGCAAAGATCTCCTCGATCTATAAGACCTTCTCGGTCTAGGCACTGTTCCTATTAGTACTAGCTATTCTACAATATATATCTGTATATATTGATTGTTGTTTTTGGAATGAATTTTCCTTAAGGATTTGAGGTCTATTTATAGCGTTTGGAAAAATACTATGCACTAATAAAATATTATTAGTTACTATTCATGTGGGACCCATGTCCTATAAATTTCTTCGGTGGGGCCCACCACTTTATTTAATTTCAAACTTGTGGGACCCACCAAATTTGTTTTTCTTCAAAAAATGTCAAAGAAGGAGACTTCTTTGTCAAAGAAGTTAGGCATTAAGAAAAAATAAGGTAGCTTTGTTAAACACGAGGGCGGCTGAGTTCCCACAACAAAACAAAAAAAAAATTTATCCAACATTGATGAGCATTTCATTAACCTGAGGGGAACAGTACTGTTAAGAGACAAAAAAAATTCTGCAGTCACCAACTCCTAGCTTCATCTTCGTCCAGAACACTCATAAAGCATAAGCATCTATGCAAGCCTAATTTGTGTAGTTTATCGCGCAATTGTCATGTTTTGTCCTGTGAATATTTTTCTGCAAAATGAGTATGCCCGCTTCTCTTCCAGATGAGACCACCATCGTAAAAAAAAGGGAAGGAATTATCATTGGACAAGTCATGCTTTAATTTACATGTTTTACCTGTAAACTAGTCCAAAATAATAGAAATAAAATCTGGCACTGTTCTAGATCGATCTCTTTATTTCTCTCGAAACACAAAGTTTTGGTGTATCTTATTTTCATTTTGTTAGCTGCACCTAAATAATGGGTGGAGGCCCCAGGAAAGGTTTCTTCTTTGTTGTTTATGATAAGTTCATCAACAAGAATTTACATGTTCCTTCCATGAATTTGGAAATGCTAGGTATATGTTGTTCAGCAACAACCATATTTCAATATTCGAAATATGTTTACCATTTCGCAAAAAAACAATTAGATGTAACCTAGATGCTGAGACCCATTCCAGCAGACGTCCTTTCAACTATGTCCTTTTTCAGACCCTTAGTCAAAGGATCAGCCACATTCTCTGAAGATCGAACGTCAATCACAGAGATGACTCCTTGACAAATGAGCTCTCTCAAATAGCCATGCTTCAGACGAATAGTCCGCTTCTTTCCATTGAACAACGAGTTTGCTGCCACAGCACTCATCGCCTGATTATCACAATAGATAGTAATTGCGCCTTGCAATCCTGTCAATGGAAGGTCTCGGAGAATACAACTGAGCCACTCAGCTTCATCTCCTGCAACACAAAGTGCGAAGAACTCAGATTCCATCGATGACTGTGCAATCATTGTCTGCTTCTTAGACTTCCACGAGACGGCAGCTCCACCCATGGTGAAGACAAATCCTCCAGTAGATCTGCACTCATCTGGTTCTGAGCACCAGCTCGCATCTGAATAGCCTTCGATTACACCCGGATATCCAGTGTAGAATAAGCACAGACATGTAGTTCCTTTCAAGTATCTCATCAATCTCTGGATGGCATCCCAATGAAGCTTTCCAGGATTACTTGTGAACCTACTAAGCATTCCTACAGCGAATGCTATATCTGGCCTTGTGCAACTCATCGCGTACATGAGACTCCCAATGATCTTTGAGTACCTCAGCTGCTCTACTGGTCTTTCAGTATTTGGTCGAAGCTTCTTGTTGTAATCATACGGCACTGACAGTTCTGGCAGGTCGTAGTAGCCATACTTCAATCAAATACCCTCTTCAGAGTATATGATTTTGATTCCGAGGATCACGTTCGCAGTTCCAAGGTCCTTCATGCTGAACTGTGCCGAGAGAAATTTCTTGGTAGATGTTACTATCTCCAAATCACTCCCGATGATGAGCATATCATCCACATAGAGGCAGATGACCACCACCTTTCCTTCAACGACCTTGATGTATAGGCACTTGTCAGATTCACTGACTTGATACCCATTGTTGCGAACAACGCCATCGAACTTCTCATGCCAGAGTTTTGGTGCCTGTTTAAGTCCATATAAAGACTTAACAAGTTTACAAACCTTACCAGCTGGAGCATCAAGTCATTCTGGTTTCTCCATGTAGATTTCTTCTGTGAGATCACCATTGAGAAATGCAGTCTTCACATCCATCTGATGTATGACGAACCTTTTAATCGCTGCTCATGCGATAAGCATTCTGATGGTAGTGATCCTGCAAACTGGTGCATAAATATCAAAGAAGTCTATACCTTCTTTCTGAGAGAATCCTTTAGCCACCAGTCTTGCTTTGTACTTTTCAATAGTACCATCAGGACGGAGCTTCTTCTTGAAGATCCATTTGCAGCTGATAGGCCTTGCACCTTCAGGTACGTCCACCAGCTCCCAAGTGTGATTTTGGATCAATAAATCTATCTCATCATCTATAGCTTCTTTCCATAGAAGAACGTCTGTTGACTGCATTGCTTCTTGAAAAGTCTGTGGATCTCCTTCCACATTATAGGTGATGAAGTCATCTCCAAAATCTTTCTGTCTTCTGACGCGCTTAGAAGATGGTTCGATAACTCCTTCATCATTGACTGGCTCCTTTGATAAACTTATCCTCAAAGAATTCTGCATCCCGAGCTTCAATGATGGAGTTGGTTCCAAGGTCCAGGAACCTGCACGCATTGCTATCTCCAGCAAAGCCAAGAAACACGCATTTATTTGCCTTTGGTCCGAGCTTAGGCCTTCTGATATCTGGTATTCGAACGTATGCGAGACACCCCCACACTTTGAGATTATCCAAAGAATCTGGATATCCCAACCATAACTGATGAGGAGTATTATCAGTTTTGGAGTAGGGTACTCTGTTCAAAATCCAGTTTGCCATTAGTAAAGCCTCTCCCCAATAGCAGGTAGGTAGACCAGATGTGATCAGCATCGAATTCACCATCTCGGTCAATATGCGATTCTTTCTTTCTGCAATCCCATTAGATTGCGGAGAATACGGAGCAGTAGTTTCTGCAATGATTCCATGCTCCTTGAAGTATGCTTCCGATTCCTTGGATCGGTATTCTCCTCCTCTGTCGCTCCTGAGTCTTTTCACCTGCAGTCCAAGCTGCTTCTCCACTCGTGTCCGAAACTCAACAAATTTGCTGAATGCTTCATCTTTAGATTTCAGCAGCTATTGTGCCATAACACAGAGGAGTAAGCAGAAGAGAATACTTCATTTACAATGGGGTTGGGTGCACTCGTATTGATTTTATACATGCCATCAGTACGATATGCATTGTCAAAATAC
This sequence comes from Asparagus officinalis, assembly GCF_001876935.1. NCBI lineage: Eukaryota > Viridiplantae > Streptophyta > Magnoliopsida > Asparagales > Asparagaceae > Asparagus > Asparagus officinalis. The sequence continues at coordinate 1,875,437 of NC_033794.1, read as the reverse complement.
ATTTTCTTGAAGGATAATACAGCCTTTCCTCCTTGGAAATCCAGCCTCATGCCTGCATCACACAGCATGCTTCCAGAGACTAAGTTTTTGGCAATTGAGGGAACGTGTTTCACATCCTTCAATGTGAGAGTCTTTCCCGAAGAAAGAGTCAGCACCACAGTCCCCGTTCCAAGAACAGGAACCACAGAACGATCAGCCATTGATACGTTCTCTTTGGTAGCAACATAAGAAGAGAACATATCTCTATTGGAGCATACATGACAAGTAGCACCCATATCTAACCACCAACTAGAGATGTTGCTTGGAGTTGTTACCTGGAAGAGCATAGCCACATAATCATCAACTTGATTGACATTGTGTGTTGTTTCCTTCTTTGGTGCTTTGCAGTCTTTGGCAAAATATCCTTGCTTCCCACAGTTGAAGCATTTGCCGCTCTTCTTGAACTCCTTCTTCTGAACGTTCAGGTTCTTTGGATTTTGGTTCTTCCTTCTATTAAAAGACTTCTTCTTCTTGAAAGATGAATAATTACCCTTTTCAGAGTTAGTCGTCACCATGTTAGCAGACGCCTTCTGCTTAGCAAGTAGCTCAGTCTTCGTGCGAGTCCGAGTCTCGTCCTCGATCCGGATGAACCTCTTCAAGTCAGACAGAGTCACCTGTCTTTTCCTTCTTCGAATGTCAGTGGAGAATGACATCCAAGATGGAGGAAGCTTGTTGATAATTGCACCAGAAATGAAGGTTTGACAAAGACTGATTTTTTCATCCTTCAGCTTCATAACAAGCTTTTCAAGCTCTTTAACTTGAGGCAAAACCTCAGTATCATCTTCGAACTTTAAGTCCAGAAACTTGTCAATGAGGTGAGATTTGGACAACTTCTCCTCATCCTTGTACTGGTCCTCCAGAGCATTCCAGATTTCCTTTGCAGATGGCTTGTTGGTGTAAGCATCTGCTAGATGATCGGCCAGGCAGTTAAGGAGATAACTTCTGCAGAAGTGATCATCTTTAGCCCAAGAGGCTTCAGCTTCAGAGTCTTCTTCAGAGTCGGGTTTTTCCTCAGAAACCATATAGTAGATTTTCAGGAGTTGCATCCCGAAGATTACTTTCCGACGCCATGCGTTGAAGTTGGAACCGTCAAAGTTCTCTAACTTAAGACAGTCCACTCCAAGAGTCCTCGCAGGATCCATGATAGATCAAAATAATGCTTTAAGGTTGTTGGCGCCTGTGGTTAAAACTGGAATAATACAGATATATAACAGCAAAAATCTGAACAGAAAACTGAAGGGCAGTAATTTAAATTTTTCAACTCAGCTGCTGTGCGTTTGTAAAACGCTGTGCTTAAAGCATTATTTGGCCTACTCCGGTGCAAGGATCCCAAGGCCAAATTGCTTCCAGGAACAACAGTCCAGTACTCTGGTGTGCACCAACTCAGTACTGTCAAGATCTCCTCGATCTATAAGGCAAAGATCTCCTCGATCTATCAGTCAAAGATCTCCTCGATCTATCAGGCAAAGATCTCCTCGATCTCCTCAGGCAAAGATCTCCTCGATCTATAAGACCTTCTCGGTCTAGGCACTGTTCCTATTAGCACTAGCTATTCTACAATATATATCTGTATATATTGATTGTTGTTTTTGGAATGAATTTTCCTTAAGGATTTGAGGTCTATTTATAGCGTTTGGAAAAACACTATGCACTAATAAAATATTATTAGTTACTATTCATGTGGGACCCATGTCCTATAAATTTCTTCGGTGGGGCCCACCACTTTATTTAATTTCAAACTTGTGGGACCCACCAAATTTGTTTTTCTTCAAAAAATGTCAAAGAAGGAGACTTCTTTGTCAAAGAAGTTAGGCATTAAGAAAAAATAAGGTAGCTTTGTTAAACACGAGGGCGGCTGAGTTCCCACAACAAAACAAAAAAAAAATTTATCCAACATTCAGAACTTCAATTATGCCTAACTACTGAGAGTTAATCATGTTACTGATGCTATGAAATCCTAATAGGCATATTCCTCAGATATTAGGTTTCTTGTGTGTTAAGAAACCTCTTCTCCAAAAGTTTAAATTACTGTGTGGACGTCCAGGGACAAAGTCCTATGGCTTTGTTGGCACAATAAAACAAATGAGGATGAATAATATATTTTAAATTTAACAATAACGATGTCTGCATGTAGGGGCTTTTGAAGCCTGATGCTATGATACCATATTGAAAACCATTTGATCCAAAAGGTTGATCTACTAGATGTGAGTCAGAACATATATCAAAGTAATATGCTCTTCCATTGTCCAGTTCAGTGGTTTTAAATATTCAAATTATATACACATTATAATTATGAAGCAATAATTTTAATTATATATCTAGATACTATTTGAAAATCAGATTCTTTAGCAAAATGAATATATTTTGATATTTGATTAATATTTATGAATATTCAAGAATATTTGTCAAATATCGAGTATTCGAGTTCAAATTCAAATAACTCCAGAAATAGAAGTTGATTTAGATTCGAAGTAGAAATTTTTTAAACAAATACAAATATGAACACCTTAGTATTTGATTTGATTCGGTTCGTTTCCAATCCTATTCATGCTCACCAAAAAGTTCATCATTTTCATGGGCTATAACTTATAACCCACGATTTCAATCGATTTTCTTTAGTTTCAACCCAATGACAATTAAATTTTCTTTCATAAAAAATTGCGATTTTCATGGGCTTCTACCCTTAGTTTTTGTCAAATTTCTTTCTCTGACCTAATGACAAATATGTATGCGTATTTCAAAATTCGTGATTTTCATGGACTATACTCTATGAATTTTGTCCTTTTTTGTTTGTTTTGTCCTAATTGCAATTTAATAGTACAAACTTCATCATTCGCGATTTTCATAGGTTATAATCCATGACTTTTGTTTACTATTTTATTAGACGCAATGACAATTAAGTATGACTACTTCAAAATTTTGGCAGGTAAACCCACGAGTTTCCCAATTTTTGTTCATTTCGTCCAAATAAAAATTAATTATACATACTTCAAAATTCTCGACTTTCAACGACTATACCATGGTTTTTGTCGGTTGTAGTGACCCAATGATAATTAACTATGCATACTTCACAATTCGGGATTTTCATGCACTATTACCCACGATTTTTCGAAATCCATGAATTTCATTAGTCTTGTGACTTATAATTTTTGTCAGTTTTCTTTAGTTTCGATCCAAGGACAATAAGCATGCATAGTTCAAAGTTCACAATTTTCATTGGTTATAACCCGCGATGTTTGCTTATAAATTATCTGTTTCAATCCAATGACAATTAATCATATGTATCAAAATAGTCACACTTTTCATGGGTTATAACCCACGATTTTGGTCTATTTTTTTAGTTTTGACCCAATGCTAATTAAATTTTCTTTTCATAAAAAATAACTATTTTCATGGGAGCTTACAACTTTTGTCAATTTTTATTTTTGACCCCATGACAAATAAATTGCCTACTTGAAAATTGTGAATTTTACGGGCTATAACTCATGATTTTTGTTAATTTCTCATTTTGACCCAATGATGAATAAATTTGTACTTAAAAATTCACGATTTTTGTTAATTTCACTTGTTATAATATAACCCACACATTTTATCCATTTTTGTTTGTTTAGACCCAATGGAAATTAACTAAGCATAATAGGATATTTCAAAATTCATGATTTACCTACGATATTTGCTCATTTTTGTTTGTTTGGACGCAATGGTAATAAAATTTTCTTTCATAAAAAAATCGTGATTTTGATGGGCTATTACCCATGACTATGATTTTTGTCAATATTTGTTTTTTGACCTAGTTGCAAATAAGTATATGTACTTCAATAGTTGTGACTTTGATGATTTATTACCCATGATTTTCAAAATTTACGAATTTCATGGGTTATATGACCCATAGTTTTTATCAATTTTTGTTCATTTCGACTCAATGACGAAATGTATGCATACTTCAAAATTCATGACTT
>NC_033794.1:1863723-1871414 GCF_001876935.1 Asparagus officinalis | reverse complement strand
AGTGGCATGATAAAGTACGGATACGGTGGGTGTAGAACATGTAGATTTAAAAGATCAGTAATCGGGGCCTGCCAAAATCATAATTGTAATTGGGATGAACGAAAAAAATGACCAATATTGTGGTTAGTCTATTAATTCGGAATTATGAAATATCTTAATTAATTGTCATTTAGGGTTGAAAACAAAAAAATATGGAAAAAAAGTTGCGCTATAATGAATCGAATTAACAAAAATCGCTGAGTTTTGAAGTACTACATCACTTATTTTATGGGTCAAACAAATAAAATTAACAAAATATTGTATGTTATGCTCATAAACATCGTGAATTTTGAGTACACTTGTTTTCATTAGTCAGAGAACAAATTGATAGAAATCGAGGTACCAATGAAATTGCTATGATTTTTATGAAAGATAAATTTGATTACCGTTGTATCAAAACTAAATGATAAACGTAGATTATAACCAATAAAAATGCGCGAATTTAATGCTAAGGCATTGATTAAGTGCCATTGGATCGAGAATAAGTTTGTGGGTTAATACCCAATTAAAAATCTAAATTTATAAGTACCCATACTTTTTGTCGTCGAGTCGAAAACATTCATATATATAAAGTTAACATAATCGCGTTTTACACTTAAGCCATGAATTCGCAATAATTTGCAAATCATAAGGACCTAGCCCATGAAAATTGCGATTTTGAAGCGTACGCCTAATATTTCATTATGATAACAGACAAAAATCACGGGTTATAGCCTACGAAAATAACAGGTTACTCATACTTAATTTATATTGGGTTAAGAACAAATTTGAAGAAAAAATGTAGTTCATATATCTTCATAGAAAATGGGTGGACGGGATAAAAGTTAATTGACAGTAGGTCGAAACGAACAAATTTGAGCAAATCATGTTTTATAGCGATGAAAAATAAATTGAAAAGCGGTAATAGCGCTTGAAAACCGCAAATTCCTAAATATGCATAACTTAACTGTCATTAGGGCAACAGACAAATTGACAAAATATGAGTTGTAAACCGATGAAAATCACATCTTGAGTTGTAAACCATGAAAATCACGGAATTTTGAGATACATGTCATTACATTGGTAGTTGGCTCAAAAAAGAATAACTATTGTCAAAACGTGCTCATAAACATATTAAATCTCACTTTGAAGTGTCATATTACTTACGCATTGGAATAGATAAAAAATAATGATAAAAATGATAAGTTATAGCTTATGAAAATCGTTGAATTTTATTAAACATGTTTAGTTCATTGTTATTGAGTGATTGGTCGAAACAACAAAAATTTGTGTGTGTGTGTGTGTGCTGTGGGGGGGGGGTGGGGGCGGGGGGGGGGGGGGGGGGGGGGCTCATGGTCTAATTACGATAAAAGCCCCCCCCACCACACACACACACACACACAATTTTTTGTTTGTTTCGACTCAAATCACTCAATAACAATGAACTAAACATGTTATAAAATTCACGATTTTCATAAGCTATAACCTATCATTTTTATCAATTATTTTTTATTCTATCCAATGGTAAGTAATTATGACTACTTCAAAGTTTGAGATTTTAATAGTTTATGAGCCACGATTTTGACAATGTTTATTCTTTTTTGAGCCAACAACAAGTAATGACATGTATCTCAAAATTCGTGATTTTCATGGTTTACAACTCAAATTCGTGATTTTCATGGTTTACAACTCATATTTTTGTCAATTTTTGTCTGTTGCAACCTAATGACAGTTAATTATGCATATTTAGGAATTTGCGGTTTTCATAGGCTATTACCCACGCTTTTCAAAATTTATGTTTTTCATGGCTATAAAACATGATTTGTCTCAAATTTTGTTCGTTTCGACCTACTGTCAATTAACTTTTATCCCGTCCAAACCACGATTTTCATGAGATATATGAACTACGATTTTTTTCAAAATTTGTTCTTTAACCCAATATGAAATAAGTATGCGTAACCTGTTCATGATTTTCGTAGGCTATAACCCGTGATTTTTGTCTGTTTCATCATAATGACAATTAATTAGGCGTACGCTTCAAAATTCGCAATTTTCATGGGCTAGGTCCTATGATTTGCAAATTTTGGGAATTTCATTGGCTATAAGTGTAAACGGCGATTATTGTTAACTTTTATATGAATGTTTCGACTCGACGACAAAAAAGTATGCGTACTTTAAAATTTAGGATTTTAATTGGGTATAACCCACAAATTCTTTTCTTCGATCCAATGGCAATTAATCATGCCTAGCATTAAATTCGCGATTTTTATTGGTTATAATCTACGATTTTAGTCAATTTGTTAGTTTTGATACAACGGTAATCAAATTTTCTTTCATAAAAATTACAATTTTCATTGGTACCTCGATTTTTATCAAATTTTGTTCTCTGACCTAATGACAAACAAGTGTAACTCAAAATTCACGATGTTTATGAGCTATAACATACAATTTTTGTTAATTTTATTTGGTTTGACCCAATGAAAATAAGTATGTGTACTTCAAAACTCACGATTTTTGTTAATTTCGTTCATTATAAGCGGCAATTTTTTTCCATATTTTTTTGTTTCAACCCAATGACAATTAATTAAGCATATTTCATAATTCGCGAATTAATAGACTAACCCACAATATTTTGGTCATTTTTGTTCGCTTCATCCCAATTACAATTTATGATTTTGGCAGTGCCCCATTACTGTATCTTTTACAAATCTACCATGTTCTACACCCGCACCGTATCCGTACTTGTATCATGCAGCTTAGGTTCTGATTAAAAATTATTTTGTGATTGAACATGAACATTACTTTAATTTACACCTGTTAGTATCTTTTATCAACTTTAATACAACATTTCTAATGTAAAACCTTTTATTTTATTAACCTATTTATTCTTGACCCTGCACAAAGGAATTTAGCGCATGTATGCTTTGTGAAGTGCTTAGTTTTTGTTCTTAGTTTTCTATGTTTTCAGGACTTCAATTATGCCTAACTACAAGGAGTTAATCATGTTACTGATATTGGATTGTGATTATGGACTTGTTTTATCTTAGGATTAATTTTAACTCATTATAGTCCTGGGATATAATAAGCCAGGTAACTATAGTGGGTTAAATTTTTAATAATTTGTTTGGTTTGATTTGGTATTAACAACTCTAATACTTATGTCATAATTGGAAATTTGTCAATATAAAGAGGTATAGAATTAGGATCCAACAGTAAACGTCCATTATGCCCTGTGCCTACCAATCATGTCATAGTATTTTGGCAAAGTGTTGATATTGCCCAATGCAAAAGCACACGTTTGAACGATATTATGATATAGTACAAATACCATTGCATAAATAATACACAACTTTTCCATTATACTTCCATTCCCATAAACTTCCTGCCTTCTCTCTCCCAATACTCATTGTCTTTATATTGATATTGGATTGTGACTACGTGGTTTCTGGTGCAAAATTTGACATATTTCTTCAGTGCAAACTCGAGACTTTTGATTAGAGTGTTTAGGATCAACAAAGGGTAGCTTTCTGTAGTACTGATCATTCAATGATTATATGGAAGTTCGCTTCTTTCAAAGATGCAAATGTAACGTTCCAAAAACCTTGGTCCCCAGAAGCAAGAAAGAGATAGTTATAATGGCTTCATAAGATACTTATCTTACCGTGAGAATTAGATGACGAGTTGATTTTTTTATCCTTCGTTATCAGGCAGTGACGGCAACAGGTGCAAAATAATTATAGATGAAAATCTTTGATAACGTTTAGAGAAGTTAAGGGGTAAGATAGTCTTTTTAAATCTAATCCCAAGTGGTAAATAGTCCAAGGACTATAATAACACCCTCCCTTCCACCTTTGTTTAATCCAGAATCTTGGGGCTATTTCATTCTAAATGACTAATTAGTCCGACATAATCCCCTCCAATTTTTTTTAACCAAACACATCATTATTTTATTTTAAAGGATAAAGGCTTATTAATCTCAAAATAATATACCCAGTCCAAACATGGCCTAATTGATAATCTCAGATCTTCGGTTTCTTCTTTATCAAAAAGCCACTTTTTTAAAAGTTTAATTTAGTGTGTGGGCTTAAGTCCTGGGACAAAGGGGTCTGGCTTTGTTGGCTAAACAAAACAATTGAGGAATAATATATTTTAAATTTGATTATAACGAAGTCTGAATGTAGGGTCTTTTGAAACCTGATGCTCTGATACCATATTTACAACCATTTGACCCAAAAGGTCGAACTATTGCGTGAGTCAGAATGTCTATCAAACTAATACGATCTTCTACTGTTCAGTTCAGTGATTTTCCCTCTCTTGTTTGCATTTTGTTGTGTAGGTGATTGAAGCTACACAGGAGTTGTCGTCTTGGCGAAACAAATCTCAAGGTTTTCAACACTCTACGTAATCATTTTTTTTGAGAAAATACAAAAGCGTTTGTGTTCCAAATGGGCTTCATTTCTGGTTTGACTGTCAAGGCAAACACATGATTTTCAAAACCATGGCCTGCACATACATATGGGACCTGTGAGGCTAAGGAGGTGTTTGAATGAAAAGGCAGAACACGAGTTTCCGTGACTGGTTTTCTAGTCTTTTATTAATGAAAATGTGAGGATGACACTTTTTTTCTTTTTTCATATAGGTTTAGAAGTCAACACATTTAATAATACCTTGTTGATAGCAATGTCAAAAATCATTCTGATTTTTCTGTGAGTTACCAAATGTCGTCCATCTGCCTTCAAATTTCATGTTGCTTAATTGCAATGAATAAAACCTTTTTCTCATCGAAGATTTTTTATTATTATATAAATCTTTTAGAATTGGTATGAGATCTAATAAACTAACTTAAGAATAAAAACCAGAATGTCAATTCTATCATTTGCTGTCCTATGTTGTTAGTTGGCAACAAATTCAATGAAAATTGAAAATGCTGCATTCAATCTAGGCTCTTGAGGTGCAAGAAGTTCTTCATACTGAAGTGAATACGATGAAAAATTGCAACGAGGCCAATACAGTCAATTGATAGGAAAGAGACAGGGATTCGATTAGAGAAGCCAATGCCTTGGCCGTCTTCTCTGTTATTTCTTCGTTGTAAGTTTTTGCTACATTTATTTCTTCTTAAGGTTGTAGTTGAATAGTAATCATAACTTGGATAAGTTTCTGTACCTTGTAGTGCAACTAAGATGTAAGGAAGATTGAATATGTTACAAATGCAGTTATAAATTGGATTTCTTTGGTATTAAAAAATACAACTTTTTAAGCATACACCTCACTAATATTTAGACGGCTGTGATTCATTTGGAATTGATTAATAATTATATATTTCTGACTTGTACTTATTTCAACTAGTTCCAAGTCTTGACTTACTCTTCACTATCTACTAACAGTGAAGAAAATCAAAAGACTCTCCAAACGCCTTGAACCTTTGCTTGCCAAGGTTATTTCACACGAAGCTGCAACCTAGGATTCAGTCAACCAAACGTCACCTCAATCACATGCTGCAGTTTCTGTGTCAGAGAATTATGGACTTATTTGAGAGGTTCAAACTGATCAAGCTGCTCACTATCAGTACGTGCTCTCAAATTTTGATCTGCTATTTCTAAGAACTGAAACAAACCAAAACCAAGTCATCAAAATAGTACAAAGAAAACCAAGGACAGACGGTTTCACCAACTACAAGTTAGAACCCTAGAAATAGTGAGCATGATTCCAGTTCTTCAGAGTACTTGATTTCTTGAGTCACTCACATTTCACATGACATCCTAATTTGATTCATTTAGACAATGTTTGCATGATTATATCAAATCTTTAACCTGCTACCTTAGTCAGTTACCTTGCTTTTCCACTCGTCAATGTGCGGGGAGTAGGTTGAATATTGTCCTTGATTATATCCATTTCTGCTTACTCTGACTATTGTCATAAACCACAGAGGTTTGATTGGTGATATAGAAATTGGAGGATATGGTTATATTTTCTTGAACCCTCTTTAATCCTAATTTGTAGAGTGATGAATTTCACTACCCTTTCCTTCACACCAATTGGGTCTAGTTGGATTAGGTTTTACGAATAGTGTTATTGATTTGAATTGGTTTTATTCAATCCAAGCATCTAAAATTAAAAGTTGTACTTATAATATAAGCTATTATATATCTATTATCCTTTTTTTTTGTGTGTGTGTGTCAATTTAGATGTTATCAAATATCTAGTTTCTGTACCATTGATCTTAATCTTAATATGAACAACTCCCACTTCATCACTTGCTAACAACTCCATGAAGTTTGACTGCCTCCATGTTCTCACTCCTCTCATGTCAAAAATAAAAAATCACCTCCCTTACATGATTCTCTCCCCCACCTTTTTGCCTCTATATAAACATCCATACTCACCCTCTCTTACTCCACAAAAACGAACCAAACAGAACTCTCAATATTAACATCTCCTATCTCATCAACTTTAGCCCTGAACGTCATGACTACTACCACCTTAGCTTATACCATTCTTATACTAAGCCTAGCAACTTTGGCTCAATCCCTAACGGAGGACTGCATTGGCCAAGATGGTGCCCAGACCATCATAGGCGGCAGCATTGGGCTCGATATTGACGTGTATCGGACCACCTGTCCACAGGCCGAGGACATTATCTTCTCTGGTGTTGACCGTGCTATCGCCAATGATCCACGCATGGCTGCCTCCCTCCTCAGGCTCCATTTCCACGACTGTTTTGTTAATGTAAGTGCCTCTTGCAGAACTTCGAAAAAAAAAGGATGTATAAGGAAAATGTCATAGAATGTGATGTCATATTACTTAGATCGGTTCATTTTCTTCATGATCTTTTTAAACGATCAAAAGAAGTCAGACGAGTCAATTATGAACGTTCTCTTTTCATTTCATAAAACTAAGTCATGTTGGAATGATTAAAAAAAAATAGATCAAACTAAATTTAAATCAAAATTGTTTAAACTAGCTGCAAACTATGCTGGATTGAGACACATTCCTCGTCCACAGTACAATGATTTAAATTTTAGATTTAATAGCTCTTGTTGTAATTTCATCTGAGTTTTTTTTTGGAAAATTTCCTCAAGGACCCAAAATATGTGACCAATAGGGGGGACAAGTGAGGTGTCCCCCTCCTATTGGATAATGAGTTGGCCATCATTAATGATGGCCAACTCATTATCCAATAGGAGGGGGACACCTCACTTGTCCCCCCTATTGGTCCCATATTTTGGGTCCCTATAGCAAAGCTCTTTTTTTTGCAGTAGCAACTAATTAAGCTTTACATTTTTCTAGGAACTAATACAGATGAATTTTCTCTTTTCATTTTGATTTTATTGGAAGGGATGTGATGCGTCGGTGTTGTTGGATGATGCGCCTAATTTTACCGGGGAGAAGACTGCTGCACCTAACTTGAACTCGTTAAGAGGGTTCGATGTGATCGATTCGATCAAGTCTGAACTCGAGATGGCTTGCCCTGAGACTGTGTCGTGTGCAGATGTACTTGCTGTTGCAGCTCGAGACTCTGTTTTTCTGGTATTGTCTTCATACTCATTGTAACAATTATTTGCTGAAGTTTTGAGGCATCCCGTAAATTTTACACGAAGTGACCAAATAGTGAAGGTTGACATTTTGACTGAATTCTGACGTGGAGCAGTCAGGTGGACCCACGTGGCAGGTGG
>NC_033794.1:1863098-1863713 GCF_001876935.1 Asparagus officinalis | reverse complement strand
AAAGACAGCTTGACAGCCAGCAACGACACTGCAAGCAAGAACATTCCGGCCCCCACATCCAACGTGGCAACGCTCACCCAGAAGTTCCAGAGCGTTGGACTCTCTCAAAAGGACATGGTTGCCCTTTCGGGTAATAATTGGCACAATAACTTTCCACCCACATTTGAACCCTCTCACTCATGTAGGACCCACGTGCATTCTTTTACCGTATAAATTGAAGAGATTAGATGGGAAAGTTTCCGGAAAATCTAGAATCAATTCAAGAAAACACTTAAGAAGGTGCATTTTTTTCATTAGGAGTTGTGAAAGTCACGTTGTTCTAAAAGAGCTCGCTCAAAATCTATAATGTGTATCATTTTCTAACTTGATATTAGAACTAAATTGAGAGTACAAGGATCATATCATCAATAATAACCATCAATAATTTACAGATAATTGTAACTTATTTTAAAAGAAAAAGTCAGACGTAATGATTCAATTGAAATAATAGTATTAGTTATTATTAGAAATAAATTGCAATTGTTTAATATTCAAAATTTCCCTCCATCAATAAGGTGCGCACACAATTGGAAAAGCCCGGTGCACAACCTTCACCTCCCGCCTTGGCGGCAGTGG
>NC_033794.1:1858524-1863088 GCF_001876935.1 Asparagus officinalis | reverse complement strand
GTGGCTCCTCCGCTGCTGGCGACCGTGTCTTTCTGTCCTCCCTCCAACAACTCTGCTCCGGTAGTGACTCAAACTCAACTTTGGCCCACCTCGACCTCTCGACTCCGACCACCTTTGACAACCAGTACTACATCAACCTCATCTCTGGCGAGGGCCTCCTTCCGTCCGACCAAGTCCTCACCGCCGGTGGTGATGATGCGGTCGCCGGCCTTGTCGGGAGCTATGCATCAGACATGTATACGTTCTTTGAGGATTTCAAGGAGTCGATGGTTCGGATGGGGAGGCTCCTGTCACCGGCAGCAGCTGACGGGGAGGTCCGGCGATGCTGCAGGGTGGTTAACTGATTGAAGGGGTTGTTAGTGTCTGTAGTTGTGTTTGTTTATGTGCGTGGACTGTTGTTGTGTTTGATGCTTAGGTGTGTGTCTTTGCGAGTCTGGTTATGATGCCAGAAGGGAATAAAATTTGTTTCTTGGTCTGCATTTCTGAGTAAGTATCTATGTGGTGCGATATGCATTAGTCTTTGTTATGTTTTGCACATAGATAAGTATGTACTGCTAGAAATCAGCATCACCTCCACCTACCAAGCCATCATCATAACAGTTCTCACCTACCCTATAGTGTTCACCAACAAACGTAGGAAATTCTATATAAGGGGCCAAAGATGAGTGTGTGTATCATCCCAAGCCACTGAGAAAGAATAAAAGGAAGAGTGAAGAGCTTGTGGATTTAGAGAGGGAAAAATAAGTAGTAGTGTGGTGAGATCCCAGTAGCAGAGAGAGAGAGAGTGTGTTTGTATTAGAGAGTATTGAGTTTGTACCACTAAAGAAATAATAACAATATATGTTTTAGTGTCCACCACTCCTCTCATCTCAACAAGTGGTATCAGAGCTTGATTTAGGGTGCGTGTATCTGCTTATCGTATGTTTTGTGACTGTCACCAAATGTGGATTCTCCACATCAGAAAATAAGTTAGATTATCATTTACCCTTTGAAGGTACTGAGCACTATTCATGAGTACAGAACTATTCATAAGTATGGTTACTATTCACGAATACGATTACTGTTCATAAGTACAGTTATTGTTCACGTGAAATAGTAGAAGTTACAGCACGTGTGAAATAGTAGAAGTTGCAGCTCGTGATAGAAGCAAGGCGGTCAGGGAACTACTCTCTCCTACGGTGATCCTATCGGCATTCTTGAAGGTCGAAGTTCGTGTTCAGTCTGGGACTGTGAAGTTGGTTGGTTAGGGACTAGACTTGCGTGAAGATACTGAAGCAGTACCATGTCACGATGGCAGATCTAGCAAATACGACTACTAAACTCAAGAAACTCAACGGTAATAACTATAACTACTCGGAGACGTGTATGAAGTCCTATTTACAAGGACAAGACCTCTAGGAGGTTATCGGGGGTGTTGAAACTACACCACCTCGGGAAGCTGGCGAAGCACTAAGAAAGTGGAATATCAAAGCCGGCAAGGACATGTATGTGCTGAAGACGACAGTAGAAGAAGATCTTAAAGACTATGCAAGATGTTAGAACTCCGAAGGAGGCATGAGATACGCTCGCGATACTCTTCTCGAAAAAGAATGATGCTCGATTTCAACTTCTAGAGAATCAATTGATGACCTTGCAACAGAAGGATCTGACAACCGGTCAGTACTTCAAGCAAGTAAAATCACTTTTCTTAGATATCGCTCAATTAGATCCAGATTCTAAAGTATCCGATGCAAGGATGAGGAGAATAATCATCCACAGTTTGAGATCGGAGTACCACGAGCTCGTTGCTGCTACTCACGGATGGCCGACTCAACCAACATTATTAGAGTAGGAGAGTTTGATAGCTACACAGAAAACCTTAGCCAAACAAATGGCCGGCGTTTCAATAAAAAGCAAAGATGAGGCACTCTTCAGCAAAAAGGAGAGAGGTGAACTAAGAGGCGCGAGCAAAGAGGAGTATGACTCAAGGAGGCAGTCAAGACGGCCATACGCCGATAGAACACAACAAAGTGAGGAGCAAGGTGATCGTCAAGTATGGAGACTTGATGTTAACTGCTATAACTGCGGAAAGAAAGGTCATTTTGCTAGAGACTGTCGCTATAAGAGAAGGGCTGTAGAGGGCAATGCTGCAACATCGCGTAGATGTCAAGATGATGAAGAAGAATGGGATGCCCAAACATCTGTGGCCATCGTCGAAGAAGCATCACGGGGTGAAGAGGAGGTCGTTGATATGACACTAACTTCAATTGTGGAAGAATATGAGTCCGCACTTGGAGTGGTTTTAGATCGAGAAGAAATTAGCTACAATAAAAATTGGATCGTCGATTCTGCCTGTTCTAACTACATGACGGGAGATAAGTGGAAGCTTGTCAATATGAAGGAGTATAAATGAGGCCGAGAAGTAGTGATAGCAAATAATTCAAGATTGCTTATCACTCATATTGGGAAAACCACATTCGTGCCACGCTTCAATCCAGATCAAATCCAACTACAAGATGTGTACCATGTTCCAAGTATGCAGAAAAATCTTATATCAGTGTCTCAGTTGGCGGCTTCTGAAAATTATGTGGTATTCGGGCCACAGGATGTTAAAGTCTACAGTAACTTAAAGCTCTCTGGAGAACTTGTTATGGAGGGACGGAAGGTAGAATCGGTCTATGTGATGTCAGCGGAATCACCATATATAGACAAGGCTAGAAAAAATGAGACGACTGATTTATGGCATGCTCGGCTTGGCCATGTGAACTATCACAAGCTTAAGATCATGATGTAGAAGTCAATGTTGAAGGGTCTTCCACACTTTGATATTCGAGGAGGGACCGTATGCGAAAGTTGTCAGTACAGTAAGGCACATCAATTACCGTATCAGGAGTCACAGTTCAGAGCTAAGGAATCTTTGGAGCTTGTACACTCAGATGTATTTGGTCGAGTAAAACAAGAATCAATCGGTGGAATGCGGTACATGATCACTTTCATCAACGATTACTCGATGTATGTCTGGGTTGATTTTATGAAGGAAAAGTCTGAAATACTCTCCAAATTCAAGCAATTTTGAGAAGAAGTCGAAGGAGAACTCGGCAAGAAGATTAGTTGCCTACGCACAAACAACGGGGGAGAGTGCACATCGAAGGAGTTTTATGATTACCAAAAGCAGCACAAGATTCGACGACAGCTAACATGCCCAAATACTCCACAGCAGAATGACGTAGCTGAAAGGAAGAATCGCCACCTTGCGGAGATATGTCGAAGCATGCTTTCTGCCAAGAACATACCAGAACGTTTTTGGGCGGAGTGTATGAAGACAGCGGCGCATGTGATCAATCGGCTACCACAACCAAAACTAGAGTTCATGCCACCATTTCAAAAGTTGTGGAATACCAACCCAACTGTAAGCCATTTTAGAGTTTTCGGTTGTGTATGTTATGTCTTCGTGCCTAATCATCTTCGCAGTAAGTTTGACAAAAAGGCTCTAAGGTGTATTTTTGTGGGGTATGACAATGAAAGATGGAGATGTTGTGATCCCACAACCGGACGATGCTACACGTACATCGAGGAATGTTGTGTTTGACGAAACCTCATCTTGGTGGGCTCCACAAGAAGTTATGCTCCCAGACTCTAACGATTTAGAGGATCAGTTGCAGAAGAAGTTGGGGGAGCCATAAATAAGAACAAGAAAACATGACAAAATATAGACCAATATTTGACAAATAATAAAGTCGACAATACTTTCAAACAGCCCCAAACAAGTAAACGTTGATGACAGCTCTGAACACATAAATAAGAAGAGAGAAACAAAATGAAACAGGTGAAATATTGCTTTCAACCAGGCAATGGTCTTCTGTGTTCACCAATCGATCGGTCTTGTAGCAAGACCTTACAGTCCTCATTCTTCCAAGTTATGATACAATAACGAAAGACACTTCAGAATTGTTTTCTTTATATCATCAACAATTAATATTTGGCTATATATGTTAACGCCATTTTCATGTATTACAATAATCAAACAATTGATTCTTCCAACTTCAAAGAACCACAAACATGAACATATAACACTAGCTTCCACCACATCCAACAGCATCCCTGTACTCCAGAAAAATAATCCCGGCTCCGTAATGTGCGAGCGCACCACCAATCACAAACAAGTGAAAAATCTGGTGACTGTGTCCGGCCAAATCAAACATCCCCGGCCGCCACCTCTCCGGCACCCTACTAACATAAAACATCGTCCCGGTCAAGTATGCCACCGCCATCAACCCCTCGTACGCCAGCGTGGCGTTCCTCCGCGGCTCGCTCCAGTTCACCACCGTCGCGTGCACAGCTGGCACGACACCGAACAAGGCCATCGCGCAGAATAGTAAAGCGCGGTAGGAGCGGAACTTTCCCTTGGAGAGTTCGGGGGAGAATAGGGTGGTGACGGTGAGGAGGCCGAAGAGGGAGATGGCGGAGAGGTAGGAGATCTGGTAGATGGGGTCGCATTGGAAGATGTAGTAGATTGGGGGGAAGAAGGAGGTGACGATCATGACCGCGATGCCTGTGTAGTCAAGGCGGGCGAGGAGGATGTTGA
>NC_033794.1:1833176-1858514 GCF_001876935.1 Asparagus officinalis | reverse complement strand
AGGGGCTGTCGAGCTTTATCAGAGGCGATTCTACCTGTTGTTGCGTTTGTTCGATAACAAATATATTATGAGGGCAATTACAGAATTCATGAAACATGCATGAAATATTTCCTCAAGACTTCAGATATTTTC
The DNA here is from genome assembly GCF_001876935.1 of Asparagus officinalis. Taxonomy (NCBI): domain Eukaryota; kingdom Viridiplantae; phylum Streptophyta; class Magnoliopsida; order Asparagales; family Asparagaceae; genus Asparagus; species Asparagus officinalis. Next base: position 1,858,382 of record NC_033794.1, on the reverse strand, counting down.
ATCTACTGCTTAAAATTGATGAACTTTTAAGTAAGGGTATGCACGCGACACGTTAGAAGTAATAATGTTAGTTTTGAGGGTTTTCTGATATAATACTTATTGTAGCTAGATTAAGTGAAATTTTCTAACTTTTGGGGGTTAAGTAAAAACCGCCAAAACCGGAGGGTTTTGTGAATTTTATCCATTAAAAATGTAACAACTATTGCACAATTTTAAACATGAAAGTAGCTCATCATCATCTCGTCTAATCAAAGAAGAAAAGAAGAAAGATTAATACTTTTACTTCTCTTGAAGCTAATCTAGTTATTTTTTCCCCCATGACATGCATACATCTAATGCCTAATTGTTTACCGGTTTGCATCAAATAATTACTCATTCAATACGTACATGAAAATTTAATTTTATGAACAAGATTTACTTTTAGATAGAAAGTGTCAGTTCGCTCAACTAACTGTATTGTTGATGAGTGTAGACACAATAAATGTTACAGCTTAAACTTTTGAAACAATTAAGGACAAACCAACAAAAGATACATGCTTGACCAAGTCAAAAGTGGCAAGTTACTTGTGATTTATGAACAACTTGATCATAACACATTTTGAATAATATTATAATTAGACTTTTCTTATTTACTTAAACTTGTATACATGAAAAAGGTTGAAAGAACAATGACTTACGCTAAAAAAATTGGCTTGATTGCAAGATACATTTTCCACTGCGATCGATGAAATGGACCTGCACTCAACAAAGGGAAATTACCAATATAAAAATGAAATTCATTATTAAAGAGAAGAAAATTAGGAGAAGAAAAGGATACCCTACTTAGACCTTTGGACTTCATCTCATTTATGGTGTCACTTTGTAGTAATAGTTTGCTGCATATGGTAATTAATAATAAAAAAATAATATAAGGTTGAAACAAAAATTATAGTTCAACAGCTTAGACGACTTCATGGTATCGGAACAACATCAACTTCCTTCTACTTCTCCTAACAAAATTCAAACATGGAGTTATTTCGTCGTAATATAAAGCCCATTTATGAATAACTGATAAGAATTATATTAGTTTGATATATACACTGATAGTTCGTTTAAAGTTTCACGTGTAGTGATTCTTCTAAAATCTTCTGACAGTTGATTGCAGCCATATATAGGAGTGAATTTGGATTAAAATAGAATAAAAATTTACAAGATGAAGAAACTTCAACTACACCTTTATATATAACTAATAAATTCCTTTTCTCTAGAAAAGATAATAAATTAAGTTTTTTCATAGTCAAGGAAATTAAACGTGCACAAGCCTACCGTAATTGTTATATCAGCGGAAACACTAATTACATTGTTACTGCAGCCCTTCAAAAATATCAAACTTTAACAAGCTAGAGGATGTAAAATTAATTTCAAATGACTTACATAATTTGAGGGACTTGTCGAAAATCATATGATTTTAGTGGGGTTTTTTTTCGAAAATGAATCTAAGCTGGGAGGCTAATTAATTTAAAAGATCCCATGATTTTATTACCTTGGAAAATTCGAACTATCCTAGTAAAGTTGTTTTTTTAATTAGAACAAATTAAATTTGCAAATATTTTGAGACTGAACTCTGCCAACCGCTTTCTTTGAGAAGAAGTAGATCGAGTATATAGTTCACCATACGATCAAAACTTGAGAGTTCCAACACAATTATCGCATTAAAGAAAATTAAGAGAGCTGAGATTCCCAATCTTAATTACTTCCAAATTCTAATAACGGTAAATTAAGAAAAACCACTGCAGATAACACCCCACGAATTTTGTAAATCCCCGAAAATATATTTTACTGAAGTTTGAAGATTAGCTTAATATTCCCAAGAAGTTTGACTGAAATAATTAAGCAAAGTAACTCACCAAGGGAAATTTCCAATCAGACCAGCCACTTGAGGCACACGACCCAAATGAACCATTGTGAATCCTAAGAACACAAGGAACCCCACAAGATGCCTAAAAAAAATTAAAAAAAAAAAATCAAACACAACAATTAGAGAAATTAAAAAAACCAATTAGAAACATAGCAAAAAATAAATAAATAAATATACTAACGTCCAAATATTAATAGTCTCATTGTGCCAAGAGAACAGGCTAAAAAATGCATGTGAGAGTGGCCACTCTGATCTATAGTAACCTCTTATGTACTCATTTTCCTTCATATACTCAGGCAACTCCTCGTACGACACTAATTTGTACTCTCTCTCGTCGACTCTCTTCTTGCTCTTGTTCTTCTTCTTCGAGCTCTTCCTCTTCTTCTCTCTGCTGGCTTGTTGCTTCTCATCTGGCTTCATCTCCATTGCTCTCTCTCTCTCTCTCTCTCTCTCTCTCTCTCTCTCTAGCTAATTTTGAGGTGTCATAAGGATGAGGGAGAGAGAAAAGGAGAGACGTGAGTCCTTAGTAGAGGTGGAGATTGATTAAAAGGGAGAAGAAATTGAGAGGAGGAGTTGTTGTTGGTAGGTCAATTTAGGTTCATTTAATTGTAGCTACTGATAACTGGACAACTTCCCATCTGTAACATTTATTAATGTAGCCACCTCCTTTTTGTCACATGAGTTGCACGAGCAGACGGTGCTATGTTTTTTTGGTGTGTTTTACGGTGGTGAGTAATTTTTTATATATATATATGTTGTTTGTTAATAGAAAGATAACAAAGGGTTGGTTACGTTGGTAACATGTTTTTTTTTTTCTTGTGAGAAAAGTTCCCAGGGGAAGATTGAAGTATATTTATATAAGAATGCAACTTATATTATATCAGCATGTTAATTAGTGAAACAGAAGCTGTTAATTTTGAGCCTTATAAAGGAAAATAAAAGACGATTTAGAGATTTCCACTGCTTTTTTATGACTTAATTAATAAAGTAGTCTGCTGATCATGTGGCTATTTTGATAGGATCTATATGCATGCATCTGAATTATCACTGAATCAGCGAAATAGTTAGCTCCTCTTTTGACTAACTAATTTATCCGTTAATCATAGTTATCGATCAATTGCCTATCTAGCTAAAGGTTTTATTTGGTTATTATGAATAAGTAATGGGTTAGAATTCTGGATCAAACAGTTAATGAGCATAAAAATGGAGGTTTCCCCCTCAATTTTTCACCGACGTACCGAGTCAGAACAACTGAGGTTGGTCACCTTCGACCTCTGGTGGTATATATAGTTGGGGAAAGTTCAACTAATTTCAGAAGATTTGTGTGAACGTGTCCAGTTACAAATATATATAGTTGATGCAGACTGAACCCTGCTCTCATAATTACATAAATGAATCCTTGTGATACTAATTGGGACAGCAAATAGTTTCAAAAAGTAAGTAAAATTTATTCAAGAGAATATAAATTCATTTAAGAGTAATCACAATTATTTACTGGTAATGGAAGCGATGATGTAGATGGCCAAACCCCACACAGTTTATCAGCATCCAGTTATTGATGTCAGGATCTGATCCAAATCCAAATCTAATTCTCTTAAAATACGATTAATCGTATCGCATGCTTTTTATCTTAAAAGAGAACAACTCAACGTCTCCAAGTATTTTCAATGCCGATAGATAGTTGTGGGCACATATAATTTACTCATGCCAACTAATTAAGCAGCGGAATTTTTTATCTGTATTCAGTCATTAATTAACTGGTTGATAGAGAAAATCAAGACACGACTCATCCACTGCAACATCATACTAAGAATCCACAAAAATAATAGGCTCGTATCAGATAACAAGAGTTTTATTAGGCTACAAAGATGTTAACACTATAACTTGGGTTGCCAAATTAAAAGCAAACTACACCAAATCAACTATCTTGAAATAAAACCTCGAATAATTTCAGCGTGTTTTAACCATGTATTCACATTCTTATCTCGTCAACATTAACGCCTTAGAACTTTCATAGAAGCGAACATTTTTTAATTACTCCATGATTCATGATTAGAAACAAGCTGAAACCATAAATAATTTTGTTCCAAGATAGACCACATGAATTACATCACATCGAACTTGCAGATTTTTGATTAGAGATCCAAACATTAAATTTGAATCTGTAGTATCTTTATCTTGGATCCTATCAATAATAGTCTCACTCAAGGCAGATAACAATACCACACACATAAATAAAACCAAACATAAACTAAACATCGATATAACGTAAACCAAACACAAGTAATCATTTAGATGATGTATTAATTGTGGATAGCTTTGACATTCACAAAAAGTTTCCATTGCTCTAATCTTTAGATGCATAAATAGAGGCAGAATCACATGCCAAACATGGAAATTGGAGTTGAAAAAGTAAAACCTGAAACAGAAAGAGAATGGAGGTTCAGCAAACAGCGAGAGGCTGGAGTTCAAAATATCATGTATAAACACCTGATGGGCTATCTCTTCTAGTCAGAGTGGGAGGGAATCCTTGGGTAAAAGTTCTTTGTGACACCTTGTCACTAGTAGAAAATCTCACATCCTAGACGGAAAATTCTAGACATAATTTTTTCTGTCTAGTTTGTGATTAAACTAGATGGAAAATTTCCGTCTAGAATATTCTGTTTAGGATACAACAACGTAGACGAAATTTTCCGTCTACAATAGCAAAGTAGACGGTTTTATTTTTAATTTTTTTAAAAAAAATGGGGCTAACATCCTAGATGGAAATTCCGTCTAGGATGCCTGCCCTTGTTAAAAAAAATTTTAAACCAATAAAACCCTAGCTGCCCCCCCCACCCCCACCCAAACCCGTACAACCCTCTTACCCAACCTGAAAACCCAATAATTCCCCGCTTGCTGGCGGCCCCCCACCCCGTGCCCGCCACCCCCGAGCCCCTGTTGGTTGCAGTCGTCCCCCCAACGGTCCCGCATCTCGCACCCCACCCCGCTCTCAGCTCGAGCTCCCCCCTCCCGCCTGCACTCTGCGTCCCACCCTCGCTCACAAAGCGCTCTCAACGCCCTCCTGAGCCCGTTGATCACCGCGCTCAACACTCTTCGACCGTCGCGCGGCGCTCGTGGTCCAGATCTGGTCATCGACCCCTGTCATCGCCGCCCACGATCCAGATCTACTCGTCGACTGCCGCCGCTCGTTGATTGCAGCCGCCTATGTAAAGTATTTTCATGATAAAGTTTAGTTTTTTAGCAAATCCTTATGATTTATTATTCTTTTTTGTTTGAATTAGTCAAATGCAAAACTCTAATTAACCTCCGGCTACGGCTACTGAATGATTACCTTGTGGTTAGTTTAAACAAATGTAATTAGCAATCGCATCATGACCTCAAACTCCGCTACTAAATGATTACCTTGTGGTGCCTATACTTTCAGGATCATAAGTATATGGGAGGGTGATATTGTAAAGTTTTCTTATTTTTGTCATACAGTTTGTGATAAAAAAATACAGCTGCTAATATTATCTAATCCATAATTATTTCCCTATTTCATCAACACTTATAATCAATTATAAACCCTAAATTAAATACATTTTTGCCCTAATTAAACGAAACTTTTAATACTAACCTTGATTTTACCATAATTTAAATAAATGTATTAATCATTTCTAACCATAAATATGACCCTAAATTTAATTATACTAATGTGCTTATATAGGTTTGTGATTTGAAAATGTGTGATTTATGAAAGAAAATATTTTCAAAAAATAGTGTAATATATAACGCAATATTGTATAATAATATGTTATATATCCAATTTAGGTGAAAAAAATATAACGTTATTCCTAAACTCCTGTCCAATAATTACATTCAATTCTTTGAGGTTATAATATAAGATAAACGAGTCAAATTTGGGTAGGAGATAAAGTTTTCTACCCAAAAATGATCGTTCACTTTATATTATAATAGGAAAGAATTGGTATAGAAATTTGTAATTATTGGATCTATCCTTTTCGGATGGGTTAGGAATATAGTAGTGCTTACATCTAACTTTGTATACTTTGTATGTTTTTATTTCTTAAAAATTTTGGCAGCACGTACTCGTTGTTCTCAGTGTACAATAAGCGTATGTTGTTCTGCGTTTTGGTCTATTGTCAATAGGCATAAGAACATCCGCACAGTGTACATGGAGATCAACGGGTAGGTGCTGTCAAAATTTTCAAGAAATAAAAATATACGAATTATATAAAGTTGGATGTAAGCACTACTATATTCTTAATGTGATAGAAACATTCCTATGACAGCCGCTAGAGTGTGCTAATTAGTCTCCATACCTTAATAAGTTTCAAACTAACTCAATTAGCCCAACTTAAATGCTACATTGTATGTAAGTGCTCCTGCTACAGTTAAATGTGATGCTTATCGTAAGATTTCACCCAAGAAGACCTTCGTAAGAATTCCAACATGTAATCATTAAATTCAAATATCCATCCAGAAGTCCACAAATGCAATTAAGCATACTCCAAATTCATTTTTTAACTTGAGGTATTGTGAGACACCTACATAGTTGGAGAGTTGGGTTGGAGTTGGGGTTGGGGTTGGGGTTGGGGTTGGGGGGGGGTGTATGTGATATGTAGCACTCAAAGTTCAGGATGATTATGTGGAATTAACCCTAACAAAAAAGATACTGACAAGTACATATACATCATGTTTAAGGATGAGGTATGTATGTATGTATACCGTTTTAAATAGTTTAAAATTTATTAGTATACTATCTATTGTCAAATAGAGTTTGTAATTATATAAATATTGGTCCTATCACGGGGAAGGCTGTATTGAAGATGAAGTACTGGATGTGCATGTCGATACCAGTCATGGTTTCATAATAGATGATATAGAAATGTAGGTTGTCTAAAAATCACTGCAGATAGCTGATCCCTCATCAAACACCGATGCTGAAAGTTACAATCTGACGACTTTCAGAAGGTTATAATTTGAAGACTTTTACGTAGATCGATGAAGGCTACAATATGATGACATTCGCAACAACTGATGAAAACTCTAATCAACAACATTCACAATCAACACCGGGAGTTACAATCTGACGGCTCTCATATTTTCAAGGAGCCAAGAAGAAGATTACAAGATGATGATCTTTGCAACGCTCTAGCAAAAGATACCACAAATTGATAGTCTCTTCACATCAAAACGCAGAGGTCAGACCTGCGTTTCAACATCAAAATGCAGAGGTCCTCCCTGCGTTGCAACATCCAAACGCGGACTTCATTGTTACGTTTTCAGCCCAAAACGCAAAACCTAACTCTGCGTTCCAGATCCAAACACAGAGTTCATTCTTGCGTCTCAGACTCAAAATGCAGAGCGACCTGTGCGTTCTCAGCCGCCAAAATATGCCTAACTTTACGTTTCAGTTCTAAAACACAGAGTTTAGGTCTAGAATGCTATTTTTGGCGTTTGACTTATTCAAACACGAGCTGAACGGTTTTAAAACTGTTTCCCATGATTTGAGGGGATTACAACCCCACTTAGGAGCGAATTAAGGGGGCGGTTACACCCCTTAATCCCCTATAAATACCTCAAAATTCAGAAGAGTTAAGGATGATCTTTTTTTGGGCAGATCAAGATCGGAGACCATTGAGCGGCTTCTGACATAAAATCATAAAGGGGGCGATCGGCTTTTTGCATCAAAAAGATCGCAGAATGAGAGATCGGCAATCTCTTGAGCAGATCATCTTGGAGCATCCTCGGCTAGGGCTGAGCATGGTTCGGTTCAAACCGAAAAAACCGACCGAACCGACCCGAACCGACCCGAAAAAAGCGGTTTTAAGAGTAAGGCGGTTCAGGTCGGGTTGACAACTTTTCAAACCGACCCGACCCGAACCGACCGAATATATTCTCAAAACTTTCAAACCCGTTCGCGTTTACCCGACCCATCCCAAACCCTCAACCCTAACTTCATTTCCTCTCATTCCCAAATCTCAGCCGCCGCTACTCATTCCCAATTTCCCATTTCGCTCGGCCTCAATCCCTCTCTCTCGCTCTCTCTCTTCTTCCAAGACCCCGGCCCTTACTCTCAAGGTACGTAGTATTAATTTTTCTTCAATTTTCTCTGTTGTTGTCTTTGAATCGAACATGAAGTAGGTGGAATGGGCGCTTCTTGTTGGAGTATGTTAGTGCCCTTTGAGTTGGATTTTCCCCATTTAATCACTCAATTTAGCACTTCTGTGTATGTTGTCCATTGGGTTAGTTGTTGATTCAAGTGTGCACGACGCTTAAGTATCTTAGCCGTGGCTCAAATGATTTGCATTTGGGCGCATATGAAAACAAATATATACAAATTATCTCTTGGGACAAGCAATATTTGTGCATTTGATTGTTATACTTGATGAAAGTTAGAACCAAACAAACCGAACCGAACCGCACCGAACCAATTTGCCACGGTTCGGTTCGGTTTTGAATTATAGGTGGTTCGGTTCGGTTGTTCAAATTTTGGTAAAAACCGACCCGAACCGAACCGTGCTCACCCCTATCCTCGGCAACAGAGAGTTCTTGGAGCTTTCATCCTTGGCTTATTAACCGATTTTCGGTTCAAAGCAACTCTTTTTCAAGAGTTTAAACTCGCTCTGAGTTTTCAACTCGTCGAGAGTTCTCTTCAAACTTGTCACACAAGTTAAATGTTCTAAAGAGTTGTTCGGATCGTCAACGGAGAGCAAACTCGACACGAGCATTCGAGGGAGGCACTCCATCGCCACTGTGAAAAACCCAGACTTAAACAAAGGAGAGAATTCGCATTAATTCTTTTCTCTTTTGTAATCCGAAAATATATATTGTAATCAGTTAGAGATTGAGAGAGTTGTAAACATTCTTTTTCTAAGCAGTTCGAAAGAATAAATCAAATTCAATCATTTCATTTTCTTATTACAAATTTTCCACAAACAAAAGATGGCGACTCCGCTGGGGACTACCTTTTTCACCGAGGAAGAAGTGGTGGCGCAATCCGACATCAAGCTCGCTGGAACGACTGTTGAAACTCTGATCATCGAGTTCGATCAAGCCAAGTATGAGGAGTTACTCTCCTTCGGATCCCTTAGCCCCAAGCTATGCGTAAGATCCGCAAAGTCTTCAAGGAGACTAAAGCTCCCATTGTTGCTCCTATGCCGAAGGAAGCACTCTCCTTTAGCGTGAAAATTCTCCATATAATAAAGAACCATATTTTATTCCCAAATTGATGAAGATTTTAGTTGCTTTCAGGGTACTTCCGAGTTTTTCACAAATGGAAAAAGATTAGAAAGTAAGCGTATCACATAGGCACTACATTATCATTTAAGAAAATAGTGAAAGTAACATATCAAGAGAAACAAACATTTTTTTTTATCGGAAGTCGCAAAAGTAGTTTCTACTCCCTTTACTTCAGCTAGGTTACTTCATGTTACTTACACTCAATCAAACAGACCCTTAATTAGTTGGGCTAATTTCTATTGGTTTGCCTTAGAGGGTTCCAGAATTAAAAACTTTTTGTATAATTCAAATGATTAATATCTTTCGTAAGATCCCCTCAATGAAGAGATTAGTTGGTGAAATTGTAGAGGATCTACAACTTAGGATGCATAGAGTCTCTACCAACCTGTTGTATTTCTAAAGTTACCCGTCGAACAATTTTTCACTTCAGCCCCATTCTAATTTTTTATTATTGAAATCGACCCCTTTTTTTTATTTACCAAAACCGATCCGATTTCGTGATTAGCAGCTTAATCACCTTCCTAATTAGTCGGGGTTACCAACCCCGACTATTTAGGACATTAATTTTTAGGGTTTAAGGTTTCTAATTAGGGTTTAACACCCTCCTAAATAGTCGGGGTTGCCAACCCCGACTAATTAGGAAGGTGATTAAGCTGCTAATCAAGAAATCGGGTCGGTTTTGGTAAAAAAAAGATCGATTTCAATAATTAAAAAATTAAATGGGGCTGAAGTGAAAAATTGTTCTTACCCGTCAGATCTTGAGTGAAAGTTGAAATCTATGAAGATTTATTTATAAATAAATAAAAAAACAAGGTTAATAGCAACGTCAATTAAGTCCCAAAACACGCATCAGATGCGAACCAAACCACACAAATTGAAAACCATTCGAGAGGAGCTATTCGAGAAAATAAAGACGCAACTCATCCACTGAAACATCATACAAAGAAGCCATAAAGGTAATATGCTCTCGTATCACATAACAAGAGTTTATTTAGGCTACTATGATGTGAACAATAAAGTTGGGATTTCCAAATTAAAAATATGTCATATTGGATGCCAACTAAAACAAATCAAATAAACTATCTAGCAATAAAGCCTCAAATAATTTCAACGTGTTTTAATCACGTACCTTACTTAGCTCGTCAACATCAACACCTTAGAACATTCATACAACCCAACAATTTTTACATGATCAGAAACATGGTGAAACCATAGATAATTTTGGCTCGAGACACAGCACATGAATTGTATCACATCCAACAATGCAGAATTCAATCCAACTATTAAATTCGAATATATATTATATGTATCTTGGATGCTATAATAACTCAACTCAGATAACAATATCATACACATACATATAATCAAACATAAAATAAATATTGATACAATATATACCAAACACAAATAAACATTCTGATCAATGTAATTAATGTGGAAAAACTTCCTGTCTCGTTCTCCCCATTTGCTGAGCCATAAAAGTTCCCAATGTTATTTCTTTAAATATATATACAGATGTAGAACCACATGCATATTTTTTAAACATGAAACAATGGAGTTAAACCCCAAACCGAAAGAGAATGCCAGTTCAATACAGGGACCAGATGGGCTCTCTCTCTCTCTCCATCTCTCTCTCCCTCTCTTCCTTCTTTGCGACCCCTTCACTGTTTATCTACAAGACATCCATAATTAAGGTGTCAAATTGAAATATTTTAGACATTTCTGGTACTTACAGGACAAAATGACGGGGGAAAATAAGGATGAAAAGAAATAAGGCAACATTTACAGATTTGAAATATGAGATGACATTGTAATAAGCAGGACAATGAATTGAACAAAAACAAGCCAAAGATCCCTAAAGAACAATTGTTCTACTTCATAATTTTGTTGGACAATAAAGCCAGTCATTAGTTGTACTACATGTTTTAGGACATTGTAAATCACATGCAAAATCATTTCAAATTAAAAGAAAGGGGTATCCTCAATTAGTAATCCTAAAATAGAATAGGAAGACTTGAATTGAAGGAGAGCCTCTGATTGAACTTTCCGTACTGGAGAATCAAAGCTTAAAAAACAATAGCAAAAAATAATGGTCGAAACAAGATAACTAGGTTAGTTATATTACTTGCGAATTGTCTAATCATCATATCATGTATTAAAAGTTTCCAAGTAATTGATGGATCCACATGATACATACAAGAGATCCGTGTATGATGGTCCTTTGTTGGCCTTAGACACTCATAGAAGGCTAGCATAAACCCCATTAATTGATTTATGTTCATATTTATAGAAAGATCTACTTTACAGATCCCGCCAAGAATTAGGACATGCAATGCGGTTTTATTCTTAAAAGTAAAATACCTAACAAATTTTCTTTCATAAAAAACTGTGATTTAACTGCGATTTTCATGGACTATCAACGATTTTTGCCAGATTTAAATCTTCGACCCAATGACAAATAAGTATGCGCACTTTTTTATGGACTATAACTCACGATTTTTGTTAATTTCATTCTTTTTGTCCCACTATACAAGTAAGTATGTGTACTTCAAAATTCACAAATTTTATTAATTTCTTACTTTATTGTCCGTTTTTGTTTGTTTCGACCCACTCACAATTAGCTAAGTATATTTCAAAATTCACAATTATATGTCCCACGATATTTGCTTATTTTCATATGTTTCGAGCCAATGATACTTACTCATGCGTAGCACAAAATTCACCATTTTCATGGTTTATACCCCATGATTTTAGTCTATTTGCGTTGGTTTTGACCCAATGACAATCACAATTTCTTTCATAAGAAATCGATATTTTTATGGGTTATAACCCATAATTTTTGTCAATTTTTATTCTTCAACCTAATAGCAAATAACTATGCATACTTCAAAATTCTCGATTTTCATGAACTATAATCCAGAATTTTTGTCCATTTTTGTTCATTTTGTCCCAACAGCACTTAATTGTGCAAACTTCAGCATGTGATTTTCATATGCTATAACCCAAGATTTTATCCTTTAATATTCATTGGACCCCATGACAGTTAATTATAACTACTTTGTGAATTTCATGGAATATATCACTCATGGTTTTCAAAATTCACGAATTTTATGGACTAAAACCAATAATTTTTTCATTAATTTTGATCAAGTGACAAATAAGTATGTGCAGTGTGTACTTTAAAATTCACAATTTTCACTAGTAAACCCGTGATATTTGCTCATTTTCGTCCCTTTCTCAACTCAATGACAACTAACCATGCATACCAAAAACCTCGCTATTTTCATGGGTTATAACCGTTTATTTTGTTTTAGGACAAATTTTTAAAAAAGCCTCTTTTTTAAATTTATTAAGCAAAACCAACCATTTGAACATTTAATGAGCAAAACCGACCATTTTCAAAAGAAAATGGTTGATTTTGCAGCAAAGAGGCTTTTTTAAAAATTTGTCCTTTGTTTTATTATAAAAAAGGCCCACCATTTTAGTCTATATTCATTAGTTTTGATCCAAATGCAATAACATTTACTTTCATAAAAAGCCACGATTTTCATGGGCTATAACTCACAGGGTCATTTTTTCATTTTTGTTCATTTCGAACCAATGACAATTAACTAAGCATATTTTAAAATTTTCGATTTAGTATGCAACCTTTGATACATGCTCATTTTTGTTTATTTGAAACAAATGACAATTAAACAAAGTTACCATAAATTCACGTTTTCCTGGGTTATATTCACAATTTTAGTTTATTTACATTAGTTACGGTCCAATACCAGTTAACTTGTATTTGATAAATAAAAAAACAATATTTTCACTGGTTATAACCTATAGTTTTTGTCAATTTTTATTTTTACAAATAGCAAGATAACTATGCGTACTTCAAAAGTCGCAATTTTCAAGGGTTATGAATTTCATGGGCTATAACCAATGATTTATCAATTTTCTCTCGTTCCAACCCAATAGCAAAAAGTATGCGTACTTCAAAATTCATAATTTTCATTGTTTATACCCATAATTTTTGTAGATTTAAATGGTAATTAACTAATTATGACTACCTCAAAATTTGCGACTTTCATAGGGTATCTTTTCAATTTTTTATCCATTATTGTTCATTCAATTCATTGGCAACTAATTATGACTACCTCAAAATTTGTGAATTTAATGTTTTATAACCCATTTTTCAGAAAAAAGATTTTATAACCCACGATTTTAGCAATTTTTATTCATTTTATCTCAATGCAAGTAATTATACGTACTTCAAAAATCATGATTTTCATCGACTATAACCAATTATTTTTATAAATTTTCATCGGTCTTAACCCCACGACAATTAATTATGCATATTTTAAAATTCAAGATTTTGTTAGCTATTACCTACAATTTTTAGTAATTTGCAATTTCATGGGCTATAGCACACAATTTGTGTCGATTTACGTTCACTTTGACCCAAAGTCTATGAAGTTTGTTCCTTCAAATTTGCAATTATGATGGGATATAACCTACAAATTTTGTCAATTTTCTTTCTTCAACCCAACGACAAATAAGTGGGTGTAACTTAAAAATTCACGATTTTTGTAGCCCAAAACCCATGATTTTTGTCTGTTTCAAAATAATAGCAATTACTTGGGCGCACGCACCTAAATGCGCGATTTTCATGAACTATTACTCACGATTTTCAAATTTCATGAATTTCATATGCCGTAATCTACGATTTTTGTCAATTTTCGTTAGTTTCAGTCCATAACTAATAATATGTGTACTTCAAAATTTATGATTTTTATTAGTAATAACCTACGAATTTTATCCTTTTTTGTTTATTTTTGACCTAATGACAACTAATCAAGCGTACAAAAAATTTCGCAATTTTCATGGGTTATAACCCAAGATTGTAGTCTACTTTCGCTATTTTTGACGCAATGACAATTAAATTTCTTTCATAAAAAACACAGTTTTCATAGGCACCCCGATTCTTGTCAAATTTCATTCTTCATCCCAATGACAAAGTATGTATACGTCAAGAGATCTTTTACGGGCTATAACCCACAATTTTTATCAATTTTCATTCTTCAACCTAATGACAAGTATTGACTACTTAAATTTTCATCATTTTCATGGGCTATAGTCCATAAATTTGCACATTTTTGTTTGTTTTGACCTGATGACAAATATATATGTTTACATTAAAATTCACAATTTTTATTGGTCATAAACCACAATATATGATTTTGACCAAATAGTAAGAAATCAAGTGTATTAAAAAAATTCAAGACATTCATGGGGTTATAAGTTATATCACAAGATTTTAGTCTACTTTCATTAGTTTTGACCCAATGACAATTAAAAAAAATTCATAGAGTATCACAATTTTCATGGGCACCACGACTTTTCTCAATTCTTGTCGTTGTCCTAATGACAAATAAATATGCCTATTTTAAAATTCGAGATTTTTATGGGCTATAAGAAAACCCACAATTTTTGTTAATTTCATTCGTTATTACCCACAATTCTTTTTTTTTTTGTGTTCCTTTCGACCTAATGGCAATAAATTAAGCATATTTCAAAATTCACGATTTAATGAGCAATAACCCACAATAATTGCTCATTTTTGTTCCTTTGGCTCAAATGAGAACTAATCTTTCGTAAAAAAATTTCTCGATTGTCATAGGCTATGCCCATGATTTTAATCTATTTTTGTTAATTTCGACACAAAGACAAGTAATTTTCTTTTATAAGATCTCGAGATTTTTATGGGCTATATATAACCCACAGCTTTTGTCAATTTTCGTTCTTCAATCTAATGAAATTAGCATGCCCACGTAAAAATTCGTCATTTTCATGGTCATTGTCCATAAACTGTCCTTTTTTGTTTGTTCTGTCACAAAACAAATTACTTGTGTGAACTTCAATATTTGTGATATTCATGTGATAACCCATGATTTTCATGAATTTGCTCATCTTGAACCAATCATAATTAATTATGTGTATTTTAAAATTAAAAAATTTCATGGTTCATTATATATGACTTTCAAAATTTAAGAAGTTCATAGGCTACAAGTCACAACTTAATTATAACCCATGATTTTGTTCATTTTAACCCAATGTTAATTAATCAAGCATACCAAATAGTTTTACGATTTTCATGGGTTATAACCATATTTTTAGTCTATTTTCATAAGTTCTGACGCAATGACAATAAAAATTTCTTTCATAAAGTATCACAATTTTCATGGGCACCTCGATTTTCATGAATTTTTGTTCGTCCCCATAACAAATAAGTATGTATACTTCAAAATTCGAGATTTTTATAGGCTGTAAGATAATACACAAATTTGTTTGTTTTGACCCAATGACAAGTATAAGTCTTCAAAATTCGAGATATTCAGTGACTTTGTTTGTTATATCTCGTGATTTGTGTCCATGTTTGTGTATTTCGATCTAATCATAATTAACTAAGAGCACTTCAAATTACGTGATTTATATGCTCAGTTCCGTTCATTTCAACCTAATGACAATTTAATCATTTATACCAAAAAGTTCACGATTTCATGGGTTGTGACCCATGATTTAAGCCTATTTTAGTTAAATTCGACCAAATGACTATTAAATTTTCTATATAAAAAATCAAGATTTTCATGTGTTCTAATCCACGATTGTCAATTTTTGCTCTTTACCCTTAATGGCAAATAAGTATGCCTACTTAAAATTTTATCATTTTCATGGGTTATGGTCTATGAATTTTCCCCTTTTCGTTCATTTTGTCACAATAGAAATTAATTGTGCAAACTTTAATATTAGGGATATTCATCGGATATTCATTGGATATTCATTGAATAAGTATGTGTACTTCAAAATTCATTTTGACCCAACGACAACAAACTATGCGTATTTTAAAATTCACGATTTTCATAGGCTATAATCCATGAGTTTTAAAATTCGCAAATTTCATAGCCTATAACAAATGATTTTCTCCAATTTTTGTTAATTTCAATCCAGTGACAAATAAGTATGTGTACTTCAATATTCACGTCATTAATTATAATCCTTGACTTTTATGTATTTTGTTTGTTTACCCAAAAGCAATTAATCAAGCGTACTGAAAAATTCATGATTTTTCATGGGTATAAATCACAATTTTAGTTTATTTTCCTTAATATTTACCCAAGAACAATTAGTTCTTCCATAGAAAATCACAATTTTTATAGCCTATGACCCACAATATTTGTCAATTTTCTTTCTTCGACCTAATGGTGAATTAGTATATGCTTGCTTAAAAAATCGTCATCTTCATGGGTTATATTCCATGAATTTTGTCTAATTTTAATCATTTTGTCACAGTAGAATAATTAAGTGAACTTCAATATTCGCGATATTCATGGGAAAAACCCGTGATTCATGTGAATATTTCTACATTTGACCCAATGACAAATTCGTGATTTTCACTGGCTATAACACTCCATTTCTTTCCATTTTTTGTTTTGACACAATAGAAATCATTCAAACGTACCAAAAACTTCGCGATTTATGTGGGTTATAACCCACGATTTTAGTATATTTTCATTAATTTTGACTCAATGACAATTAAATTCTTTCACAAAAATGGTAATATTCATGGGCACCACATTTTTTTATTAATTTCACTCTTCATCCCAATCACAAACTAGTAGTCGTACTTCAAAATTTAGGATTTTTATAGGCTATAACCCATATTTATTTATTTATCTTGTTGATTTCATTCGTTTTAGCTGAGTGACTAATAAGTGAATGTCTTCAACATTCATTATTTTTGTCCATTTTTTTTCCTTTCAATCCAATGGAAATTAACTAAGCATCATAATTCACAATTTAACAAGCTATAACCCACGATATTTGCTCATTTTCGTTCATTTCATTCCAATGGCAGTTAATTATTCATACTAAAAAATTCTTGTTTTTCATAGGTTATAATCAAATATTTTAGTTTATTTCCATTAAGCTCGACCTAAAGGCAATTAAGTTTTCTGTCATAAAAAATCAAGATTTCATAGGCTAACATACAACTTTTGTCAAATTTCATTTTTCAACCTAATGAATAAGTATGACTATTTAAAAATTTATCATTTTATGAGTTAGCCCATGATTTCTTTTTTCCATTTTTGTTTGTTTCGTCACAATAGCAACTATGTGAACTTCAATATTTGTGCTTTTCATAGGTTATATAACCTATGATTTTTGTCAACTATTGTTCATACGAGTCAGATGATTATTTCTACAAAAATCATAAATTTTTCTAAATTTTCATTTATTTTGACCCAATAGCAATTAATTATGCGTACTTTAAAATTTGTGATCTTCATGGGCTATCACTCACGATTCTCAATATTTGCGGATATTATAGGCTATTGCCCATGATTCTTATTAATATTATTCATTTGCGCACAATGACAAATAAGTACTCGTATTTCAAAATTCATGATTTTTGTTAATTTCGTTTGTCATAACCTACAATCCTGTGATTTTCGTCCATGTTTGTTTCTCTTCGCCCAATAGCGATTAATTAAGCATATTTTAACTTTCGTGATTTGATGGGCTATAACACAATATTTGCTAATTTCTGTTTGTTTCGACTAATAATTAATCATCCATACCAAATAATACGCCATTTTTCGTGAGTGACAACTTAATAATTTTAGTCTATTTTCATTAATTTATACCAATGACAATTAAGTTTTAAAATAATTGATGGATCCACATGATATATACAAGTTGCCGTGGATAACGGTCCTTTGTAACCTTAGACACTCATAAAAGGCCAGCCTAAAACAAATCAATTGATATATGTCCTTATTTACAATCTTACTTAGCCCACCAAAAATAATAAAATGAGTCTTATCCTAAAATGCAAAACCAAGTAATAAACAAGGTTTTAAATGTCGGATGTCGGGTTCATGTCAGACGGCTGAAATCCATGTTGGATAGCGAAAATCGGCGATATATCGAGGGACATGGACTAATTATCGAATTGTCATATCTAGTGGTACGCATATGTATAATATCATGTCCTAAATGTAATCTAAGCATTTTAAAATTCATTATAAGTATACTTTATAAATTCTCTAGACTAAACATATAAAAAAATAAATAATATATGATGTTTAGGGTCACTAACCGATTGTAGAAATTTAATTCTCGATTGCATCTTGAAACCATTCGGGTGCTTAACCTACAAAATAAGAAAACATTGTTAGTAAACATAGAATAGCATATAAAGAATAAAGCAAGTAACATATAAGATATAACATATAGAATGAAGATTGCAACTCATATGATTCATATCAAACATAAGCAAATCATAACAAACAAGTTTTTAAAGCAACAAATAGTTTATAATTGTTTAACATTCAAGAGCAAATCCATAATAACATAAAAGCTAAGATAACTAGAAGTCTAGAATCAATCTTCATCGTGATCAAAAGTAAGATCATCATCCTCATTCGAATCCGTGAATAACACATCCATCTCTTCTTCCTCATCATCTTCCATCGGCTCCTTTCCTTTCGATGAAGATGATCCCGACTTCTTCTTTCTTTTATACATTTGCAACCTTCCACTCTTTCTCTTCCTTGGATTAACTCCCGAAATATCTCCAACTTGCCTAAAAGTCAAACACTCCCAGGAATACTTCATCACTACTATTATTCCCCTCCTCACACAACCATCATTCGGAGACCCTTTCCTCATCATCGTAGGCGGTTAAAGGATCTTTATCTATAACGGCATGCGTATTCTTCAACTTTGCATTAAACTTGACAAAGACTAAGTCATGAAGTTTTTTATGAGTTAGCCTATTCCTCTTCTTCGTATGAATCTAAAAAATAAAATCATGAATTAGCATAAAAAACTAATCATCAAATACTACAATACAAGCCTACAAGACGATTAAAATTTAAGAAATAATATTACTATCTCAAATGTACTCCAATTTTTTTCACAAGCCGATGAGCTAGTTGTCAAGCCCAAAATCTTCATTGACATCTTCCTTAAATCGGGAGTATCGTTTCCATAAAGCCTCCACCAAATAACTAGTCAATTCATAATTGAAAAAATTTAGTAACTTATAAATTCAAAAAGAGGTCAATGAATTAATTTGAATGAGAACATAAATTTACTCGGACAATCACCCTTAGTAGCTCCTCGCCTCGCAAATTGATCCCCAAATGACCCTAGACGTTCTTGATAATTAGATATTTGATCTCCAATCTTTGTGAAAGTCGCATGGTCAACGGGATAGAGTCTATGCATACACTCAACTATGGCTTTCATGAAGCTTCCATCACCTTCAATGTCTGTGTAAGCCGGGTAATAGTAAAGGATTCAAAAAGTAGCTCGCTTTATGTAGCGTTTCACTAAAATTCTTCTCAAATCTCGGCTCAATCATTTTCAATATGTGATTGTACTTCTTCTCATCATCCCCAATGGCCACTTTCAACTCCTCCATAGCCACCAACATGTCCCCGTATATAAATCCCATCGAACCGATTTTATCACCATCCGCTCTTCGAAGAACCTTCACTAGAGGAGTGAATACTTTGAGGGCAAAGTCTATATTATCCCAAAACTTCCGCTCTTCGAAGAACCTTCACTAGAGGAGTGAATACTTTGAGGGCAAAGTCTATATTATCCCAAAACTTGTTGCTAGCAATTATCTCCGCGAGTGAATACTTTGAGGGCAAAGTCTATATTATCCCAAAACTTGTTGCTAGCAATTATCTCCGCAACCTAAAACTTATAAAAAAATCCAATCAATGAAATATAAATGATCAAATGAATAAAATGAATACAATTAAAGTATACCTTTTTGCCCACCGATGTTCTTGAAAGGTTACAATCTGTCCATTGGTCAGAGATAAACATTTGCCTCATCTCTTTCTTATGATCTCTTAATGACTGTACATTGGTCAGAGATAAACATTTGCCTCATCTCTTTCTTATGATCTCTTAATGACTGTAGAGAAAGGAACGTCGTAGCAAACCTCGTAACCCCGCCTCATCTCTTTCTTATGATCTCTTAATGACTGTAGAGAAAGGAACGTCGTAGCAAACCTCGTAACCCCTGATCTCACAAGATCACCCTTAGTGAACTCCCTAAATAATTGAAGAGGCTTGGTGTGATTATATAAGAACATTGATACACTCATCCTCATTAAAATAACATTACGAATGAGTTTTATCTTAGCTATATCAAACAACATCAAGTTCACTGTATGTGCAGTACAAGTCGTCCAAAATATATTTGGCCTCTTCTCGACCAACAACTTAGAAGCCATCATATTGTTTGAAGTTGCATCAGTGACTATCTGCACCACATTTGCCTCCGTATCTATTCAATAGCCTTGTCTATAAAGTCACAGATATACTGGGCATCGTGCTTATCGGCCAATGCATCATGTGAAGACAAAAAACAAGCTCTTCCAGTAGAATGTACAACTATGTTCATGATGCTTCTAGACTTCTGATCACTCCATGCATCGGTCATTAACGAGCAACCATTGACAACACAAGTCCTTTTAAAGTTTTCAACAATTTCTTTTGCCACTTCTTTTTGCAAATATGTCTCACTCAGTTCATACATCGATGGAGCTTGTAAATGACTTCCAAACAAACCAATAGCTTGTAAAATTTGATGAAAAGAGAAGTGTGGCGGTATGAATTGGAATACCAGCTTCATAGAACCATTTGGGGATGTATTGCATTACATCCTCCCTTTTCTTCTTTTTAAACTTGGAGTCCACCGTCAATTGTTTCCCCTTTGCTACTATTTGGGCAATCGTCTCGGGAGAACGAGCGGCCAAGGAGTCTATTGGTCCAATTACCTTGTAGTAGGATGACGAGCTTCTTTAACTACTCAATGAGATTGAGTTATGCTCCTTCTCACCCTCCCCAATATGCACCTCACTCAACAAGTTATGCATTTTCATCTCCTTCTCATCCTTACTCTTCTTGGCACTATCTATAATTTCGAAAACTTTTACCTTAACATCATCGGGAACTTTCACACACGGCGCGCAATTTCCCCTCTTTCCGACTAGGTGTTCTTTAAATCGGCTAATCCCACCATTGAAAATTTGAGTGCAATATTTGAAGTTAACTTTGTATCGGAACCAACTCTCTCCCCATATAGCTAACATGGATCTTTACCGCCCGTTTTTGGTGGTGTTGACGATCTAGTAGATCCTTGTCCTTCGGACGACATGATTCTACAATAATTAACAAGACAACAAATATGGATTTAGATAACCAATTATATTTACATATTTAAATCAATTGCATATTCAAATCAATTACACTAAAAAGTAATTAGTTTTCTTTCAAGTTTATTAGTAGTAGGCTAGTAGCATGATGTTTATTGTGCATAATGTGATTTATTTGTTGATATGAAATATAGCTGTTACACAGTGCATGAGTTTGCAGTTCAAGCATCTGTTCCTTTGGTATCAGTTAACAGTCTGAGATAGTAAATTGGTTAAATTTTTCTGTCAAATTCCTTGTACGCATGCCGAGTAAATTTCACTAAACAATCATGAACTCCAAGGATTTTACGAAAACTCTAAACTTTGTTAAAAAATTATCACAAATTTCAAATCGGACCATGGAATAAATATCAAGAATTTTATTAATGTTGTACAAAACTACCAAAAAATTTCAAATAACGTTACTGAAGTACTGAACTACCATCAACTTCGTGTTATTCTCAAATATACCCTATGAACCTATACTTGTCATAAAACTAAAACATGCTAGGGGAGAGAGAGAATGAGATAAAGAAAAGTCAGGGACTCACATAAATAGGCGGCTGAAGCTGAGGAAAGCTGGAACTTTAGCTTCTGATGGCGTAGGGAAGAGAGAGAAGACGGCGATGGGTGGATTTCGATGCCGCGAGAAGGCAGCGTCAATGATGTGAGGAGAACGAAAGCAAGAGAGCGAGAGATGAAGAAGATGAAGACGGCTGCAGCCCTAGCTTTTTTTGTTGTTTCTTTCTATCGAATTCGTAAAGAGACCCTTAACATCAGAACGGGTCAAGTGGGTTTGAGTTTTCATCACTAAACCAAACCTAATAAGAAAAAATAGCCTTAAACCAAAAAAAGGGCATATCAACCGATTTTTCAAAGCTGAAAAATCAGCCGATATGCCCGATATGGCGCTGACATATCCGACTCTCCTGAAAACCGACATACGACTTAAAAATGCCCGACTTGTGTCGCTCGAGCCCTCAATCCGATATGTCGGCCGACATATCTGACATGTCGACCGACATTTAAAACACTTGATGATATCTTCTCATTTTCGTCCATTTTAACCTAATGGCAATTAATCACGCGTACATAAAAATTCGCAATTTTCATGGGTTTAAAACCCATGATTTTAGTCTATTTTTGTTAGCATCGACCCAATGACAATTAAATTTTCTTTCATAAAAAATTGTGATTTTTGTGGGCTAACCCACGACTTTAGTCAATTATCGATATTCAACCCAATGACAAATAAGTATGTGCATGTCAAAATTTGTCAAACTTTGCAATATTATGGGCCCCATGACTTTTTGGATCCAATGACAAGTATGTGTACTTCAAACTTTATGATTTTTGTTAATTTCCATCGTTACAACCCACAATTTTAGTCCATTTTGTTCATTTCGATACAATAGCAATTAACTAAGCATATTCAAAATTCACGATTTTATGGGCTATAACCTACGATATTTGCTCGCTTTCGTTCGTCATGATCCAATGACAAGTAGACAAAAATACCAAAATTGTTTTTTAATTGAAAGAGAAAAAGGATACCCTAAGTGAGCAATCCTAAAATCTATTATGTACAATAGGTGGCTACAATAAAGAAAAATATAGTGAATCCAATTATAGTTTAAAAGAGAAGCGCTTTTCAAAAAGGAATGAACTCGAATGCTTGGAAAGATGACTGAAATAGACTAGTAATACTTAAGACTGAAGAAGAGACTTTCATTGAACTTTCTGTATCGGAGAATCAAAGCTAAGAAAACAATGTCCAAAAACACCATTATAACAAGATAACTATGTTGGCCATCACTAGTGAGTAGCTTAATCATCATATAAAGTATTAAAATTTTCAATATCTTGACGGATACACATGATATATACGATCGTGTAAGATGGTCCTTTGTTGGCCTTAGACACTCACAAAAGGCCAACCTAAAACCCATCAATCGCTTTATGTCCATATTTACAGCAAGATCTATCTCAAAGATCCCACCAAGAATTAGGACATGCAATGTAGTCTACCCTAAAAGACAATGCCAAGTAATGAAAGACACAAAAAAATAAGAATTAACATTCTAAATATTAGCACCATAATGGCATGCAAAACAAGCAAATAGAATTGATCAACATGAAGCAAAAGAACAATGAAATGTAACTGACCATAAGCAAAATAACATTCTTAAGGATCTTTCTCTAAGCCAATTTAGTTAGAGTAATCAATCATTATACACCATTACAATATCAGATTCCACTTAAAGGAGTAAAATGAGGGTCTCGAAAAGAAAATCATAGAGAGATCTTATCACCATATGTATTATAGCATCAAATTATATATGTATGTGTGTAATGTGTATACATACATAAGTATGTGTGTGTGCGCACGCGCATACACATAAACACATGCACACACCCACGCACGCATACATACACACGCACACACACATACATGAACATATACATACATGCATGCATGCACGCATACACACATACATACATACATACATACATATGTAAATACCTATGTACATGCACGCATGCATACACACATACATACAAACATACTTACGTATGTACGTACGTACGCACGCATGTACGCACACGCGCACACATACACACATACATATATACACACACATACACGTACATATATATTCATATATATGTGATTTTGATGATTTAACATTATTTGCAGGAATAGTTTGGATTTATTTATGGCAAACACCATGTTGGATGTCACCAAACAACATTCTTAGTAAATGCTTGGTGTATTGATATCATTTACAGGTATAACTAGGGTACAATAAAAACTAGCATATTCTTAATGCTCAATAAATTGTGTGAAGTTTTCAGATGCTCAATCTAGGAGATCATTTAGGTGTCAAATAAAAGTGATTTGAATAAGCAACTGAAACATGAACATAATAGGCATCACATAATTGCAGTAGCTACAACCACAAAAAATGAAGCATGAGCTGGTTCAATCTAGAAATGCGTGACAGCATTTGAAACAGCATCGCGCTTATTCTACTTTTAACCATGACTGTTGTGGCAACTACGTATCTTCACCTTGACTAGCTCACCAACTAAAAAGAATAACAATTAAAACTGAAACCAGGATGGCACTAAGCAACACTGCATCCAATGACTAACATAAGCTGAAAATTTGTGTTAAATGCGCATATAATTTATATAACTTTGAATTTAAAGAACGTAAGCTTTAACCAACAGGAAAGGACGTGCACCTCGAATCCAAAGACTAACATCAGCGGGGCATGAATAGTTCCTCAAAACAATACTCAATCCGCAAGGTATTACCTCGGAAATGGCATGTCTGTCATCACCGATGTACTACCTAAATCAAACACCCTCCAACAAGTAGCATGACTCTGAAGGAAAGTAAATACGGTTTCCTCTAGCTGCCAACAATGAAACAGACCAACCCTCAGAAATCACAAGCACTCGATCACCGATGCTCTCCACCTTCACCCACATCTTTCAGCCAGAGATCCGCTCTAAACAGCTCAAGCCTAGTAGTTTCTCTGCAGTTATTCTTGTCGTACTCAAAAATCTCCTTAATAAGCAATGGCTCCTTATCAAATCCCACCGAATAAGCACGCCTGTACTTGCATCTAGTTTCCTTGCACATCAGAAAGTATTGGAATTGATTGGCACCGGAGGGAGCTGGATCTTAGCGCCAGAGATTGGAATTGATGGCGTCGTTATGGGGTTGATAAGGACGGAACCACGAGAGGCGGAGCATCGGAGGTGGGGACGGAGAGCGGCGGCGAC